>NC_138061.1:37135044-37482544 GCF_964194185.1 Rhinolophus hipposideros | reverse complement strand
GAGCATTTTTTGGATTCTCACTTCTAATATACTTTACCTCTCCAACTCTTTTATCAAATCTTTAGCGAGTTATTTCAATTCTTCCTACACGATTTCTTACATATGTCTCTAAAGTTTTATTTTCAAAGTCAGGTATCCTTGTTAGGCATGTATATATTCACCCTTAGATCCCTGCAGCAGCCCCTGACTCAAATGTCTTCACTTGCTTCTTGTTGAAATTTATTCTGCTTCCTCTGGCAAATCAACCTTATATTATACAGTTTTTGTAGCATCACTATTTTATTTCAAACACAGCAGCCAGGCAAACAGAAACAAAACTTCATTAATTAAGATATAAAGTAAAAATATCAAGATCATCGCCACACAAATTTCCTCTCTAATTGCCCAGGTTTCCTGGAAACAAACCTCAGCAAGACTGTCCAGCTTGCAGTGACCCATGAACTAAATATTAGTTATTTTTGCCTCTCCAGGAATCCTTTCCCTCTTCTGGTGAAATCAGCTGTCTTTTTGATGAAGCACCTATTCCACGTGATGTGTGTAGATCTCTCCCCACTCATGACATGAAGAATAAACTCATGATCCGGTCCTTGCAAGACTATTTTGTCTTGTATGTTACAATGACTATTTCAATGATTGTGTAAGCAATCTCTACAATCATCTCCAATGATCCCCACCTCCAGCCTCTACATTTTTTATGTAGAAAGAGACAACTAATACATGTGTTTTCAAGGAAGTAAATTGGCCTTTTCTGAATTTCTATCTACTGGAGAGGGTCTATTAGGGAAATCTAGACCTGGGACAGACAGCAGTCGTGTTTTCTGCTGTTTAGAAAGAGTCTATCTGAGAATTAAGTCAGAAAGAATCAGAGCCCAGAAATAGAAATATAGATAGACCCCTGAGCATATTTGAGTCTTGGATTCAGCAGTACTTCAGTATTTTTAATTACGTGAGGCAATTTTCTGTTTCGCTTCTGTTAGTTTAAGTTTATTGTTTGTCTTTTTAACTGAAATAATAACATCCTGTAGAATAATATATCCTCCGTACTTACTTAAAGCCTCACAGAGCTTCCTTTTTACTGAAATTTTACTTCTCATCTACGACACATGCATCTGTTCACTCTGCTAAACCAACCACGAGCTGTTATGTTTAATTTTGCATGTGATCTTGACTGACTATGGGGTTCCCAGATTAAACATTATTTCTGGGTGTGTCTGTAAGAGTATTTCCAAAGGAGATGAGCATTTGAATCTGTATGTGCAGTAAAGCAGATTGCCTTCCCCAAAGTGCTTGGGCATCATCCAATCCATTGAGCACCTGAATGAAACAAAAGGCAGAAGAAGAAAGAGTTTGACCCTCCCTGCTTGATTACTTGAGCTGAGATATCAGTCTTCTGCTGCCCTTGCTGCTTCTGATTCACAGGCCTTTGGATTCAGAGAGAATACCACCAGCTTTTTTGGGTTACTAGATTCCAGACAGCAGATTGTGGGGCTTCTCTGCCTCCATAATCAAATAAGTTAGTTCCTTAATAAATCTCTTTCAATATATAAATTCTATCGGTTCTATTTCCATAGAGAACCCTGACTAATATTCTAGTTTTTCTTTGAAACTCAGTTCAGATCTTTTATCATTATTATCTAAAGGCTTTTCTAATCATTACATTACATCCAGTAATATATCCCCATTCCTTGGACAAACCATTTGATGAGTTTGGCTTTTAGAATACCTCATTAGTATAACTGTGTTGTTTTTTGTTGTTATTGTTTGTTTAATTTTTGCTGTATATGGCATATATTAGTAACCAAATTGACAGAATTTGAGGAAACAAATGGTTTTACATATTTTTCTGTATTTGCCCTCGTGTCTAAAATAGTGTCTTGACAGTACCAGTCATTCATGCACTAGATAATAGTTTGTAACTCTATATTCAAAAGAATGAAGCTCATATTTGATTTATTTTTTCAGTGAAATGACTATTCTTTTATATTGATATACTTTTTGTCACTATTAACTCAGTCACTGTAACCTTAAAGTCACTAGTGCCTATCAGATACAGATAATGTGTTCGATGTGCGGGATAGGTGATGTATATACAATTATCAACTGACTGTTCCAATTTTTAGAATAGCATCATAATTAGTAATTTTTGTTGTTTTACCAGAATTCTCTCTGAACAGTTCAAAATTATGGCTAGCAGGGTATTTATCTTTTTATGAACACATTAAAAATAAAGATAGAATACTTCCCTTTTTTATAAACATTATTGAAATGAACACTAATTTGAAGCTAGGCAAATATCTGACTTCTTCCCTGAAATAAAATTCATTGCTGCATGTGATATGCACATAGAAGCAATAAACAGATCACTCAATTTCATATTTAAAATTTTAGTTTTAAATACAGAGGATACCCCCCAAAAATGTATACACATTTTAAGAAAGGAAAACTATATTAAAATTGTAGTATTATATATATATATATATGTATATATATATATATATATACATATATATATGTATATATGTGTGTGTGTGTGTGTGTGTGTGTGTGTGTGTGTGTGTATACCCATAACAAGGATGAATACAAGTCATCTGTATACATTTTTTGGCACCCCCGGTATGTGTCAAATGTTGACAGTAGTAAAGAGGAATATGCCTCAATGATCCCAAAATAAAGCAAATTTTTCTACAGACAGAGAGATTGTGAAAACCAGCATGTAGCTAAAACAGTATAGATACTAGCTATCTTCATACCACATCTCACTGGGAAACTAAAGTAAGTAGTGCACAATTTTTAATCTCCAAAACCATCATCATTTCCCTCAATCCTCCAATCCACTTCAAACACAAATGCAATCTAACAAATTTAACTGAGTAAGTAGAGTATTTAAAAATTCAGGAAATCATAGGTCTCTCTTCCAACTAAATAGTTGCCCTTATCCTTTTTACATAGAAATTGTGGGGCTGCCACCAATTTGGGAGTAACTTTATTGCAAGATATTTGTTAATTGTCTCAATGAATAAAATAATTAAAAGAAAAAATAATAGAGAGAGAGCGCCAGAGGACTGGGAAGGGAAGGAGAGAAGTTTGGAAGATAAGAAATCAGGCAAGATTATGCAGAAAGTAAAATATATCAGAATCAAGTGTTAAAAACAAACAATAAACAAAAGATGCATTCTTTACAGATTGACTATGTCTTTTACAAGATAATTTGGTTTTCTTCCTTAAAATACTGCAGCGCTTTGATGTTAGCTACAACTATAAGTCTAAATTCTAGCCAATGGAATGTGAACAGAAATATTGTACCTCATCCCACCTGGAAGACTGGGCTTACTAAAAAGTCATGTACCTAATCCCCCATGTTCTTTTCCTGACTTCATAGTGATGAACATGACCTTTGCGGAAGCTTTAGATAAAATAAAACCGTGTTTCTGAATCCTCACTTACAGAATGGCTTACAACAGAGCAGAAATAATATTTTTGGATGTTAGGTGAACAAAAACTAATTCTCTATTTTGAGACATTTGGAGATTAGTTTGTTGAAGTAGCTAATATTGTATTAACAAACATGATTATTCTTGTGAAGAAGACGTTTTTTTTTTTTTTATGTGCCATATACAAATCAAAGGTCTGAATATTCATCTGTGAATAATGACATATCCATTTCCCAAAACAACCACAGTAGGATTCAGCTCTTTACTGCATTCGTGTTCAGGTTTGAAAGTAAACACACAGTTGCTGATGTCAGAAAATGCTCTACTTGCCTGAATCAATCCTATGGGTTCAAGAGGCTCTTCTATATAACTTCTATACTGAAGAACTAAGAAAAATGGATAAAAAATGAGTTTTGCTGATTACTATTTTACTCTGATTGACTATGATTTCAGGCTTAAATAAGTAATTGTTTTCTTTAATATGCTAGTAGATTATATTCCTAGATCAGTTTTAGATGCTTCTGGAGGAAATACATTATTAAGGTAACCGAGAATACTGAAAAAAAAATAATTTATAGAAGCAGAGGTGTGATTTAATTTACATTTAAGAGGGGTCTGTGTAATTTTTAAATTTCTATTGTGACTGTTTTGTCTCTTTAAGCCTTAAGTTATTCAGACCTTTTATTTGTATATGGCACATAAAAAAGTGTTTTCTTCACAAGAATAATCATGTTTGTTAACACAATATTAGCTACTTCAACAAACTAGGGATACTGTGGATGCCTGATCATGGCACTGTACACCAGAAGCTAAACATTAATGAATGCCAACTATAATTTTATATATATAATGTGATGGCTCGGTGTGAGGTCGGAGGGATAGTGGATAGGGGGAGGGGGGTTCACAGTGTGAGGAATATAAATGATGAATGTCTAAGTATTACCTTGTCTTGTACACCTGAAACTAATAAAATTTAAAAAAAAGATAGTTTAGGAATGTCAGGCTTATAAGGAAGGACCTGTAACAGAGGCTTCTGTAAGGCATCTCACTTGGTGGTTTATAGTACTTTTTTAAAATGGAGAAATAAATGACGGAATTGAGGGCTGTTGAAATACATCTATTTATTCATTCATTCAACACAAATGTAGTAAGCAGCTGCTCTATAGTAAGCAGTGTACTAGGCACTGATGATTGGTGATATAGTGGTGAATAAAAGGAACAGTTCTCCTGGAACTGGTATCTGCAAGTATTTACAGGGTTAAATCAACCATGAAAGTCTGAACTCTCATGCTGTGATTTCAGGTTTACATCATAAATGTATTAAAGCCTCTCTCAATGGACCAACTTGGTATTCCAATCATTCTAGTCTATTGTAAGTGCTCGGAGGAAAAGATATCTATTAGAATAGATGTGTTTTTTGAGTAAGAATTGGAAAGAACTTATTTGTTTCCTTCTAAAATAGAAACTCTAGCCTGTGATAAAACCTGGCTTCAAAGCTGGCTTCGTTAATGGAACAGAGGTAGGCAGGCATACTTGAGAGTCGTTTGTAGTTGAAAGTATCCAACTTGTGAAGAGCATCAGCCAGTATGTTGGGCAGAAGGGATGGAGAATATTTGTGGATTATTAAGTGGCATCTGAAATCCCTCCCTTTTAGTTTTTTTTTTTTTTTGAGCTATGACAAAGACAAATATGGTACAATAGCAATAGCAATGGTCTTTGAATTCGATGAAATAAATCCTAGCCCCAACAGAAATGTTCTGTGTGATCCCCAGACTTCGGAGTCTCCATTGCCTCAACTAGTACATAGTACATAGTGCTATCAAATTCTGTAGTAACATGAATTATAGCTCACATTGACCTGTATTGTTTAATACAAATCACTGTCTTCCTGCAGGCAATGTAATATGGTTGCTAAGCACACAGCAAAGGTGGCTCTGTCTACTACTAATTGCACCACACTGAACAAGGGATTTAACTCTTCAACACCTGTTTTCCTCACCAGTTAAACAATTATAATATCATTACCATCACTATAAATTTCATGACTATGATATGAAATAAGCATGTCTAAAAACTAAAACATCTTAGCCGCTCAAGAAATGTGGGTTACTATGATTTTTCACCACTTTGAATAATGAAAAGCAAATGAACTAAGATTATGTGAATGAAAGTCTTTTAAAATCTGTTAATACTTTATAAATTCTAGGTATAATCATTTGGTCTGGTCCCAGAAAACCAGAGCACCACTTAATTAAAACACATGTGAAAACCATGTTTCAATATAGTATTTAAAGGGCTTCTGAAGTACTGGGGACTTCCTCTTATTCTCTGGCTTCTGAGTCATAATGCTTCGTTGGAGCATTTGATTGTTGAGTATTTATACAGTATTTATCAATGTATTAATTGAAATATGTATTCTTTTCTTTGCACTTTCATGTGGCATTAGAGCCTATTAACTAAGTTTGGTGGTTAAATAAAGGGATGAATGTTTCAGTTTTCTACAAGTGAATCTTAAAAACTTCAATGATTATACATTTTCAATTATAATTACTTTATTATAATGCTAAGATGGAAGATTATTGAAGATTAAATTTGATGGAACTCCCTGTGAATCCATAATGATATACAGTAGAGTAGGACAACGAATACTTAATACTGGAATACTAACAGTCAAGTTAGATTTCCTTAAAATTATGGAAGTTTAGTTAAAAAAAAAAACAAACAAAAACACCTGTAAGTATCAATGACTTTATCCCTAAGTTTAAGAAACTAGAAAATTGAGGTAATGGAGGGGAGTTGCTTTGGATCAGGCCCTGGTACTGAAACTAAGTTCAGTTCTGTTTCCAACTAAACTACATGACCCTTCTTAGACCGTATATATATATTTTTAATCATAATATGGGCAAATTTCTGTGAGGATAGTGAAGAGGAATAATTCACATAAATATATACAATCCTAAGTAGGATAGAGGAATATGATGTGAGTGGGTAAATAATTAATGATTGGTCTATTTTTATTGACACAAATATAATTTTGTCTGCATTCAATTATATTAGTCACTTCCTAGTTGGATTTCCTCCCAAATTCCAATATACTAAGATGACTGTTAAGATAAAACCTAACATAATTCTCTAGTAGAAAGTAATAAGGATGTATAATTAAGGATGTTTGGAAAACATATTTAGACTATTGTGTGAGTGACTGATTGCTATGCATGGAATTAGTGAAATAAATAGTGCCCTTCCACATAGCAGAGGTCTTGGAATATGGTAGACAATAAATGCTTATTGAATGAAAGTCTAAATAAGTGAATGAATTAATGGATGACCCACTGCAGTGATTTGTTGAATAATTTTTTTTTAACCTGATATCTTTAAAGCACTTTTCAAAATTAATGGGATATCTCCAAGGAATCACTAAGTGCTCAGGATATTAATTTCCCATGCATCCTTCAAAAGCAACTACCAATAAGATTATCTTACAATTTAGAGAAATGAATATGAGAGAAAAAGAAAAGGGAAATAGAAATGGTAAGAGAGAGAGGCCAAAAAGCTATCCTGTCTGCACATTCCATTTCTGAGACTGCTCATTTAGTTTGATGGCACCATGTAAAAACCTTCACACTAAGTAGAACTGAGAATAGTAGAACATCTGAACAGATAGATAAGTTCTCTCAATATTATGGATAGAGTCATTCCCAAAGGAGAAATGATAACAGCTACCAGAAATTATATAATAGTTATATGAAAATAGCTACATTAATGTCTCATGATAGAAAACTCTTTTTTCCAAATCTTTGCTTTTCTAATTCCTGTTCTATAATTAAGAACTTTTTTAGACTACCTTTTATGAAAATAATTTTTTGACCCTGAATCTACACTATATCTCACTGTTATAATAGCTCATTGTACCTTGTATATTTCCTCCAGAGCACTTAGCCCATTTTTTAATTGATATGTAGGAAGTGGTTTTAAAATGAGTGTCCAAAATCTTTGACACTCTTCCGATTGAGAAATGGGTTATCTGTTTCCTTTTCTTGAATGTGGGTTGACTTTAGTGATTCACTTATAACCAATAGAATGGATCTGAAGTGATGCAAGATAACTTTGAGGTCAGGAAAACCCATAAAAGGTAATTCAGATTCCATTGCCTCTCTTTGGATGCTAGCTCTACAGAAGCTAAGTACCATGTAAGACATCCGACCATCCTGAGAAAATCATGCTACATCAGCAACCTATAGAGACCCCAGACAATAGCTGAGCTGAGGTCCCAGCTGTGAGCCATGTGGATAAGTCATCAAGGAGGTCCAGCCCAGAAGAACCATCAGATGACTGCAACCCAGCCAACATCTGACTACAAAAGCATAAGAGACCCCATGAAGGACATGCTCATTTAAACCATTCCTAAACTATGACCCCAAAAAACAAAATGGATACACTAAACTTGGGGGTAAAGTGTTATGTAGCAATAGTAACCAAAACAATAAGTATGTATGTGACTAGGTGCTTGATTTTTGTTGTCCTCTATTTTATATATATATATATATATATATATATATATATATATATATATATATATATATATATATATATATATATAAGAGAGAGAGAGAGAGAGAGACTGTGTCATTTGTTTACTGCTTTATACCCACATAGGATGGCGAACATAATATATTAATGTTGAAAGAATTTTGTGGATATTTCACAAAACGTTTAAAATGCTTATTATATAATGTTCATATAATACCTTCAGTATTAGTTCTTTTATGAACACACTGAAAACTTGTCAGAGGGTTTTAATATAGAATACCCTTTAGAAACACACGTTTGCTTTTCAGAATGTATTTAAAATACATCACTGTGAATTTTATTCTTTCAAATAACTTCAACTATATTCCAATTTTATGCATTGTGGTTGGATTATACAATGATGCAGCCACTTTGGAAAACAGTTTAGCAATTTTATAAAATTTTAAACATAATTTAATTTTTAAATTTACCCTATGACCCAGCCATTTTACTCCAAGATATCTAGAGAAATGAAAACATGTCCATATGAAGTACAAATGTCCACATGAAGACTTGTATATAATTGTATATGAATATTCATAGCAGCATTCTTCAAAATAACAAAAAGCAGAAACAAGCCAAAACCCATCAACTTGTGAATAGATAAACGAAATGTGGTGTATTCATAAAATGGAATAATGTTTGAACAGAAAAAAAAAAAAAGGAAATGGAGTGCTAACGTATACTACAACATGGGTGAATTTCCAAATATCAAGCTAAGTGAAAGGACCCAGAGACAAAAGACCATATGAAATGCCCATACAAAGCAAATGTATACAGACAGAACTTGGGAGAGGGAAAAGGAGTGACTACAAATGGTCAACAGCGTATTTTTGGAGTCACAGAAATGTTTTAAAATTTGACTGTCCGGATACTTGTACAACTTTGTATTATTACAAAAAAAAAAAGAAAGTTAAATTGCACCCATAAAATGAGTGAATTTTATGGTGTATAAATTATCCCTGACAGCAAAGAAAATGTACCGCTCTACAGCATCAAACCATTGTTTCAGTTTTGAACACACTGCAGAGATCAGCTGTCATTAATTTTGAAAAAAGTTGTTAGGTTTGTCTGAGAAGTCTCAGAAACATGTTTTGGAATGTGATTTACCTACGAGCAAACTCATTATAAACTCTTTTATCGGTGAGTATACACAATGATGTAAAACAGCAAGCTAAAGACAAAAGTTGGAACTAAAGCAAAAGGAGAAAAGCAAAATGTAATGAGTTAACTGAGAAAAATGAAAGCAATTTGTAGCAAATGGAGAGGAAAGGAAACTTAGAAAAATCAACAATATATCAAATGGAGCACAAACTAGAGGAGTAGCCTGAGTTTATTGTCTTAGGACTGTCTTACCCTTTCAAAAGTCCTGTGGTGAAACATTAAAAAAGTATGATCCACCAAAGTAGAAAAACAGATACCTTGCGGATATCTTGAAACAAGTGAAAATAAGAAAGTTGATCAATAGAATGAAGCCTTGTCTTTGTGATAAATCAGATACTACAATTACTTTCCAATAACTGAAAATTAAAAATATTAACAAATGCAACTGACAAAGTTAATCCCTTTCTAAAACATGCTTATTTTATAAGTGATTATAAACATTTTATGATTATGGACATTTTATGAATTCTCAGAGATTTATTTCTGAATATAATCTAACTCATGAGTAATTTTATCAGCCTTCTTTAAAGATAAATTTCACACTAGTAAATTATGACTTGAACAGAAAAAAAAAATTACCTGAGCTGTTTTTGTTTTATAATACTACAAGAATGGTCACATTAAAAAGAAAAATTGTTGTGCTTGAAGTGATGAAACAACTCTTTAAGAGGAAACATCATTGATATGTGATCTTTTATGAATAGTCATCTTTCTGTATGTGGTGAGCTCTTTAAAACTTAAAATTCATTTGGATGGAAATAGGGCCCTTCTTTATTAAACTTTATGTTGGTCTGAAGTTAAAGCTTATTGATGCCTGTGGATCACCATTCAATCACATATAATTTTTCATCCCAGGGATACAAGATTATATTCATGGATAATTCAGAGTTTTGGAGTTATACTAAACGGACTTGTATCATTTAATTTTCCAGAAATTGCTGAATAATTCTTCCTTCAATATTGGTCTTTACTACTTGTTTCTGTCATGTGGCTTATTCAAAGGTTGCCATTCACTCCCTGCTTCCAAACTACCTTTTAATATTAGTGCTAAACAGAATACCAGAATGATAGAAAGAGGAACAAGGCTTAATTAATAATTAAATGTAACTTACCATATGGGACAAAATCAAGAAAGTCTGGACCAAGGATTTCAGAGCAGACACTCCCCTTGCAAATGCAATAAAATGCATAAGTTTTAACCCAGTATTGAGAAATTTTGTGTCAACTTGCTTTTAATATCTATCTGTCTATCTATCTATCGATCGATAGATAGACATAGATATATTATTGACATAATTGTGTTAGTGAGATGCTACTGTAAGTAAGTCTTCTAAAGTCACTTAAAAGGCAGTTTGGTTATGTTGTGACAATCAGGCTTATAAACAAATTCCAATGACAACATAAATGGAGTTTTAAAAAATATATTAATTTTATTGTGGTGACATTGGTTAGTAAAACGATATAGGTTTCAAGTGTATATTTCTATAATACATCATCTCTATATTGCATTGTGTGTTCAACAGACACTTCTCCCAAAAAGACAGACAAATGGCCAACAAATATATGGAAAAATGCTCAACTTCACTAGCTATTAGGGAAACGTAAATCAAAACCACAATGAGATACCACCTCACACCTATTAGAATGGCTATTATGAACAAAAAAAGGAATAACAAGTGTTGGAGAAGCTGTGAAGAAAAACGAACCCTCATACACTGCTGGTAGAAATGTAAATTTGTACAGTCACTATGGCAAACAGTATTGAGGTTCCTCAAAAACTTAAGAATAGAATTGCCATACAACCCAGCAACCCCTCTTGTGGACATCTACCCAAAAACAAATCTCAAAACATTTATCTGTACACAGATATATGTACCCCTGTGTTCATTGAAGCATTATTCATGGTGGCCGAGACATGGAAACAACCAAAGTGTCCTTCAGTGGATGATTTATAAAGAAGATGTGGTACATATATATAATGGAATATATAAGAAAAGATGAAATACTGCCATTTGTGACCACATGGATGAATCTTGAGATTATCATGCTAGGAAAAATAAGTCAGACATAAACTTATTGACTTCACTCATAGGCGGCATACAAAAAAAAGCAAGAATGAACAAGACAAACAAAGAAACAAAAACTCATAGACACAGGACAGTTTAGTGGTTACCAGAGGGTAAGGAGGTAGGGGGGTTGGTAGAAGAAGGAAAAAGGGTCAAATGTATCTATAGTTTTATAGGTTGAGTTTGGTAGAGTCTGAATAGTTAATAAGAAAAATGTTACTTGATCAATGCCCTAAAGTTTTCAAAGGTATAACCAATTTTCCATTCAATCATTCTGAAGTATTTTTCTCAAATCAGATTCATGTGAAAATGTACTATAATTCCAATTACTTTCAAATGTTTGTCCAATTTGTATATTTTCATGTATTAAGTTCCCAATCCTTCAATTTGCATTATACTGTGTAATTTTCCCTTTCTGTTGCTTTTTTTCTTCTTAAACACAATTTTCTGAAGTTAACAATGATCAAACAAGGACCATTCCCTTCCTTTTACTGGTGTAGCTCATGTAGACTGTAACAGTGACTTGGTTTATCTCAATAGATTTTGGTGTTTGTATGCTTTAACCTGAATTGTCTTTCTAGCATTTGGGAAGGTGTTTTGTTTTTTTGTTTTGTTTTGTTTTGGTTTGGTTTGGTTTGTTTGTTTGTTTGGTTTTTCTTTATAAGAACTGTACAACATAATTCCTCACAAATCTTGATGTTTTTAGGGCATGGGGAAACCTGAACCAGGGTCCCTGGCTGAGAGTTGCCCACTGTGAGCATTTCATGACTAGTAACACTCATAGTATCAATGACAGAGAAAAGATGCTATTCTTTGGTAATTCACATAAAAGAACTACAGTAAAAAATGTACATCAGTGACTCAATTTATTGTTCACTCAGTTCCTCCATTTACCAACCAACTTCTTTTTAAGTGTCTTCTTAAAAACCAAGGATTAGACTATTTTATACCATCTAATCTAAACAAAGGGAACAATTTTGAAGCATGGTAAGATTAAAATATGAGTGTATAAGTAAGATAATAAAGAAAAGTTATTGAATCCATGTATTTAGGACTCTCTAACTTTTAAATATGTATTATTTTAGGCAGCCTTCAATTTAATTTAGAAAATAATAAATATTTAAAGAGTATCTCATTTCTGTGTTGCAAGAAAATAGTCTAGAAAAACAACTTCTTGAAACATTAATTATATATGCCAATTTAGAAAATAAACCCAGATACAAGATCTACCATTGTTTCCTCTTCTCACTAATAAATCTACAGTTGTTATAGAAATGAGAAGAGCGTGCATAGTTTGTGACAAGTTTTTGCCATCCAGGTTGTTCACAGCTCTTACTTACACTTGAAACCAAGGTATCTACCTTAAACCTAGGAATTGGAATTGAAGCCGTATCTCCATAATGCATAGAAGAAATAACTGTGCATTGTAGAAATTCTGGCACATAAGCTTTTTTTTTCCCTCCTCTCTTCTCAAAACCTGTACAAAGTGTTGATGCCTGTGAATAAATGCTCTGAACTAGCTGGTTGATATTAGAGAACATTTAAAATGAGAACTTACATGCAATTTGAAGCACGGCAGTTGTTCTTTTTAATTTTTATGAGTCCCATAACAAATGACAGTTCTGTAATTGAAGTTAGAAAGAACAAAATGATAGTTCAGAAAATAAATGTCATTGGATTTGATTCCCCTAAGTCTATTTCTATTCATTTGCTACAGAGGATTTGGAAAGCTATAAATGACAATGATATTAGTATTAAAAAAAAAATTAAACGCTTGAAATTCTTGTGGCAGAGATGGTGATATATTCATCAAAACCTATTTCATTTTCCTATCACATACTCTGGTTAGAGCATATTTTAAAATTTCCCTTGCACTTAAATGAAGTAATTTCCTGATTCCTGGCCAATAAAGTATAAGAAAGTTCTCTATGTCAATTTCAGGCTGAGTGGTCAATATTAGGAGTGTTCTGTCCCCACAGCCTTTCTCCCTGTCTTCTGGGAGAGTGGAAAGGGTGCTCAACACCTAGAGAATCGTGGCATCACAAGGAAGGGATCTGAGATCCTGAGTGGGCAGATGTAAGGCTGTTCACCTAGAATACTTGTGACTAGTCCAATACTTGCATTGGACTGTGAGATGAGTGAATTAGGAGCCCATATTTTCTTAAGCCATTGATAAATCAAGATGTGTTTATAGCAGTAAGTGATAACTAAACTAACAGAGAAATTAGTTCCTTAACTAATTTCTGTTGCAATTAGTTTATTGTTCTGTTGCAATAAAAGCCATCAAATGTTTAACATTGGCTTAGAAATTGGGCTCCTGGCAGTGAGGTAGTAGGCTGCTGGTAAGCTAGGGATCCATATTATCAAATAAAAAATATTCAGTAAAATATCATCTATAATTTCCTGGAAGACAGGACTTTACACGATGCCCTCTTCCCTGGCAATATCAGGCACATAGTAGCTCCTTCAAAAAGGAGCAAGAACACTATTAGTTTCTCAATTGTTGTCAAGCACACAGAAGAGTGTCCACTATGTAATAGTCATTGAGAAAGATATCTGTTGAATGTATTTACATGTTTAAAATATTAATTTAAAACAGCTTAATTAAGGAGAAATGAGAGTTTAAGTTCCTATTCTCATAGTCTCATATATGCACAAATCTAAAAGAGAAAAGAGAGGTCATTTATACAAAGGAATCATGGAATTTGAAAGGAGTCATATGTGTTTACAGAGTGCCACATATGTACAGTAGCGTACATGTACAAAACCAGTACTGTGCAAGTCATGCTACTACCCTTTAGGAAGATTATTAGGAACTTGTGTTGGCAAATTAGGTTGAGTTTTTCAGCACCGTGCAACAAGGAAGACAGCTTACCATGGAGAAAAAAAGGGGCATCTCAATGAGACGGTATGAAGAAGTTGTTGTACAATTTCGGCCTCCATTAGGTGATTTTGGAGAGGGTTCAGGAAGCAAGTTTTGCTCTGCATTGAGTGATGTTGGAAAGCAAAGGTAATTCTATAATTGGGTATCTTACAATATATTATGTAGATGGTGGGAGAATTGGAGCAGGTTGGTTTAAAGGTGTAACTGATTAAAAAAAAAAAAAGAAAAGAAAAGGCCTAATGCTTCATGTTGTAATGAAAAGGGGAATGCTTGGCCATTATTGTGGTATGGGCGGATTTCTTATATTTGTCTATGCTTAGACATGATTAAAGAGTTGCATTGTTTTGTTTGTCTCCATCATGATTTAGACTAACTGTATCTGATGTTGGTGATCTCTGAAATTATTAACATTCAATAGGAGAAAACCATAGCTTACCTGTTAAAAGCCATGGCTTACTTGTCAGGGAATGCTGTTTCCTTTCTTAGTCACATATTTGCAAACGAAAATGATGAGTTGTTGTCTAAACTGCAAATACAGAACATTGTAAAAAATATTATCACTTTCAAATAAGGTAGAAAGTATCCATTTGTTTTGCTCGGAAGAGGCAGTAGGAATTCTGATACCATAAATTTAAAATCTCAATACGTTCTAGTTCATCTCTTTTCTCAAGGTACCCCCTCCTCTCAAAAATAAATAAGAAAATAGTAAGGTTATAAAATGGGATTTGTGATTCATTTTTTCTTCCAAAACAATTCTGTATGTTCAGAACATTTTTTTTTTTTTTGCAGTAAGTGAACAAAGCCGGTGGAAATTCCCAGTAGAAAAAATATATTTACCTTCTCTATCTTTTCGTTATGAAATTTCATTTTAATCAATGTAATTTTTGTAACAAAGTAATCAGAATGAGAAAAAAATATATACATATGGCCTCCTTTTCTTACAATTTAAAATAGTGCTTCAAATTAAAAAAAAAAAAAGACTAGCAAATGTGGACTCCTATGAATAAAGATAGACATATTTAAAATAAGCAGGCAAAATTTCATTAAAAACTTAATACATATAAACCAGCATTTTCAAATCAATGATGCATTTCATCTTGAGTCCATGTCAAAAATTAGGGTAATACCTTAGTGACTTTTTGAAGAATTAGACAATTTCTCTTGTGAGTTCTCTACTGATATGCACTAAGGGAAGACTATTAAAAAACAACGCAAATTAATCCCATGGAGGCCAAGAATGAGATTAAAAATTAGATCAAAATACATGATCTAAAATTTCCGTCTCTCCTAAAACCACAAAAGTAATTTGGCTTCTCTGAAATTATGTGTAGATAAAAAAGATAAAAGCCTCCCTGCCATTTATACTTTGATAACAGATACCACACATTTTTGGATCTAGGTTTTATAATTCCTTCTGACAGAGGAGACCTAATGTCTTAGTAGCAATTTTTGTAGACAGTCAGCATCAGTTTGGGTGATAATCATTATGAAAGAGTGAATTCTGATACCTGAGTAGTAAAACATGTAGTTACAGAGTGTTGTGATCCTTGTCCCTCTTTCCTGTAAATGCAAGCAAAAATTAAAGTAAAAAAGTATCGCCCGTGTTTCTCTTTTGTATAAAAAAGAGATTAATTATCCCTTTTTCTTTAGCATGCATTAATGTGGTAAAATCTTTATTGATGACAGCTGTCACCAGGTACATTCAAACATATAAAGAAATTACTCAATCAAATATAAGTGTCAGTTTTGATTTTGGAAAGCAGTTATTTTTAACACAGTAAAAAACGAAACTTTTAACTAGAAACAATGACTTTATTGAGGTTATAATTAAAGTTAGTTTATTTGCTACCTCTCTGGAATATGGATTTATAAATGTTTAGGAGGAATAAAAATGGAAGTCTTGGGCCTAGATAAGTAAAATTATCGTATAATCTTCTACATGCATTCTTTGCATTACTCACTGGGCAAACTCAATGTGGTAACAAATAATAATTTCTTAGGATTATTGCTTAGATATTACCTAGATAATTCTATAGCAATTTAAGGTTTTATAATTATACAGAAACCTGGAAATTCCAAAGTACTTGTATACTTTTCATTCTCTTTCAAGTAATTGTGATTCCTTATCTTGACAACTTAATAAAACTCCTAATCTTTGAAATACATTAATCTATTTCCTTGAGGATTATGTTCCTTTAATTATTTGAGAAATATTTTTTTTGATAAAAATAAAGCTATATCAGTTGAATTTATAGTCTTTAAAAAGAAGTCAGGGAAGGTTAATTGAACAATTATTTATGAGGAGACTATAAGCAACAAATGTTAACTTCAGATCTGAATTCATAAAATGGAAATATTTTCCATTTGAATTGTAACAATGGAAAGATTATGGTTCAGTAGAGATATGGATCATTAATACCTTGAGGACCTGAATTTATTTGTAGGCAATAAAAATTTGTAAGAATAGTCACCTAGAAAAGAGCAAAAAGAGATGTGTCAACAAAGTCACAGAATATAGTGACTATGGAACAGATATTTAAAAACTGAAAATAATCTAGATTTATTATAATTTACTGTTTGAAGATGAATAATGCCAAGTAAGTTTAGGGAAAAATATCCTGTTCCATACTACGGAGAGGATAGAATACTGGGATTAGAAGTTAAGAGGCTGAGTGATTGTCGCAGAGAGCAATAGAATTCAGAATTACTATTAGGTGAGCTGTTATTTGCTAGCATAATTACTCTGGCTTTTGCTGCTTCTTTTGAAGAGCAAAGCTGGACTAGGAAAATCTAGTACATAATAGTACGATGGTATTCTAGAATGTGAATGAGTTTCTGAAACATGGTGATTGCAGCTTGATTCAAAGGAGAGTGAAAAAATTGATAGGGTTGTAAAAAATCAGATACTAGTCAAATATAAAAGATGACAGGAAGAGCTAGAATCAATTTGTATATTTCTTTGTACATGCAGTAAGGATGAAATTTTCAAATATATATGAAAGTTGGGACAGCAGGATAAAAGAAGATAAATTTGGTTTCAAAAATTTAAATTTGAATTTTTGGCAACATCTCTGGGTAAAGCTGTCCATGACGAATTTTATAATATGCCTCTGAACTTCAAGATGAAACCAGGAGAATGATCATTAGGACTTGGAGTAAAATTGTAAAGAGATAATTGTTTTAGATGGTAGAGATATGTGGGAATGCCACAAGTTCTACATGGACTACATTGCCAGAAATACTGATAGTAGAAGCTTCTGGAATATGTTTCAGGAGTAGGACTAACCATCTGAAAACTAGGAGAATGTTTATAAATATGTTGATAATGAGAGATGAATATGACCTCCCCATCAAAAAAAAAATATATATATATATATATATATATATATATATATATATATATATATATAATTATTTACATCAGAGATCTCTGACCATATATATACATCTAGTGTATATATGTAATAATGTAATGTAATGCAAATACATTTATATAATGTACATAATTTATATAATTTTAGAAAATAGATTGTCAATAAGTTATAAAAGGTGAAGTGCCCTTTTTATGTGGTTTTGAGGGATATTGAAGAACGGGTCTGGGATATTGAAAATAGGTCTGTAGCATTGTTTAACTGACGTTCTTTCAAGGAGAGGTTCTTTGGAAAAGGCATGAGTATTCATTTCTCTTTAAAACTATTATTTTTAGTGGATCAGTTGTCCTTTCATGGCCTGAATAAAGTCTGGCATGCTTTACTGTTACTGTACAAGAAGACTAGTAGTATAACCTAACAACTCTTAATCTTGTTTTAAAGAGAGAAAAATGTGGCATAATGGAGTATCCAATGTTTTGAAGATCAGAAAAACTTTGAATAAAATCTCATTGTCCAACACATTAGCTCTAATGAATTTTCTCTGCTAGTCAAACAAATTTTAGATGCTGTAATCAGACTCCAAGTTTTACTGAATCTTGTCCTAGAAGGTTGAATTCTAGACTAATTTTTCAAATTTCCATAATCCCATTGTAAAGTATAAACTATGTTTCTACATATGAAACTATTCTACTATGAGTTAGTGAGCATGAATCTATACCCAGAATGGAACCCCTGCTGAAATATTTAAATAAATTTGAGATCCCCACTCTGTAGAATGAAAGGCATGTAGTCATTCTTAGAGACTCTATCTGAAAACTCTAGAATTTTTTTTCTTTTCTTTTTTACTCATTTTCCTCAATCATTCGTATGGTGTTACCTCATGGATTGGGTGCAAACCTGGAGGCCTCTGGTGTCAGGAAAATAATAAAAATGGTTAAGGAGTAGATGCTTTATAATGTAGTAGCCATCACTCATTCCTGTGGGTAATAAGGCAGGACCTGGAAATCATTTACGTAATGATAGGCCTATGTCTTTCTACCATAAGACAACATCAGCCATGTGTGACAATAAACCTAATAATCGATATAGTCAAATAGAGGGAAAAATAGGGGCAGAGGGGAAGTCAGGTAAACACAAAGTTTACTCCTTTCATGGGAAAAAATATTAAAAAAGCAAAAATAAAAATTCATCAGGTGGTACAATGTCTCAAACAGTAAAGAAAATTAACAATTGAATATCTTCATTGTTTAATAGATATGTTACATAAATGAAAAGACTAGCCCAATGATGTCTTTTCTTTGTGGTAAAAGTAAGATGTTATAAAAGAAATGCAACTTTTTTTAAAAAAAAGTTTCATCTACACTCAATTTCAATTCTAATTTTAAAATGTATAAATACCATTTTTCCCCACTATATTTTTGTAAGATTGGTTTAACTAATTTAACTGTTTAATTTAGACAAACTTATTTCTGGAAATACTCAATGGTTTCATTTTTAGATAAGAATATAAATGTTTACATGATATACAAAACTAAGAAAATCATTTTAATGCTCTAGAAAATTTGGAATTAATCCTACTCTTCTTTGAGTTAGGCAGCTATGATGAAAATAACTTAAATAATACTTAAAATTGATTAAAACAGGGTGAAATGTCTGCTACATGTCATTGAGCAACACTTTGCCTGGAAGTTACATTTTTTTTTCTCTTTTTCCAATTTTTCCCAGTAGGCAAAAGGCATGTTGTTATGACAACTGGAAGATAAATTTAGACTGAATAAGTTTATAATATATCAGGATATAATTTTTTTTCTTAGTATCCATGGTGTTTAAACCATGACCTTTTTTCCTATCCCTTGTTCGTCAAAACATTGCATACTTCTAATCTATCTCAAAATAAGATACCTAAACTATATTTGCCTCTCTGGCCCTCAGATATATGCTTTCACATGGTTAAGTCAGTAATATGTTTGAATTTATCGAAATATATAAATATGACAGATATTTGAAAAAAATAAACATTTGTATCAGCATATACTTTTTTCTAGATGCTATTTTGCAAAGCCATTACTACAATGTTAGAGTATAATATTTGTATAGTGTGGAAATCCAAATTTTTGCAGACAGTACTTATATTAAAATAATTTATTGCTGCATTCATCCTAAATAATTGATAGTCATCTAATTATAACATTTGCACAATGAGATAATAGAGAAACAAAAGTCTATACTGCAACCAAACAACCTTCTTTTTAAGTATTTACTATAAAGTCTCTAAAATTGGGAAATAAGTACTTTAATATATTATAATAAACCAAGCTACCTGGAAAATAATATTGTAAAATACATACTCATTTGGGGAAGCATTGTTTTTTTTATTTAAAGGAGAAAACGTTACATAATAAACACTGATATTATTAAAGAAATTCTTCAGTATTTCTCAGTTAACCTTAATTTTCTTTAATGTGATTAGAATATTAAGACTAAGAACTTTGTAGGAATTTTGACTCCAGATCAGCACTCAGCCTCTCCTCAGATTGCCTTTGAATTAACAAGTAAGATGAAAACATTGCAATTAATCTTCAGCTATGATGAAGGGGTTATTTTCTTTTCACCTGAATCAAAGAATAGGAACAAAATTAAAACTATCCTCGAAATAACTAGTTTTCTTCTATGATTGATTGTATCCAAAGATAAATTTAACACTTGAAACAAAATTAAAGTGTTGTTTCCAGTAGGAGACACACTCCTGATTGTACAGAGGATTCCCTCAGAATCCCCAGGTTAAGCCCTCTAATATAGAGCAAAATTAAAGAATCTAGAGAGACATGACACAAAACTAAAATTCACTATGCAGGGGAAGCGTTTAAAATATGAGTATATTTCCTTCCCCTTAAAAAATTAAAAAAAAAAGAAAATTCAAAAAAAAATCAACGTGCGTGTGTATGTGCAAAAGAGAGTTGCTTTAATATTGACAAAATGAATCGACTGTTTTTAGAATTTTATATTGCATCATTATGGTCATGATGAATTTAAACCATCTTTAAATTCATTTAAAAGATGGTTTTAATAAACGAAAGATAATCTTGCTATTTTATTGAGAGCATTTTTGAGAGTAAATCATTCATATAAGAAAGCTCTATTGAAATAGTAAGGTGCTTTTTTGTTAATTATTATTTGGTTCTGTATCCAGTGGAGTTTAAAATTATTTTTCTTGTATGTCATTTTTTTCTGGAATATTCGAGAAGTGTTTTCATTGGTCACTAAAAATCACTGCAGAAAACATGAACTATGCAGAATTTCAAAAATTCCTTCCTAATTTAGGAACATTCATAATAATATTAGCAGCTCTTCAGTTTTAACTGGCAACTATAGATTCATTACCATTATTTGAAAAGACTTTTCTCTATTGAATTGCCTCAGATCCTTAAAGACAAGTTTATTCATATAGCCTGTTTGTAGGCTCTTTGTTCTGTTCCATTGATCTAATTGTCTATTCTTTCACCAATAACACACTATCTTGATTACTTTATAGCAGTTTTATAGTAAGTCTTGAAGTTGAACAGTGTCAGTCAGCCAACTTTGTCCTTCTTCAGAATTGTGTTGGTTATTCTGGGTCTTTTGCCTTTCCATATAAAATTTAGAATCGGTATGTTACTGTCCACAAAGACATCCGCATGCAGAAAAATGAATCCAGATACAGATATTACACCTTTCTATTTTGAAATTATTTCTACTCAATCCCCGAAACACAGAATTGTCCTAGATTCTTCATTTCTCACAATCCCCACATCCAAATGTTTTTCATCCGTCACCCAAAATCATTTTCCACATAACAGCCAGAGTGAATCTTTTTAAAATATAAATGACACCATGTTGCTCCCTAGCTTGAAATGTCTCAAAGATATCGGAGTGCATTTATAATAATATTGATATTCTAGGCCTTTGAGTTTCTGTATAATCTGATTGTTTCTTCAACCTAAACTAAAACCACTCTTCACTGCATTAATTACAGACCACTAGTTTGTTTGAACAAGTTTTCCCAACTCAGAGACTGCACATACTATATTATTATATATATTTTTTCTGAGTAGAATTATTACTCACAAAGGTCTTCACTGACCAATTTACTTAAAATAGCTACCCTCTCATTCTCCATCTCAATCCCTTGTTTATTTCACACATGATATCTATGACTATTCATAGTTTTTGTATTTGTTAACCTGTAATGCAGCTATGTCCACACTGAATTGTACATTATTTGAGGGCAAAGAAGCTGTCAGTGTTCTTCACTGTGGAATCCCAGGTGCTTAGCATAGCTTTTCAATAACTAATATTATCAATAGATGAAATAATTAAACTAAATTGAGACATCAGGATAGTTTATAGGTAAGTGTTTCCCCCAAAGTAAGACCTAGCTGGACAATCAGCTATAATGCGTCTTTTGGAACAAAAATTAGTATAAGACCCAGTCTCATTTTACTATAAGATAAGACCCGGTATAATATAATATAATAATATAATATATAATTAATATAATATAATATAATGTAATATAATATAATATAATATAATATAATATAATATAATGTAGACCAAGTCTTACATTAACTTTTGCTCCAAAAGACACAGTAGAGCTGATTGTCTGATTAGGTCTTATTTTTGGGGAAACACAGTGTATATTACACATGCAATTATAACAGTGAGTATTAGGCAACAATTATTTGCTCTGCTTATTCTTCTTCTGAGAGTACCATAAAACTTGCCATAAAACTTGCCCTACTTCATAAAACTTGCCCTAGTTCAGACAGTTTTTCCCATGATAGAACTTCATCCTTTCATTATCCAAGTAATACTAGTCACATGGTACACCTGAACACCCAAACTGGACTAACTAGAAACTTTACCTGGGATCATAAATTTGAATTCCGAAAAGGCTTAAGAAACAAAGTAAAGTCTCTGAAACCAGTGTGTGCCAAGTTTTCTATCATAGGAAAAAGATGTGAAAAATAATATAACCACACAAATAGGAAAAAGCATATTAGATAAACCAGTCAGTGTTTGAAATCCAAATTGTTTTGGTCCAGCTTCTTATCTGGACCAAACATTGTTGATTTGTTCAATTTCTTGAATTTATTTAGCCAAAAGCTCTCCCCCCAACCTTAGCCCTATGTTATATAGATTAGGACCTCTGACATATTTAACTGAAAGAGTCCTAAATGATGAAATACACATTTAGATTTTTCATTGGCAATATAACATATATGGACCATATATGAGTGCTTAAGAATTTAAATGCAATGATATATCCTGCTCATCACGTGGGAGTAGATGTACACGAAGGCATGTTATTCACCTATTGAACCAATGGCCAAAACTTGCACAATTTTCTAAATGTCAGTATCAGATGTTATATCTTCCCAGTTGAACTTAATTTGTCCTTCACAATCAGACTTTCAAAGCCATTCAGATTTCCTGCATTTCCTTAGTATGTTGTCTCAGTTGAATTTTATTGATAGTTTCATTTAGCATTAAATTTCTTTTCAAATGGGATTTCAATGTTCTGTTAATTGCAATAAGAGCCTTTTAAAAGTATCATTCAAATGTAGATACAAGATAAATACCTTTGAGAATCTGATTGTTAATAGATAGCAACATATATTTTATATCTCTAGTGTAACTCTTCTTAAGATTACTGTCAGCAAGCTACAGTACATCATATTAAATGCACAGTAATTTCTATTTCTAATTCTACACTGTTCTTTAGAGCCCTATCATTTCTATTTTATTGCAGTTGTTAAGCAGGACAAGAATATGGCATGCAAGCTAGTGTTTTACTAAGACATTTCACAGTGCACACTTAGTTACAATAATAAGTCATTTTATATAGTCTTAGTATATATAATGAAGGTTATTTTCCAGAATGCCAATTGCTTTGTGAAATAAGATGAAAGAAAAAAAATAGAGGATGGAGTCTGATTTGATTATCAACCATGTAGTTTGCATATGTATATTAAGGGATGTTAGTTATAAAATTGCATATTTGTCATGTGGTTGCCACTGAAACATAAAGATATGAAGATATGATACTCTTTGTTTCTAAAAATCTTGTTAAAATTTTAGGAAATAATATTGAGGGATATAATATTAAACTGAGATAATTTATAATATTTAGTTTGTCTACTTTTTTTTAACTATTGCATTATTTTCCTATTGAAAAGGGACATATCTCTACCCTGTGAGAAGATTATAAAGTATGTGAAATAATGTGTTTTCAGTTCCACTCATTAACAAATGATTTTAAAAATGCATTTAGAATTAATTCTTTTAAAGTTAATTTACATGTAGTTGATGTAATTCCAACATACTTCACCTTGATTTGACACAGGAGTCATGTGTGAAAATGTTGCAGAATCCAAGACCAGAAAGAACCCAAGCAGCACTCAGAGAGTTAGGAGAGTCAGCTTTATTACGCCTGCGGGCTCAGCGGGATCCTTCCTAAAAGATTGAGCCCCTAGCAAGGTTTTGAGCAGGTTTCTATGGGTTAGGGACTTCCTTGAGTCGGGGAAGGAGTAGGTGTCCTCTGGTGATTGGCTCAAGGTGTGGCTTGGAGGGGATTATGCGGAAGTGGGCTGGGATTTAGGCTGGGGACTTCTCTCTCTACTTGGGCCACCATTTTAGGTCAGTTCCATGTGGCAGGGAACCTTTTTAAGGTCAGTTTCCCCATAAAAAAGGCATGCCATTTGGGCTAATAATTTAGGAATTTAGGCCCACTTTTTTTCTTTAGCAACAGGTAAATTCACAAATACAAAATCCAAGAATAATGAAGCTTTGTTTTTTCTAAGCAACTATTACAAATTGAAAGCTGACACCTTATCTGGAGTAGACATTATTACCGAATTTTAAATGTTAAAAACTTTATAGCACGTTAACAAATAATATTTCAAGATATAATTACTAATTTGGAATTGCTATTGAATAACTAAAAAATTATGGAGATTTGAAAATTGACTTCTCAGTTCTTGTGCGACGCAGAAAATTTATGAATGCAATTCAAATCATTGGAAAGAGTCAGTGAAGCCATCTGAACTACAATATAGCACTTTGAGAATTTTCTTCTCCATTTCCTCACTGCTCCTCAGGTAAAAATAAACTGTTAATAATTCAAGACAACTCTTCAAATCATAGAAGACATTTTGGTTAGTACTTATTATCATTAGGGATATTAAGTTACAAATAACAAAAAATCCAGTTCACATGTTTTTAAAAAAATAATAAGAGAATGCATTTTCTTATATTAGCTAGATGTCGGGAGGTAAGTCCTTGCCAGTCTGAATTAATCCAGAATTTAAAAACATAAAAATCTCAGGGGCTTCAATTTTGTTCATTGCTATTTTTTTGTGTATCAGCCTTGTCCTCCCAGCAGTTACTCTCCTAGATGCCAGAGATTCAGACACATTTCTTCATTGATTCAAATTGGAAAACTCTCCAAAGAAAGAAGAAACTTTGTTTTCTTATAGTCTCCCCCAAACCCTCCCAGCAGTCTTCCTCTGACTATTATCTAAAGTTGAGCCAAAGGCCTGTGCCAAACCAGCCTCAGACAAAAGGGAGAGGCATATTCAAGGAGCTGAGTGCAGCTTCTATCAAACGCATAGCAAAGTGAAGGAGAATGCAAACTGGAATGCATTTTTAACTGCTATAAGGAAGTTGGAAGGGGAAAGTGGATGCATTGTAGGAGATAAAGAACGTCTACTACAAATGGCAGCTAACACTTCTTTAAGTGGTGATATTGGCTTAGGGAGAGATGTGGCATGACAATTTCATATACAATTTGTAGGCAAAAAATTCTGAGAAAGATATAAGATATGCTACAATACATTTTTTGAGGCAGATAAGCTATTATTTTTCAGCAGTGCTTATTTATTAATGATTTTGTTTTATTGAAATGAAAGTTTTCCCTTTTTTATTCACAAAAAGTTTTTCTTTACTTATGTTTTTATATAAATATTGTAAATCAATGACATAGTACACGTTTCTTTTCATAGAGCAGAAACCCACTCAAGTGAGTTTAAGTAAAAATATATATTTATATAAGGTTGTTATAAGATTTTCTTTTATAAAAAATGTAATTAGGCAATCCTTAACCTCACAGATGTTTAATCAAAGCATGTATTATTTGGAAGGGGAACAAGCTGAACAATTATTTCTGAAAATCGTTTTACAAGTCATTTAAACTCCTTTTTTTTAATAAGAGTGTTTATGAGGCATTATTTTAAATCATCCTGAAGTCTTAACAAAGGGTCTTATAGCTTCTCCCGTAATTTGGTCTTGACCTGAGGACCAAATTTTACTAAAAGCAACCTGGATTTGATCTTTTCCATATGGCTATCTCTTGCTTTGAGAATATGTTGCCAACTAGAAATATTAAGATGAGAAATAGTTTGATTTTCTCAACTCAGAAAGTTCTAGTGTGGACATAGTTCTACAAATTCTACTTAAAAACTGAACAGTATTTGAAGTTGGAACAACTTCAAATGTAGCAAAAAGAAGCTAATTGACACTTTTGATATTCTGTATGAAAATATATTTAACCAGAGATACAAGTTTATTTTACTCATATTTTTTGTAAGTTACCTCTGGAAATAGTCTCACTAATACGCCAACCAATATTTAGCATAAAGTTTCTCTTCAGATTTCTAATGAAAATTTCCTCATTGATATTTAAACTTCCTTTATTGTATAGGGGAAACTTATTGTGTTTTTCTTTACTCTCACACTAAAAATACTTCTGACACCAGAGGTCTGTTTTTGTTGTTGTTGTTTTTCCTGTATCAACCAATTCTCTAACACCATCTGGGTGTCCTACAATTCAATTCAGTTGTGACACTATTTACCTGAAGTTAAGGCAGACCTCACAGATTAAGGTCTCAGTCCCACAAGACTGCACCCCACTTCAGACATCAGCCCAAATTCCAGCTTTCTAGAAAGTCCAGGCTATCATGTCTGACTGAGAAGCTATAAAGCTATAAATCAGGGTTCCCATGACATCTTCCTGAGATTCTATAATTTGCAAGAGTGGCTCACGGAACCCAGGAAAATAGTTTATTTACTATATTTACGACAAAACATATTTTAAAGGACACAAATGATCATACAGATGAAGAGGTACATAGGGCAAGGTCCTGAAGAATACTGAGAACAGAAGCTTCTGTCGTCTCCTGGGAGTTGGGGTGTGCCACCTTCCCAGCAAGTGGATGTGTTCACTAAGGTGGAAGTTACCTGAATCCCGTACTTGAGGGAGATTTACCTAGGCATGATTGTTTATAAACTCATTTCCAGCCCTTCTCTCTTCAGAGGATAGGGACTTGGGCTGAAAAGTACCAGCTGCTAATCATGGCTAGAACTTTGGAGTGACCAGTGCCCATCTGAAGCCCACTAAGTGTCACCTCATTAGAACAAAAGATGTTCCTATCATCCAGGAAATTACAAGGGTTTTAGGTACTCTGTGTCAGAAACTGGAGTCAAAAAGCAAATATTAGCAGAAATGAGGGGCGCAGATAAATATATATATTTTATTTCACAGCAGTCTACTCCCTGGTCTCCAGTCATAGGTCCCTTACAACAAAATGAGCACATCAGTTTGTCATGTCCACTAATCTTGGGAAATAAAAAGATAAATCTGTCTTTAGAGTCACATATCCAGTGGGGCCAGGGATGTGAGACATGGAATTTCCTGGAGATTCCTGTGGAGGGGTAGAAGGTGGGGAGTGGAGTCAGTGGGTTGGTGCTTGTCATGTGTAGGTACATCTGGGCAGGAAGACTGGTATATAGCTTTCAAGAATAACTACTTTTGTAACTGTTGCAAGCCTGTCTTATACTTTGAGAATAATGACAAATGAAGGTCAGTGTTCCACCGCCAAATCAATAGTGGAACAATCAGCTAACTGTTAACACTAGTAACAGAATTGTGACTCTCAAACATAGTTAAAAAAAAAATCAGAAATTATTTTTTGTGGCTATAGTCCATAGACCTCAAAAGAAGTTAGAAGATGCCTATTTTAGAAGTTTGGATAATGGCATAACAATACAAGGAATAAAATGTTTTCAAGGGAAAGTATTAGAACAACTATAATTAAATTTCTTTGCAATAGGTTTAATTTGTAGGAAAGAGGTCTCTTCTCAGATTTCTGTGCTAATTATACAGCTGAACAAACAGCCATATCATATGTAATACATTTGTTAAATTTGTTTTTAAAGCAACAGATTCACTTATCTAAAAGTGACATACAATCTGTTGTACCAACAGACTTAAGAGGAAAAAACACACGATTATATTGAGCAAAAACTATGAAAATTATTCACCAATCATTATAAAAACTCTCAGCAAAATAAGAATAGAGAGTAACTTTCTCAACTTAGTAAAACTCATGAAAAGAAAATAAAAACAAAACTACAGCCAGACTTACAATTAATGGTGAAAGACATAATGCTTACCCAAGATTTGGAATAAAGCAGATATATGAGGTCTGACAATTAAGTTCGCAAACTCATCCTAGAAAAAATGCTACATACCCCATTGCTCAATATCACTACAGTCACCTTCGAAGTACTCCCCTTGGGAAGCTATGCACTGATGTCAGCTCCTAGTCCACCCTTCAAAGCAATTTTGGAATTCTTTTTCTGGAATGGCCATCAGAGTTGTTGTTGTGTTACCCTTGATGTCCTGAATGTCATCAAAATGTCTTCCTTTCAATATTTCCTTTATCTTCAGGTGAAAAAAAAACAAGTCATTGTGGGCCAGATCAGATGAATAGGGTGGGTGTTCCAATACAGTTATTTGTTTACTGGCTAAAAACTCCCTCACAGTGCCGTGTGAGTTGGTGCATTGTCATGATGCAAGAGCCATGAATTGTTGGTGAAAAGTTCAGGTGGTCTTTTTCACGCAGTCTTTGTAGCACTTCCAGATAGTAAATTTGATTAACTGTCCGGTTGGTACAAATTCATAATGAATAATCCTTCTGGTATCAAAAAAGGTTAGTGGCATCCTTGCAACAAGTTCACAAACTTAATTGTCAGAACTTGTATACATATAATCATGGGATGTAAATTGCAGCACAGGAAATGTAGTCAATCTTATTGTAATAGCTATGTACAGTGTTAGCTGGGTAGTAGACTTGGTGGGGTTATTACTTTGTGAGGGATGTAAATATCTAATCATTAAGTTGTTTTGTACACCTGAAAATAATTAATTAATTAATTAAAAAATGGTCAAAAAAATGAACAGACATTTCACCAAAGAGAATATATACAGGTGTCACACAAGCAGATGAAAATATGTTCAACTGTATTAGTCATAAGGGAAACGCAAATTAAACACAGTGTGAAATATCACTACATGTCAATCAGAATGGCTAAAATAAAAAGTTGTTCCAACACCAAATATTGGTGAGGACACAGAGAAACAGAATTACTCAAACAAACCACTCCGGGAAACAGTTGAGAAATTTCTTAAGAGAACTAAACGTGGAACTGTCATATAATCCAGCAATTGCACTCGTGCTGTTTTATCCCAGAAACATGAAAATCAATGTATACACAGAGACCTGTACATGAATGTTCATAATAGCTTTATTCATAATATCCAAAAACTGGAAACAAGTTAGATGGCCTTCAATAAGTGACTACTTAAATAAGTTGTAGTTTAATAAGGAACATACTATTGATACATAGCACAACCTGGATGGATCTCTAGAGAATTATGCTGACTGAATAAAAGCCAATCCCAAAAGACTGCATACTGAATTATTCAATTTTTTAAACATTTTGAAATGACAAAATTATAGAAATGCAGAGCAAATTAGTAGTTGTCAAGGTTAGGGAAGAAAAGTGAGAAAAATGAGGGAGGAAGCACAACATGTAGGACCCCAGTGGCAATGGAATTTTCCTGAAACGTGACTGTAGCAATATCATTCATTATCTTGGTGTTTACTGGAAAAAACTCAGTGAAGAGTACATGGGATCTCTCAGTATTATTTGTACAACTACATGTGAACCTTTAATTATCTCAAAATAAAATATGTAATATTTTTATGAATCAAATTGTCAATTTTTAGTCAATCTGAAATTTCCAATCGTTATTTCCAATAATTCAAGCAAAGCAAAACAAAAATGTCAATAAATCTAAAATGGAAAAAAAATATGCTCTTAGTCAAAACTCAGATGAATATTTTTTGAGTCTCTTTGTTAGAATGTGTTTGTATAATGGCACAAGTAATTTTTTAAAAATGCACATTTGCACTAGGCTATACCCCTCGGACTGGTATCTAGAGAATAATTGTTCAGTCATTTTGCAGAATACATTTCTGTTTTTGTAAATCTGTGTTAAAGAATATTTCAAGAACATTTTGCCAAGTGCTGAGAGAGATGAAAAAATAAACCACTTTGGGTACTTGACCTCAGAGAGTTCACTAGACATATGCAATTTTGAGAATATGTTTCACCTTTTTTTACTTAAATTATATGTTATGATTTCCTAATATTCTATCACTGAGGCCTGAGTCATGAATAACAAAGTGACTGACAGTGAATGCCCGAATTTTACAAAAGTCATCTTTTTCTAGATACTTTAAAAAATGTCAATTGACATGAATTTTCCTTATATTTCCCTATCCCCACCATTTTAAATATTTATTTATACCCACTTGGCCTTCCCTGATTAATAACTTATTTTTCTGGGCTGAAAACAGATTGAAGAGCCCATTCTTATTTAGTAAAACAAAAACAAAAACCACCGATTGCAACAATAATCCTAGGTATCCTGAAAGAAGAAGACAGTTTGCAAAATGCATATAAAAGGAAAGAAATTGATGGCGCTAAGATTCTCCGAGAATTCAGGGGATATAATTTGGTGAGGCCCTTTGTGTAAGGACTGTCCCACAGCCACACTACAGTGCCCTGACAACATAGTAAGACCCTGAGAATTGGCTTTAAGAAAGTGTGTTGTCAAAGTAACCTTTGCTAGACAAATCCTACTAGAAATATCCCCTAGTAATAAAAAGTTGCAATATTCAAGTAAAAATAAAATGCCTAAGAGAATTAAAAATTGTATAGATATTTTGCACCTAGTACTAAAGAATGATTTCTATTTTTTCAATTTATTTTTCGTTACAGTTGACATTCAGTATTGTATTAATTTCAGGTGTACAGAATAGTGATTAGCTATTTATATGATTTATTCAGTGATCCCCCTGATTTGTATGGTACCCACCTGGCACTATACATAGTTGTTGCAATATTGTTGACTGTATTCTCTATGCTGTACTTTATGAGAATATACATCCCGTGACTGTTTTTAACTACCAATTTGTATTTCTTAATCCCTTCACATTTTTTACACAGCTCCTCAATCCCCTTCCCCTCTGGCAACCATCAGTTTGTTCTCTTTATCTATGAGTCTGTTTCAGTTTTGTTTGTGTTTCTTTTGTTCTTTAGATTCCACATACAAGTGAGATCATATGGTATTTTTCTTTGTCAGTCTGACTTATTTTACTTAGCCTAATACTCTCTAGGTCTATTCATGTTGTCGCAAAACAAAAAATTTCGTTTTTATGGCTGAGTAATATTCCACTATATGTGTGTGTGTGTGTGTGTGTGTGTGTGTGTGTGTGTGTGTGTGTGTGTACAACCTCTTCTTTATTCTATCATCTATTGACAGGCACTTGGGTTGCTTCATATCTTGCCTAAATCTCATGGTGCTGCTCAAGTAAACTATACACATACTCATATAATATGTTATAGATTATATGCATTTTAAGGCTTATAATAATATTATAATATAATAATATTATAATACAATAATATTAGGTTGGTGCAAAAGTAATTGCAGTTTAGAAGGTTAAAATAATTGCAAAAACCGCAATTACTTTTGCACCAACCTAATACAGAATTGCAATATTCTTGAAAAATCAATAGATTTAATTATGCAAGAAGCATAAAGGTATCAAGTCTTTTAGTATTTTGAAAAATAACTTTTTATTACCTTTTTTCCACTTTTTTTCACTTTAGCAAAAGAACTAAAGGCAAGAACTAGATAATTTACGTTGAAATTTGTCTCTGTTAATAAAAACAATTATTTACACAGAGACCAAAATTGGTAACATGATGCTGAAACATTATTCATGTTAAACTGGTGTAAAAACGGAAGCATGTGACATGAGGTTTCTGCTGTGAGTTTTTCCTACACAACTCTGTTCTTGAGTTGGTATTCTGGTTGTCACCGACAGAGACCAGAGGTGAAGGTTAATACTGGAGCACAAGCTCACTTTAATTGGGTTCCTCTTCTACACTTGTGTTTTGGAAAAAAAGTTATACAAAAGCGTTCCATAGAATTTTTATAGACTTATAACATTTTCATGGTAATGTATGTAGGCGTGGTTTATGAAATCTAGAAATTTAGTCTGGATATGGCATACACAATAAATGTAATGAATAGATTTAGACAATTGTTCACATAAGTAGTTAAAGAGTATGTTATTTGAAATGACACATTTAAAATCTGATATTCTGCTAACAAACGTCATAGAAAATCTGATTCTTAATGTTCAGCTTTTTGTATAAAAATTACATTATTAAAACAGAAATTTACATAATGTAATTACCCTATAATATTGCTGCCATCTGTATTTTAATAATTTTAATATTATTTTAGATTAAGTTTTATATTTTCCTTTCTTTTTTCTTTAAGTATTGGGGGAAGAATAAGATTTCCATTCCTCTCTAAAAAGGTTAGTACTTTATAAATTCATGATGAAAGAGCTAGTCCTCTCATTGTCTAAGACACAAAAGTTTTTAGGAGATGTAATTTTACAGAAGAGTTCAATGCACCAATTAACAGGGAAATAAACACATTTTTTCTAGCATGTTAATTGCATTCTTTTATTCACTGCTTAAAGTTAGTTAGCCTGCATGTCTTATTATTGCCAATTCTTCAAGCTTCAGAAATTGCCTCCTAGTTAACTGTAAGGATTATTTAATAACCCTTGTTTTCTTTTTCATTTACAAAATTTTAGTATTCTAACAAAGAACAAAATAATCCACATAAGACTTTATAGAAAATAAGCATGATCCTCATTATGAATAAATGCAACATAGGAAATTTTTTCGCTCAGGAAAATAAAAAAAAATACAAAAGAAGAGATGAAAGGTAATAGTTAAGGAGACCAAATTCACAATAAAAAAAGAAAAGGAATGTTCAAATTACCGTGAGCACTCCCCAAAAGTAAGCCTCATTCTCAAGAGGTAGTATCTATGTTAGTAATTGTATTCACTACCTGTATATACACAAATTACTTTGACAAGATCACAAAATCACATATAACCAATGCCTTAGAATACTATTAATAAAAATCAACATTTTCTTATATAGAACAGGTAACAAATGTATGTTTTTCCCTGGGGAACAGCCACTGCCTCAATGTAGCAGGCAGAAATATTTCCAGCAGAGGGCGAAGTTGTCTTAGCAGATGTAACCTTAAAGGCTGAGGAAAGTCCTTGTGATCCTTTTTCCTGATAGTCAAAGACACTGAAATTGATAGAGAATTCAACACTTTCATCGGTTTAGAACTGCTCTGACCAATATGGTAGCTACTAGCCTAGTGTGTGTGTGTGTGTGTGTGTGTATACACACACACACACACACACACACACACATATATACACACACGTATATAGGTATATATGTACATTTTTTTTAAATTTCTGTTTCTTAGTGGTTGTACTAGCCACTTTTCAAGTGCTCAATGGCCACTTGTGAACATATCAGTGTGTGTGCCATTGCAGAAAGATCTATAGGACAGTGGTGATCACAGCAGTAATACCCTGCCTAGCATTTAAATCTTTTCCGAATCTTTAAAAATGTGATCTGTACATTTTTCTGAATTAAATCATTTTATTTCCCTTTAATCTAAGGGAGAAGTTTCATTTCAAATTGGGGTATGACCTGGCTCTTTTGACAATGTAGAGAAAGAACTGTCATAATTCACTAATGTGGCAGTACTAATGGTCGGTGTGAACATGTCACAACTAAAAATAAAAGTGTTATTCACTTCTCATGGCAAACCTTGTGTTTTTCACTAGTTAATACCCTGTAGCTATTTTTCAGATGCTTCACCAATTTTCTTCACTACTATTTGGCCAAGCTTCAATTACTGATAAAGTATTGGGGATCAGCCTACTTATTTCATATAATTGATCAGGTGCATTCTAGAGAGTTAAAACACATATGTTAGATATTAAATTTCCCATTTCAGGTTTTAGGCCCTAAACTCAACCATAGCTAGTATTGATGTCTGTATTTGAAGAGCTCATCATTGCTGGTTCCCTCTCCTAGATTGTCCTTCCTACTCTTGGGGATATCATTCAGGCCCCTTCTCTATAATCTCTTCTTCAAATATTTATAAAAGTTGCCCCTTTGCCCTTTATTATCAAATATATAGGACTTTAATTGAAATGGATACTATGTTACCTTTCTAAATACAGTGTGATGTGTTGTATAGTGTTAAACCGGGAAAGTCCAAATTTGTTCTCATTTCTTCATCAAAATGTCTCTAACTAAACCTCAAGTGGAATGTAAAAGACATTAGTCATATAGAGATAGCAATTGTTCCTTTATAATTTTTAACAATTTTTTCTTTTCACAGAAAAGAGTTTACAATCCATTAAAATACTAAACACATGATATAAGTTAAATCTACTATAAAAAATTAACTCATAAAAATATAATATATACTGATTTAAAAATATTATATGCATATTTCTTGCCACTATTTATTTTCCTAAAGGGTACTATGCCACAAACTATAATTATTCTTTCATAATTTATTAATATTTTATGAATGCAAAAGATAAATATATTTCATGTTTCTGGATGTATTTTGGATTTAAATTTTTTTCTAAGTCAAACATTTGTTAAAATGAGTTCTTATTCATATCATAAATTTATAATTTATGTACAATGAATATTGATATGCAGAGTCTTAAAACCACTATTTTTTTTTTTTTATCTTCCATGTTATTTATTCTTGGTGAATCTGAAAATGTTCCAACATTATGTTTCTCAGGTTTTCTTTAACTTTTTGGTTAATTTTCTCAGATATATAATTCCTCAGGTATATGCAGTGGGTGCCAAAAAATGTATACACATTTTAAGAAAGGGCAAAACTGTATTAAAATTGTGATACTCAATATGTACCTATAACAAAAGATGAATACAAGTAGTGTGTATACATTTTTTGTATACAAAAATGTAGACACCCATGATATATGATAAATTACTACACATGTAATTTTTAATGTATGTATCAAAAAAACACGTAAAATCTAAGATTATATAGGACACAGTTTCATGTTTTCAAAAAGGAGCCGTTTGAGTTGAATAAAATTGAGAATTTTAGACTAAAGCTGAAAAATTACAAGGACATTTACAAAACTACAAAAACAAAATTAAAATGTGAGGCTTTGGTGAAAATTGGTGACAATATAACTTAAAATAAAATAGTATATATATATATTTATATATTTATTTTATTTTAAGTTCTATTGTAGTATTATATATATATTATACTACATTTTAATCTGCCAAGTAAGTAAAGGAGATTTCCCTCCTTAATGTGAACATGCTCCATCCAATTATTTGAAGGCTTGAATAATAAAAAGCCTGACCCTCCTAGGAGTGAGGGGCAATTTCCTCCTTCCTGACAGGCTTGAACTGAAACTTTGGTCTTTTCCTGCCTTCAGACTCAAACTGAAATAATGGATCTTCTTGAATCCTGAGGCTGCTAGCTTTAATGTTCACCGTCAGCTCTTTTGGGTCTCCAGCTTGCCTACTTCAGATTTTGGGACTTCTCAGCCTCCATAATCAAGGAACCAAATCCTTATTATAGTATACATTATATATATACACACACAAACACATATACACGTATATATGTTTATATGTATATTTGTTTATGTATGTGTATGTGTGTGTGTGTGTGTGTGTGCGTGTGTGTGTGTGTACTATGTTTCCTCAAAAATAAGACCTAGCCGGACAGTCAGCTCTAATGCATCTTTTGGAGCAAAAATTAATATAAGACCTGGTCTTATTAGTATTAGACCTGGTCTAATCCGCATTAGAGCTGATAGTCCGGCTTGGTCTTATTTTCAGAGAACTACTATATACATATACATATACATATACATATACATATACATGTACATGTACATGTATATGTATATGTATATGTATATGTATATGTATATGTATAAAATTAAACTTATACAGTCACTATACCTGAACTCCAGATTAGAATCATGAAAGAGGCACGTAAAATGTACTTACTTTTAGGAAAACAGTGATGATATTTATATTAAATATGTTTCCTGACAATGAAAAAAGTACCTAAGTTTTGCTTTTCTCTAAAAGCATAGTTTTCTTCTATGTAATTTATAGTTTCAGGTCTTACATTTAGGTCTTTGATACATTTTGAGGTGAGGTTGGTATATGGTGACATAGCAGTCTTAGTTTTATTCTTTTGCATGTAACTTTCCAATTTTCCCAGCATCATTTATTGAAGAGCCTTTCTTTTCTCCATTGTATGTTTTTGGTTTCTTTGTGGAAAATTATCTGCCCATATATATGTGGGTTTATTTCTGGGTTCTCAGTTCTGTTCTATTGGTCTGTGTGTCTGTTTTACTGCCAATACCATGCTATTTTGATTATTGTTTCCTTGTAGTATAAATTGAAGTCAGGAATTGTGATACCTCCACTGGTCTTTATTATCAGTATTGCTTTGACTATTCAGGGTCTTTTGAGATGTCATTCCATACAAATCCAATGATTTTTGTTGTTGTTGTTCTGTTTCTTTTAAAAATGCCATTGGGATTTTGATGGGGATTGCAATTAAATGTTTTGAGTAATATGTCCATTTGAATTATGTTTGTTCTTCCAATCCATGAACATGGAGTATCTTTCCATTTCTATGTCTCTTCTTCAATTTCTTTTAATAATGTCTTGTAGTTCTCAGTGTATAGGTCCTTCACATTCTTTAAAGTTATTCCTAGGTATTTTATTCTTTTTGTTGCAGTTTCAAAAGGAATTGCTTTTCTTCTATTTATTTTTCTGAAATTTCATAGTTATGATATAGGAAAACAATGGATTTTTATACATTGATTTTATATCCTGCAACTTTACTATATTTGTTTATTCTTTCTAATAATTTTCTGTGGAGTCTTTGGGGTTTCTATGTAAAGAATCAAGTCATGTACAAAAAATGACAATTTAACATCTTCATTTCCAATTTAGAAACCTTTTATTTCTTTCTATTGCTATGTCTAGGACTCCCAGTACTATGTTCAATGAAAGTGGTGACAGGGCATTACTGTCTTGTTCTTTATCTTAGACGAAAAGCATTCGGTTTTTCACCATCAAGCATGATATTAGCTGAGGGTTTGTCACATATGGCTTTTAATATGTTGAAGTACTTTCATTCTATACCCATTTTATTAAGTGTTTTAATCATAATGAATGTTATATATTGTCAAATGCTCTTTCTGCATCTATTGATATGATCATATGATTTTCATCCTTTATTTTGTTTATGTGGTGTACCACATTGATCAATTTGCATATGTTGAACCATCCTTGAGCTACTGGGATGAACCCCACTTGATCTTGATTGTGATGTTTAAGGTGTTTTGGTATTTGATTTGCTGGTATTTTGGTTAGGATTGAGAACCATATGACTTCACACATATGTAGGATATAAAACTGAAAGCAACAAATGAACATGCCAAACAAACAGAAACTCATAAACAGAGACAACAGTTTAGTGGTTACCACAGTCTAAGGGGGAGAGAATTGGTAGAGGAGAGTAGAGGATGCCAAATATATAGTGACTGAAGGAGAACTGAGTCTGAATGGTGAACACACAATGCAATATATAGATGACATATTATAGAATTGTATACTTGAAACCTATATAATTTTACTAACCAATGTCAAGTCAATGCATTAAATTTTTTTTAAGTAAAAGCATATAGTATATTTAACTCAATGCTAACATTGTTTTTTCTTGTCTCAACCTGACTACTTAGCACATATTTTATATTTTTTGGCTTCTTAACACAATTTTCAAATAATCTTTTCTCTTTTAAGCAAGTAAAATTATTCTAAAGTTAATTTAAGTCAATCTAATAATTTAATAAATGAAGTTTAAGTGAATTTAGAACCATCAGACTTTTTCTTTAATTAATGTTAATTTATGATTTTATATTTCCCTTTTGATGTGGTGCTATTGGATTACCTATATTATAAGCTTATCAATTAGTAAACATTTTCTCCACATTTAAATTTTACATAAAATATAAAAGTGCTATACAATTTACACCTTGAGTAAATTGAAAATTCTCTTATACTGGAAAGTTTTAATAATACATACTAAAGTATTCCTGAGCGATTGGAAGTTTGAAATGGCTTTTTAATAATGTGGTAAGTGAGGCTTCAAGTCATAAAAATATGACTTATTTATAATCATAAAATGATAATTGCTGTGTATTATATTTGTATTGAAATTTGTTCTTGACATAGAAAAATAAATCACCAGTTACCAGATACCAGTTGTACTATTGACTAATTACTACATAATATTTATAGTCTCTGTGCTTCATTAATGACATGCAGAACCTATATTGTAATTCTTTTGAGAGTTTTAATTTGCACTTAAGTCACAACACTTAAATTTATCTTAATAGTTTTGAGTTGCAGGTGTTTAAATATTGAACATTTTATAATATTGCAAATAGCTCACTACACTAAGAAAATTACATTCTTTAACTCTTCTTCAAAAAGTCTTTGTACCTGCACAAGTTCAGAAGTGTCCTTCTTTTGTTGCAATAAGACTGAGAGATGCATGAGAGTATGGATACAAAGATAATAAATATTTAAAACGAGTAAATATGAATGAAAAATAAATTAATATTGTTTAACTGAAGAGTATAGCCATCAAATATGCTGAACATTGACATTCAGAATTAGAAAAACAAGAACCACCAAAAGAAGACCACATGCTATAGGTGAGATATAATTTTAAGTAGTTTACAACACATCAGGAATTGACCTTCCACCTTCCACTTAAAAGATGTGAATGCTGTTTTTTTGTCAAATTCTGAGTGGCTGATACATACTTTGAAGTGCAGATAGAAAAGAGTGAAATCAGTAAGATGGCCAAATAAGATGTCGCTTGTTCGTATCTCCCTCTGAACCACAGTAATTTGGCATCCACCCATAAACAAAAGTGCCTGTTTGGCCTCTTTGGGAATCAGGAGATTGTGAAACCTCAGTGCAGCCAAAGACCAAAAGGAGCCATTTTGAGAAGTCAGGTTTGCATGCAGGTGGCTGACTTGCCCACTGTGGTCCCAACTTCAGACCCTGAGAACTCGGCTACAACCCCATTTGGCTGTGTCACCAGCCCCATATACCAAAAGCCCAGAAGGAGACACACCCTCCAGAGCATTGGGTAACAGGTATACAGATCTTGAAGTGGCCATGAATCTGCCCCAGCTGTCTCCTCACCATCTGGGAGCCTCTAAAGGTGAGCCGCCAAAAACAATCAGGCTGCAGATCCTGAAAGGACCCTATATGCAACTCCACCTTCCTCAAAGTCACAATCTTCCAGCAACCCTGCGGGCCCATAGTCCCAGCGGAAGACACTCCTCCCATCTGAGCACCAGGAGATACTGAAATGGCCCTATACTTGACTGCAGGCCCGTCCCAGCCACTGTCTGTAAACAGTTCTGCTGCTACTGGGACTTAGCAAGAGACATTCCTGGCTATACCTCCATGAGATCTTAGAATGGCTCCATTCTCAACTCCAGCCCTCCAGTAAGTCAGGAACTAGTCTGGTCTACCCAGGGACCTGGTGGGAGACGTGCACATCCACGAATCCAGAGCCAGGTCTACAGACCTCAATCTTTGTGGAGGAACCTGAAACAGCCTAGGGGTTCAATTCTGAATCCTCTCAACCACAGTTCAGGGCCAGACCTGCTCACCCAGGGACCTATCCAATGACCACATAGCACTCTCAGGGACCTGGCAGGAGCCACACCTGTCCAGGAACCCAAGAATAAGCCAACTGTCTAAGGACCTAACTGTGGACCCTGAAGTTGACCCAAGTACCAGAGCCATCCTGCTAAACAAGGTACTAGAGAGGTACTAGAGGCAGCCTATACACCCAGGCACCAGACAGGATCCATGCTGAAATGAGGCCTTGGTTAAAAAAAAAAAAAAGCCTGCCAAGTTCAGACCCTTCTACAAACCCAGCAGCAACAGCCTCATAACTGGCTCCAACCAAGCATGACTGTAGTTCTAGAGGTAATCTGATCAGTCCAGGAAGTACAGAAGATTTTCAGAGCAGTAAAAAGACTCTCTGTGATACCATAGTGATGGATTATATGTCATTATACATTTGTCCAAACCCATAGAATAGACTACACCAAGAGTAATGCCAACTCAGGACTGTGTGTGATTATCGCATGTCAGTGCAGCTACATCCGTTGAAACAAATGTACCACTCTGGTGGACAGTGCTGATAATGGGGAGGTTATGTGTGGGCGTAGTGGGTATAAGGGGTATCTCTGTACTTTGTCCTAAATTTTGAGCTAAAAATAATAAACCATTAGTAATAATAATAATATTAACCTTATAGCAGTAAAATTCCATTTCCTCCTGCCTGTATTTCTTATCTTCTATTTCACATATCCATATTTTAGAAATTCATGACACATTTTTTGTTAATTTTTCATTAAATATTCCATATATTTTAAGGAAATGGAAAACAAATCTGTAATAAAATGTTCTCTTGTATTCACTTATATAGTTACCCTTTCCAGTAGTTTTAATTTTTCTCTGCATTGTTAGGTATCCATTGATATCATTTACCATCAATACTTTGGTATTTCTTCTAGTGTAAAACTGCAGGATACAATTTTCTGCAACTTGTCTCTCTCTGAAATATCTTTGTTTACATTAAATATTTTTAAAAATTAATTCTGTTGGACCTTTTTTATTAGGACTTTAAATACAGAATTCCGTTGTCTTCTGTCTTCTTTTTTTTTTTTTCTGATGAGATAAAAGCTGTGGTTTTTATTGTTATTTGTATAAGTGCAATGTATCTTTTTTAATTTTCCCCAGAATTCTTTTTAGTTGTTGTGTTGATGTTAGTCTTAATTGTGTATTGTTGTTTTTCTCTTTGTCAGCAAACTGACTGTATCTCAGTATGGTTTTCTTTGTACTTACATTGCTTGGAGATTGCTGAGCTTCATCAACCTCTGGGAAACTCTGGCTCATCATCTCCTATAACCTGTCTTCTGCCTATCAATGAGATGTCAGAGTTCTGAATCTACTTTTCAGTCTAGATTTTTGGGCAGCTGGGAGGGGTTATTTTCTTTTCTCTAATGGAGTACCCTTCTTTCTGCACCTAGGAAAACAATTTTTCTTCAATTTGGTGACTTGTTCCCAGATTTCGTGTGCTGCCAATATAACCTGATGAAGGTCCCTAGCTTTTAGTATACCACCATTAACTCAATGGAAGCCTTCAGCTTTTTTTTGATATTTCTCCACTGTCCTGTTCTAAACCCATTCTTCAGCATGCCACTATGCTAAGCTCATTAAGACCCTTGCTCTAGTCTGAATGCTTGTGTTTCTCAAAAATTCATATGCTGAAAACACAATGCCTTAAATGATTGTATTAGGATGTGGGGCTTTTGGTATCTGACTAAGTCATGAGGGCTGAGCCCTCAGTGATGGGATTCGTACCATTATAAAAAAGACCCCAGAGAGATCTTTTCCCCTTCCCTTATTTGCAGACACAAAAGAAAGTCTTAGACCTGGAAGAGGATCTTCACTCAACTATGCTGGCCCTTGATCTTGAACTTCCAGTCTGCATAACTGTGAGAAATATAGTTCTGTCATTTATAAGCCACCCTATCTATTCATTGTGTTATAGCAGCGCAAAAGGACTAAGACAACCCTATATCTTGTGGGAATACCTTTTTCAGGACATTTTCTCTTCCCTCAGCCTTTATCACACTGTTTTTGTCCCTTCGGTCAATGGCACATGAGAAGGAATTAACAGGTACATTCAAATCAGATTTGGTGGTCTCCTCTGGATTCTAATCCAACCGTCTCACTCAGGTTTCACGTTAAAAAATTGATAAAATTTAAGGTGTTTCTTCTTTTCACCATTTATGGTATATTTGTCTTTCTTAATCCCATTCCACCAAATGTGGAACAAACTGTGGAACTCATTTCTCCCCCAAAAAATGCTCATCTATTTTTGAAATTTAGGTTTTTTTCAGACTTAATTGCATCATCAGATTTCTGATGGGCTACCTACAACAATGAATTTGCAGCCTTTCTAGGTTTTTCCTCTTTTGATAGGTATGTTAACTGATTCTAGAGACTTTCTACATCCTGACCAGGGTATGATTCATTTATTTATTTCTAACTTTTTATTGTCCTTACATGTTAGGTGTTACTTCTATAAGAAACATTGAGGATCCCTCCCCCTTTTTAAATCTGTGATGATTTTTCTGCATTTTATACGATTTATGCACATTTTTTTACTAACTTCATTCCAGAATTCTTAATTGAATTATTTTCCCATGACCTTTCCTTAATTTGAAAGTATGTTCTGCTTGCTAGGTTGTGTGCTTAGTTTTTTTTTTTTTAAGCAAGGCAACTAACTAACTAGATAAATAAATACCCATTTGATTATATTTTAAGTGGATTTTTTTTTTGTAAAGTGACCACAAAGTGCATGTTAAGTGTACTTTTGACCTACATCCTCTGCACGGTGTATGTGGCTTTATTAGTGTAGGAGAAAGAGAATCAGTGTCAAACCTCCACTGGATGCTTTCTTTTGTCTCCAAAGAGCTTCTTATTTGGTATTTATAGGGAACCCTCTGCTTACCTTAAAGGTGGCCATTGGCAGAAAATTGCAGATATTCAGAGTTTGGGTTCTGATTCAGAAACATCTGAATCAGTGTTACTTTCCAACTGCTGCTGAGACGAATAAGCATACACTTAGTGGCTTAATACAGCACACATTTTTCCCCCTTAATTTTACATTCTGTTGATCTAAAGTATGACATCAATCTCATTGAACTAAAATTAAGTTTGACATGGTGCATTCATTTCTAGAGGCTCTTAGGGAGAATCTGTTTCCTTTTCTTCTCCAACTTCCGTATGTCGCCCCATTCCTGGGCAAATTCCTTCATCCTCCATCTTCAAGTCAACAATGAAAGGTTGAGTTCATTCTACATAGCATCACTCTGACCTCCCCTTCTGCCTTTCTTTTCCACTTATAAGGCCACCCCAATAATCCAGGATAATATCAATATTAAGGACAGCTGATTGGCAGCCTTAATTCCACCGGCAACTTTAACTCCCTTGGTCATGTAACCTTACATATTTATAGGTTCCAGGGATTAGGATGTAGCCATCTTTGATGGAAGAGTATTTTACACAATCATGTCCTGAATCCAAACTTGGATCAGCATCCTGGCTCTAGCTCTTAGAATTTGTCCACAATATTATACCTTTAAAAGCTTTAATTTCCTTATTTGTAAAAAGAGGATAATCATCATAGCTTTGCTTATTTGTTGTTAGGGAATAATTTGGTAATCTATGTAAATAGTTTAGAGCAGAACACAACAAACAAGAAACAGTCAATAGATGCTAATTATACTGCTACTGATAATAAATTCAATTAGAGGATAAAAACAGGAGAAATATTCTTAAGATGATATACATTTTTATCTATTCCTCCTGCATTTTTATAATTTGCTGATTAGCTATATATAGTTAGGGCAAATCTACTTGGGAAATGCTTTAACATATTTTGGAGACGTATATCCTTAACATTACTTTTATGGTTTAGTACTATGGACAAAATTGATACTCATAAAACATTCGATTGTTAACAATATCTCTGACTACAGAGCTGAACAGCATGGCTGGGCTCAGAGAAAGGTAATCACTGTCCAGATAGACCCTGTGAACATTTGAAGGATGCCAACACTGTCCTGGCATCTGCCATGGAAGCAGATGCTGTATACATCTGTTTTCTATGACAGTCACCGAAGATGGCAGGAAAAAAAAAATCTACATTTTAACACAAGCTGATCAAATATTCAAGAACATATTTGGCTTGTCAAGGCACTTTTTAAAAATTATCGCAAGAGATGAGATTTATAGAATATACCCATTTTCACTAATGAAGACATATTTTTTATTCTGAATTTACCTGTGAATAAATATATGGTGTATGATTTCCAGTCAATTGCTCTCATTGAATTCTGACAGACAATATTTTTAAGCAAAAGGAACAGAGAAAGGAAATAATTGTTCTTTCATTTTAAAACTTACACTAGAATGATTGGTCAAATTTACCATATATTGTGTACTTGAAACAGAGATTCTGTAAGATATATTCACATAGATTAATATAGTTTCTTCTAATTTAAAGTGGTTTTTTTCCACCCTTAACAATCTTGTTAACTTAGCTCCAATCCCATAGGAACTTTTAAGTAAACTCAAAGACATTATTGCTTGTCACGCACACTGAGAAAAATCTTAATTTTACAAACTGTTCTTCCTAAATTGATTTTATCAGCTCTGGACAATAGAAGCTAGACAGCAAGAATATTTTTTTTTAAAATGTTCACCTCATCTAGCTATTTTTATATATAATAATTACTAGAGAGGATTTTTAATCTTGGGACATTAAGACAATAACAAATAGGAGAATGAGTGCATACATGGAACAAGCATTTTTAAACTGACTTAAACATCACTTTATACAATAGCTCTAAAGAGGATATAGTAAATTTTGTCATAAGACACTTATTGATAAATAAGAAAGTATTTCTCCTTTAATTTGATAAAGCTCATTCCTACTGAACCAGATCTCCTAAGTATGCAAGGTGTGCAGAATGTAACTTTCTTATAATATTCTGTCTGCACATTATGCTTACAAAAAACAATCTCTACATCTAGTATCCTTTTAATTGTTCAGTATCCTTTTAATTGTTTTTGTATAAGATGGTTATTGCTGTCAGAATGATTTGCAATAATGATTTCTGTTGATTATACATAGCTCTAGTAATGGCATCTGTATTGGTTTGCATGGATGGAGAACATTTGAATGTCTTTCAGCAGAATATTCCGGGCTTTGGTAGAGAAGGTAAATCCATAACTGCTGTCCAAATAGAAAATTGTTACATCCCTAGGTAGGAAAGAAAAATATAACATGCAAATTGCTATAGAGAACTTTAAAAAGTGTCACTGACAACGACCTTTGTTGCTCATATATCTTTCTGTTTAACTTCTTACCAGAAAAGTAACACTACACTGTTCACTCTAAGTATGTCCCTACATAAGACTAAATATGTAGATTAACACATAGGTAAAGCTCTGTGTATTATTTTTAAATTGGGAATATAAAGTCTTCTTAAACAAAATATAATCCCTATCTGACTATTTTAATCATATAAACGCATAAATACAATTTAATACCTCAGTCAATACTTACCTGGATCTCTTGAATAGAAAATAGTAAACTAAATAAATTGCCCCATACTTAATGTGAATTGATGTATTTTATACTCTTACCTCCTCCTAGAATTATATACATGCATTTAACACAACTGAATTTTATCATACAATACATAAATATATGAAAATATGCTTATTTATTAATTAAGGCCCTAACCCCTTATATAGTCATTCATATTTTATGATTATCTCCTAGTTTTGAAACAAAACATAAAACCACTGATTAAAATAATTAGAACGAGCACAAGTCTTTCCAGTCAAGAACATCTTAATTCTACTTGGATTTGAAAGTGTTAAAATATGAGCCTCATATATAAATGCAGCACAAATAATGCAAATCCATACCCTAATGGAAGTTTATTTAGCCTATAGTTCAATATACATAAATTTTAATTGTTTTGCTTTATCAAACAAATCACTGCTTTTTTTTTAGGTTGGATTGGTTGAAGTTTTCATTACAGTTAAAATAAATATAAATATTTCAGTTTATCTGTAAAATATTTTATAGTAACTTAAAAAAGCATCAAATGTCCCATTTTACAAATATATTACTTTTCCCTAATATGTGACATATATTAAACTTTCAAAATTAAAAATGTTTGAGATCAAACATTTGAGATCAATGTTTTAAAAAAAGCCACAATCAAATAATGTTTTGAAATATAGAGCAAGTTATTCAAGAGAATAATTTTTACAATATTATGAAGCAGGAAAAACTCATGACGTATCAAAAAAATCATATATCAAAGATAATCTCAGTGATTATATGTGAATTTCCATAATATGGAAGCTATCATTTAGACAAAATAATAGTTCCATATAAACACACACACAAACACACACACCAAACTTAGAAACTACTGTGCATCAGAGGACCATCAACAGAGTGGAAAGAAAACTTACAGAATGGGAGAGAAGACTTGCAAATCCTATGTCTGATAAAGGTTTAGTTCACAAAATATAGAGAACTCCTATAACTTGACAACAGAAAACAAAAAACAGATTAAAAATTGGGCAAAAGATTTGAACAGACATTTCTCCAAAGATGACATACAAATGGCCCACAAGCATCTGAAATGATACTCAACATCACTAAGTATCAGAGAAATGTAAATCAAAGCTACAGTGAGATATCACCTCACGGCTAAAATGGCTATTTATCAATAAAACAGAAAATAGCAAGTGGGGGCAGGATGTGGAGAGATTGAAACACTTGTGCACTCTTGATAGGAATGTAAAATGGTGCAGTCAGTATGAAAAAACAATATGGTAGTTCCTCAAAAAACTAAAAATAGAATTAGCACATGTATTAGTCTGCTCAGGCTGCCATAACAAAATTCCGCAGAAAAGGTGGCTTAGACAACAGAAATCTATTTCTCACAAAGCTGGTGATTGAGAAGTATAAGATGAAGGTGTCAGCGGTTTGGGTTCAGTTTGAGAGCTCTCCTCTGGGCTTGTAGATAGTTACCTCCTGCTGTATCTTTACATATTTTTGTTGTTGTTTGTTTTTCTGTGCGTGGACAAAGAGACAGAGAAAGAGAGGGGAAAATGGTTAGTGGGTACAGAGTTTCAGTTTTGCAAGATGAAAAAGTTTTGGAAATCTGTTGCACAAAAATGTACATAAACTTAGCATTACTCAACGGTACACTCAAAAATGGTTAAAATGGTAAAATTTAGGTAATGTGTTTTTACCATAATTAAAAATAAATGTTAATTATATTAAAGATCAACTCTTTAAATATATATATATGTAATCAAAGTAAATATCCAATTACACAATATTTTCCTAAAGTTTTCCTCCAAATTCCCTGCTATTTCCCCCAATAATCTTTTTCGGATTTATTTTTATCATTTTTGATCTGGATCACCAAAAGTTATAATTTAATCTGTAAGAATATTAATAAACATAAAATGAGTCATTTTAAATGAATATTTTAAAGTTGGTATTTTTTTATTAGTTTCAGGTGTACAAAACAATGTAATAGATATTTACATCCCTCACAAAGTGATAACCACCCTCTGTCAATTTACTACCCCTCTGACATGTTATATAGCTGTTACAATTCCAGTGACTCAATTCCCTACGCTGTACTCCACATCCTGTTACTATATATATACTATATATGTTATATTATTATACTAATATAATATATATATATTATAATAATATATATATATATTATAATATAGTATACATATATTAATAGTTGACAGTCAGTATTCTTCAGCTTCAGCTTCAGGTGTACAGAGCAGTGGGAGGCATTTACACAGTCCATGAATTAATAGTATTTTTATTTTAATATTAATATTATAGGTGATCTTTTTCTAGAGCTAAGGAAATGATTTGTCTTATGATTTTTTTCATTAAAAAACAGGTTATAATAAATGGAAATTCAGTGCTACTTACCATCATACCAATTTAATATAATTAATTAATATTAAAATATAACTTTTATTAGTGGATATTTGGTCCCGTTCAAACGTCCAGAGAGACGTTTATTTCACAATAAAAGGTCCATGATATTGGTCCTGTCCACAATGTCAGGGAGACATTTAGTCCAAAGTTTGTATAACTCCTGCTCTCCTGCAAGATTCAAACCTCGACCAAAACACCTACCACTTGTGCCATTACCCGGTAGGCGACCGAAGCCAGAAGGATTGTTATTAGAAGTAGAGTCATACCACAGTTACTGGAGCAAGAAAACAGAGTACTTTTATGTATTCATCCTGCAAACCCAAACTAGAAATAAACATTGTGGTCTATCTGAATCCAGCAACATCTTAAGTGTGGACATTTTGGACAGGACCAAATATCAAAGACCTTTTGGCATGTCTCCAGGTATGTTTTGGACTGGACAAACTGTCCTGTGAGGAACTCTTCTACAATTTGTATGTATCACATGAAGACATTCTCACTATTTTAAGACAGAAAGTAAATACAATATATGAATGCGCCTGTAGAAGCAAAAGCAGTTGTTAATCTATACAATACTACAAATTATGTTTCTTTGATTTTGCCATCACGGTTCTTATTGTGACAAGCTGGGGGGTGAGGAGGGGAGAGAAGGAGGGCATCCTTGCATTAGTGAAGGCAGCTTTGCTCTGACTGATAACAAGCACAATGAGAGAAAGCCGATCCTTTTGGACATACTATTCAAGAGTAAGTTTGTTTGCAAAAAGAGTAAGTTTGCAGTTTGGGAAACCTGATTCTATGAGTCCTGGATTGACTGAGCCAGTTTTCAAGTCACATTAGCTAGTGTCCGCTCCTCGGTGCCACTCTCTGTGAGACTACCTGTAACCCAGGGCGGGGGTACAGGTGAACCTGGATCAAATTCAAAGGAATAACCAGGATCTAGGGAGCTCGTTGAGATGCAGAGTTGTTCTCCCATGAGGGAAATGCAGGAGGGGAAGCCTCAGCATACGGATGTGCCAGGCTCCTCGCTTCACCTGGCGTTCTTCCCCAGCGCTAGCAGCTCTGGCCTAGAGAACAGCGCACCCAGCGAACGAAGGCGTCCTCTGCAGTTCCCCGTGCGCCCTCATACTGCACTTGACCTCCCCTCCCACCGGGCTCGCTGGGATGGCTCTCTTGGGTAAGACTGGGGAAGCGCAGCGCCAACTCTCTCAGTCCACCAGAAAAGCTGGAAGCTTGTGCTTCCAGACGCCAAGACCACAGCTCCGGTCCCTGGCTCCGGCCGCGCGCTCGTCTCTGCCCGGGAGGCCGTGACCAAGCGCACCGCGGACACTGGGCGTACAGAGGCCGGGGGCCCAGGGGTTCCCTTCCGTGGCAGCTGCGGACAAAGCCCATTCTGCACCGTTTCAAGTCAGTCACACTGCAGGGGGTTGGAGTACATTGTAGGCTAGAAAATCTCCCAGGAGCGTTGCAGCCTTTGCAAGGGTCATTCCTCCGTGGGAAAAAGCGGCTCATTGGCTCAGCGGCGAAGCGGGTTTGTACCCCGAGGTCGGACATGCCGTGGGCACGGGACTGATGCTGCGGGGAAGGGGGGCATCCTCTCTGCTGAGGGGTCCCTTCTCCGCCCGCCTTGCAAAGGGCGGCACTGGGGTTAGGTTTTGGGTCCTGTGAGGACCCAATCGCTAAGGGGTAGAGGTGACCCCTTACGATGTCAAAATGATCTCGATGAACCAATCTCCGGAACGCCTCCTGAGCCCACCTGACACCCAGAGGCTCCAGCCAAGGAAGCGGGTTCCCACCGCGTGCCTTTCTGGGTTGCACCTGTCCATTGGGAGGCATGGGCATGTCTACATTCCACTTCAATCCCTTTCGCCCTTTGCTCGGTACCTTCTCTCTGAGAGAGAAATACAACGCTGAAATTGTCTGGTTACACTCTCCTATGCTGGCCACAAGTCATTATCCCTTAAGTGACAGACGGTCCAGAAAGCCACAAAAGTTATGGAGATGGGCATGGGTAGGGAAGGTAAGGTTTCAGGGAACTCCGGGAGGCAAGCATCCCCTTCGCTGTTCTTACTGTGTGATGAAATACCCCGCCTCTAGCTACTTTAAGGGAGCGCTAACCTTGCAAGACAATGAACCAAGCTGGAGTACGGATGTAGGCGTCAACAAAACAGATTATCTGTCCCCTGACTTCTTAGCAAGTTTCACTGGAAATCTGTTTCTTTGAAGAAAATTTATTTGGTCTGCGTTATTTGTGCTTTTCTAAAGCCCTTCAATGTTCAGCTCCTCTCCCATCTCCCAACTTCCCTCTGATTTTTCAGGACATATTCTCTTCAAAGAGCGAAAACACTGTCACAGTTACCAATTTCCAAAGTTTCCAACGCCCTTTCAGTAATACCTGTCCAATTCATGTTTGGTCAGGCCCTCCCAGCTCAGGGCTAACGTCTAAGGAAGAGCACCGAGCTCTAGAAGTAGCACGTAAAATACAGCTTCCCGGTGAATGGCGCTAGCTAGGAGGAGGAGTGGATTATGGAGAGCCGACAGCTATTGTGTGGTCTCTCTGTGATCAACCCTTCCATACACAACCGGAAACACACACACACACACACACACACACACACACACACACACAGTTTCCCCTGGACTGCCGCTAGAGGGAGGGCGGCAGGGTGGGTTTGAGAGATGGAACACTTACGGAGCCTGCTCTCTGGCGGAGTTTATGTAAAAGCTTCCAGAGATTGTGATCAAGAGGAATCTACCTTGGTTAGGTTGAAACTGCACAGTGGGGTGGAAATGTAAGCATTATCTGTCATTCACAGTTACAGATTCCTTTGATATTGAGACTCCCTATTCTATTACCCTTTTACTGCTCTGGACAATGAAAAGTCTCAAAGTGCCTAAAACAGAGCCAGGACGCTTAATAAGTGTGTTCAGGTGGTAATTTCCTTTTTCCATAGGGAAATTTAGTAAAGAGACGCGGAAATGTGAATCCTGTTTCCACCTCTGCTTAATCTTACTTTATGCCTTTTAAAAAATAGCTGATATATCATTGTTTCGGGGGAAAAAAAGTAAAAAACAGAAATAGAATTGGTCATTTTACACAGGATAAAGAAATAAAATACCCCTTTTAAAAAACATATTTGTGAATTTGAGTTTAATTCCTCACGTCCAACCTGGAAAGAGTAAAAAAAAAAAAAACAAAAATAAAAAACAAACAAACAAAAAAAAAAAACCTTAGAAAATACCGCTTATAGTAACATATTACTTTAAGAAATAGTACTTTTTTGTGACTTTTAAAAACAAATCACCTAAGAAAAAGTAAAGATTATTTAAACAACTCGAATAGTTCCATCAATTTTGACAGAATTAGGAAGTAAGCTAAGGGAAATTTTAAGTATTACCTTGATTGAGATTACAAGATTTAAAGATCTAATCCCATTCACGTAAAAGGTGTCAGGTGGATTTCAACTAATTTTGCAAAATGAATCAGAATGATGACTCAAACCAGAGTGAAAGAGGAAAGTAATTTCCTTGAAAACAGGTGATGAGCGCCTTGGTGACCCAATACTGGCTGCGTGCGCAGAGTGGCCAGACCCCTCTCCACGCAACTCTGGATCTGTTCAATTTGGCAAACGCACCCACGGCAGAAATGCCACCGGTACACCGTTTTCTATGATGGGCTTGGGGATTGACACCCCGCAGCGCTGTTTCTCCTGGAAATCAGTCAGTCCCATCCGTGCGAGCAGATCGCCCTCTGCGCGCTACAACCTGCGGGGCGGGGAGCCCTTGCGCTCACCCCGCGAGCTCAGCTGGTGCTGACGTCCATGCAGGCCCTTCAATGTGTCTGTCCCTGCGCAGGAGGGAACAGACTTTGTAGCAGTCACTTTGCCCGGAGGTAGTCGCGTCTCTGCTCTCGCAGGCATCAGCTCCACATCCCCTCGCTCTTCCTGGATCTGCGTTCGTCTCTCCTCTTTGCGCTGAGTCCCCGCCAGCCTCTCCCGCGGGAGGCACATTTGGTATTTGCACGCCAGGCGTGAACCAACAGGGCTTCCCATGCCCGTTGCTTTTTCTGTGGACTCAAAAACCAGAGATTCCGAGGTGCTCTCGGGGATCGCTCGAGGAGCAGGGAGCGTCTTCTCCCTGATTTTGGAAGGGGGGTGATTTTCATGACTGGTGAAATCGTCCTCCCAGCCTCGGTTCCCTCAACTTGTTTTGCTTTCTTCTCACTCCTGTGTGTGCGGTTCCAACATCAAAGTTTTTCTCCCGTATCCAAAAAAATCTATACGTTTAATCCATCCTCCTCCCCCAGCGCTGTCTCCGCCAGGCCTCCTCGCTGTGCAGTGAGTGGATAGCAGGGCGCGCAGTGTGGCAGCGGCGGTGGAGATTGAAACGATCAGGCGAAGCAGAAGGAAAGGAGCTGCTGCTGGGGGCTCCGTGGGTAACCCTTTGCCAAGCGAAAGAGCTGGGTAAGAGCGCAGAAGAGGAGCAGGAACCTTCCTGGACGCTGGTACCTGAAAACTGGATTTTAATCACCATCTGGTTGCGCGTCTCTGTCCCTTTCTCTCATTTGGTAACTAGTCGGGAGAAGCGCTTGGCACGAGCGCTCTGCAGGACCCAAGCTCCGGGCTGCTCCGGATCCCTGTGTCCGCTGCTTCGGAAGGAGCAGAGGGGAGGACGCCAGTGGCTGCTTACTGGAGCCTGGAGGTAGGCAAGGGGGTGGGATCCTGATTCTAGGGCTCAGCCCAGATTCCAAAAGGGTGTCTTGTTTCATGGAGTCGAAACATTCTTCTTCCCTTTATTCCCCATCGCACCCTCCCCTTTTTTAATTCAGGCTCAGGAATAACCAGATCCACAGCACTCTCAAGGTGGACTTCTTTTTCATTGCTCATCGCCTGAATGCCTCATCCTTACAGTTGTTAGAGATCTATGATCTTCGCTAAGAAGTGGATAGCGTGCAGATTTTAAGAAGGTCCAGCCTGATTTTATTTAGTTTCTTAAAGGATGTGTTTCCTGTGGGCAAGAATTATGGGAAATAAATGTCAGTGTCATATACAACTGCAATAGATGCTCGGAAATCACCTACATTTCCCCCCAAAAGTTTTCCTCTTGCAAGTTTTCTTGATGTCCAGATGTAGTGCATCAAGACTTGTTTTCTTGCATTATATATAAACTGGGGAGGGTGCTCTCCTTCCATAAAGTGCAAGATATCAAGGACAATGTATTTTTCCCCCTGTGCTGACCATGTAACAAAGCACTTGTGAGGGTAGAGAAACTGGAACACTTCCACATTCTTCAGGAATAATGAAAGATTGTGCTGTTTCCAATCTTGCCTGAAGTTTTTATTTAATTGCTTGATCTTTTGTTTTTCCATTAAGAGAGGTAATTTGGGTAAGAGTGAACTAATATCTTCGGTGCAAGTCAGTGTGATGAGATTTTGTGTATAGTGTATGCAATTGATCCTTACAGTTGCAGGTTAGCTAATGGCAGCGATTGCATGAGACGATAGAAACAGCCCTTAATATATTTTTTTTTGGTCAAATGATATATTTGAACTGTAGGGGCATTTTAAAAATCAATATTCAAATTTATGTGGCAAGAATATGGATACACAGGTGAAAATAGTAGGAGTTAACTTTAGGAGTCCGGTTTATTGAAAATCAGTACATAGTATTTCTTATCTACATATGGTAATTGGTGAAATAAATGAACCAGTTAGGATTCTGAGCTTGCAATACTTGGCTCTGTAGAAAGACTGCTGTTACGTTTCATTGTGATCTCATTTGTGGGCATAGAATATTGTTGGATGGTTTTATTCACTTCCTCACTCTTGTGTGCTATAGACAAGATTTGAGTTCTGGTCTCATTACACATAGCTATCTCCTCATACAAGGTGTCCTCACATAAGTTGCAACTAGTGGGATCCGGAGCTTCTTCCCCTGCTCCTTCTACCCCTCCTCCCCCTTCTTCTTCTTTATCTTGTCTTGCTCCAGGTAGCTCCTGGTAGCTTCCAATCTGAACCTGAATCTCCCTCTGTGCAGAAGGGCTAGTCACACATGTGTTCTTCCTTGTGGTGTAGCTCTGAGTCGAGGTGGCCCTGCATTTAAGTTAATACCCCGGCAGTAAATGTTGTGCAGTTGTTTGGCAGATATTTAGTGTAGCCAAGTCTCCTGCATAGCCAGGGAAGGGGGTAGAGGGGATAAGCAGAGGGGGTAAGGGGAAGCTACAGTGCAAATGAAGAGCTGACACAGTAAACGAGGAATATGGATTGTACTTAAAAGGAATTGAGGCAGGGCAGAAAGAAGGAATAAAGGTGAAATTTTAGTTGTGTGTACGTGTGTGTGGAGCATGGATTAGCTTCAGCAAGAGTCATCCTTATCTGAGATCTGCATGAGCAGGTTTATCTCAAAGGTCAGCTTCTTGCTTGATAAATGCTTTAAAAAAATGGAGAATCCCAAGAAAATAAACAGCTCTCATTTTTAGTTACTTTCAACTAAACTCTTCAGTCGTAGGATCTTAAACAGCTTTTCTCAAATTTTAGTGCCTAAGAATGTGTAGCAATTGAGATTTAGGACTCCTAACATATGAAGAATTGGTTCAAGAGGATCAACTTAACCACATGTTTAACACCATGGGTAATTTCAGTTCTCCTAGTTCAAGAATTATCCCATGGAAAATGTTAATGAACTTGCTTTTGTTAGAGTATCATACAGCATGTTAATCTGAAAACTTTTTCTAGTATCTGTTGTCTTCTTGAAGCTTTGTTGTTTTCCATTATCAATGTCATTATTACTGTCATGTCTGTCCTTTTAGGAGATGGCTATTCTCAAATGCCAAACTTCTATTACTTGTATATGTGACGTGCTGAATGGGGGACATTTGAAATTAAAACTTGGAGAACTAGTACTGAGGTGATGGAAATGCTTCATGCTTATCAAGATCTTAAGTTTATAAAAAATCAATGTGCTAATGCGTTGATTGGAGGATAGCTTTAAGTAAACATTATGATTATCTCTTCCTCACTGGAAAGAGGACATTTTCTAAAATACTAATCTTTTTATTTCATATATTTATCTGTTTATATTTTTCATAATGCAAAGTAATTCAAGTAGTTTACATGAAATTATAGAAAGAGAAAGTAAACTTAAAAATTCCTACAATCAGTTTTCTCTGTTACCTTGCTTTATTTCCAGTAATAAAATTTCACAAGGGTGTCATAAAAGTGAAGGAAATGATTGCTGAAAGTCTGAACCCAATGGTCAAGATTGGTCACTTCTTGCTTTTTGCAAGTGACATTTCCATGAAATTCTTAATTTTCCCCATTCTTTCCAACCAAAGTGAGTTGATCATTCATTGTCATGGTCTTCAATATATGTGGCATTCATGAGCATTCCGGTATCAGAGTTCTAATTTATTTGTTTTATAGCATTTTCTTATACAATGCTACTTGTATATAACATTTTCTTTTTCACATTTTGTATTTTTTTGGCAATAGTAGGCATTTAGAACATTGTAGTAATTAAAATATTTGCACAATCACAGCACAGCATCATATATGGATACAGGAAGAGGATATTGTTTTAGCTTATTTTTTAAAAAATCACTAACTGTGTATGTGTTGGTTGACACTATTTTCAACTATGTGCATGTTGAAAATTTTAAAAAACTGCAGCTTTCATGCTTTAATAAAATGTGACCTCTCAAGTAATACATGGCACAATTTATGCAAATTATATGCTAATTTTTGAGTTGAGTACTTTTTGTTGTTGAAACTCCAACAACCTCTTCAGATATTTGATTGATGACAGCCTAACAAGTCAGGAACCTGAGAAGGAGATCACAAAAGTAGTTTAATCCTAACAAGGCAACTTTAACCTAAAAAAGGAATGTTTTTGCTTCATATTAACCCCAAATTACAGATTTTATGATTGACATATTGAGATTAAAACATAGTGCCTCGAGGTCCAGGATTCCTACCATTTTAAAGACTTTTGTATGTTAACGGCATCACTGATAGCAAATACAATCCATTTTTGTGTATAAAAATGTCAAACATTTTGTTTAGAAGTTCTAGAAACTTAATTTTCTATCATATAGAATCTCTCTCCATGGGGTTTGAGAGAAAGTAGCCCACATGGTATTGCTATTATGATAAATAATATTTTGCATAATTCTACCCTTGAGCCATCTTTAGCTACATCTATGCCAATGGAAATATTGGACTTTTCTCTAATGATGAGTTTCCTGACAGTTTTTTCAAACTATTATCTATTAGAAAGTCTAAGTTCCCATTATTGCCAAGGATGGCCTTCATTAAAAATGATTCCACAATCTCTGTCCAAGTAAACCTAGAAACCATGACTCCTGTGTTTATTCCACTCTCCTCCTCCTCTGTGCTCTGATGCAAATTACATCATATCTATAGGAGATAATATCTCTTAACGTGATTTCACATATGCAGATATATACATATATTCATCAACTACAAGGTTATATATATTATCTTTGTTTTGTTCTTAAAATCAGAATGGTTTCTCACTTACATATACTATTTACCTTTACCTTAAGCTCATCGATGCTACCTGAAAAAAATCCATTCACAGTAAATCAGTGCTTTGGTAGATTCCTTAACAGCTGTGCTTTGCATTTTAATAGAGGGCCACTAGAAGACAAATCCCAACATGTTTTTCGTGAGGGATTTCTGGTCCCTGGACAAAAACCCTTGCAAGTTAAAGTCTTACAAAGCACAGTCACATATACGCAAGGCTAGCTCTACAACCTGGTTGAGGTCTGCTGGTCTCTGTTGTTTGATATCTCTTGTCTGCTGTTTGATATCTCTTATCTGGAGTGCCACAGCCTATCCAGCCAAAGAGTTTGGGTACAAAACAAGAAACAAGAGCTTCAGTACATAACTGATATATTTGGAGAAGAAGAATATGACTGTCTTAATAAATGTAGGGAGCAGAATATAGAATTCAAGGACTAGAGTTACATCAGAAAGGTGGACCACATGTTAGATCCTCTGTCTTTCTTGGTTTGGGATTGGCAAAGTTTATAAGTTGCATCAGACTAGAAGTCAGAACCATGATACAGAGAACAATACAAGATGTAGGAGAAATCGTCATGCCTGGGTCTAGTCTATGGGAGTGGAGGGAGGCCATTTGCTTGCCTGTTTCTTGCAGTTCTTCTCTTGCCAGACAATGTGAGAAATTTGTTTATGGGATGCCAATTAGAAGTTTGATTCCCGGTGAAAAGCAATTTTTATATATTTTTAATTCTTAATAATTTCACATCTAGCAATGTGTGATTGCTTATTGCTAGAACCAATTTTACTTTGAGGATTTTTCTATTCTGGTGTAGTTTTCACATTTATTATATTAAGAAAAACCTTAACTATTGCCCTAACTTACAGTCTATTTTTTACAATCTTAGAAGTTAATCGTATGAGTACTTGATGCTTCACTTCAGGAAGAAATTCCTATTTTTAGCATTTAAGTCACAGAGAATATTGGATTTGCTACATCAACAAGATAAAAGCAAGTTTTACCTTCACAGTGTTAACAGAATACATTTACAATCATGCTTTTATTTTTTGTACATATTCAATTTTTAACTTAATTCCAAACTCTGTTGAATCCCTTTTGTTTGATAAAGTGTATTATAAGTTCTTCTTCCTGATTCGTTGTCATCATGCGTAGGCATATCCTTTTTATCTGTTTTTGTCCAGATCGGGTTTTTGGAAGGCAGTGTCCTTTATGCTTTACATCAGTGCTCCTAATGCACTGATCTTCTCTTAGGCCTTTTTTATGTCAGCACAACATAGTGGTTAACAGTGCAAGGTTTGTAGTTGAACTTCCACACTCCAATGTTTAGTTGTTCTGAAAAAGCTGCTTTACTTCGATTTCCTCACTGCTAGTACCTCATGAGTATTACAAGACAGTAGTCAGATAATTCAAGTAACATGTTTATGGTAGTACTTGACACACAATTCAGGCTCTTAAAAGATAAACATCTTAAGCAAGTGTTTGGAGGGAGAGTAATAGATAAGTATAAAATTAGATACAACTGCTTGGTAATGTTATGTGTATACAAATATCTTCTTATAGAATCAAAATGTTTGCCATGATCCTTAAAGGGAAAATGTGTATTTTATGTATTTAAATAAAATGTAGTTGAAATTGTCTATTGGTTTCTGCTATTTGGACACTGTTAGGAATATTAAGTTTTCCAGCATTAACAAAATAGATTCACAGACAAAAATCTACAAGTAACTCCTGCATTAAATCATATGAGAGGATACCTGAAAAAGTTTTACCTAAGTGAATTTTCCTATTTGAGTGGCTAGTTCAATTCAAAATGAAACAACAAAACAAAACATTTATCAGAGAGAGGGCAGGTTTACTGATGTGCAACATTTCTTTGGCTTTGAATAGCTACAATTAAAAAAAATATAAAAAGCAATGCAATTTGATAAAACATCCTGATTTTATGTTGGAATTGTATTTATTCTCCCCACTATACTTGTTGAAAATTATCTGAAATGAATGAAAGCACAGTTATTAGAAATAATTGGATTTTTTTAATAAGGACTATGTTCTATCCTGATTTCATTAGAATTGCATTTATAGGAGTTACATGTGTTTCTTCATTTGTTTTTCAGAACAAAACAGTGGCCTTCAGGCTCCTTTACTACTCAGCAGCATTGATTAAAAGAGTAAAATTAACTTAAAAGCTTAGATGGAAAATAAAGTTTAGAATTGTGTTCAGTTCCAAAAGCTGTTTGCTATAAACGAGAGATTTGTTTCTCAAGTTGTCTTTAGCCTTAATTCTGTAGCCAAATTGTCTTACCCACTGTCTCTCTGAACTGAAGGATGTAATGTAATCAGAGCTTTCCCAATTTAAATGATCCTTATCAGACAGATAATTAGTGGATAAGAATTAAAAGAAAGGCACCAAGCGAGTTATTAAATGATTTCACTCTAAAACTGTATGGAATCAATACTATTTCTATGAATATATGGGCACTAATTGTTAGAAAGAGAATATACATGTAGTGGATTGCCCTCATGGAACTATCTGATAATGTAAGTGGAATGTTAGATGATATAATTCTGCTGACAGTCACCGATCTACTAGACTAGTTTTCTGGGTTTTTTTGTTTGTTTGTTTTGTAGTTTTTCAACAGCAAAAAAAAAAAATGAGTGCATTACGTGGCTTTCATGAACACACTGCATTTTACTTTAGAGTCTTTTATTGCTTGTGGTAATTGTGATTATACATTTTTATAAGAGAAGTATTACTGAGTACTCTGTAGTGTTAAGTCTCTACATGGGGTCTCCTCTTGGTGTAGCAAGATTTTACATACAAATAAAATCTTTGTAGGCCCTGTGTACCCATGGGTTTTGCACCTGCAGATTCAAATAACTGCGGATCAAAATTATTTGGAAGGGCGGGTCCAGTGGCTCAGTTGGTTGGAGCACTGTGTTCCTAATACGGAGGTCACATGGGACAGTGAGCTTCGCCCTCTACAGCTAAGAATGTGAACAATGGCTCTCCCTGGAGCTGGGCTGCAGTGAGCTGGAGGTTGGTGTGAGCTGGTGTGGGCTGCTGTGTGCTGCCATGAGCGGCCAGTGGCCAGTGGCCAGCGTGAGTGGCCGGCAGCAGGCGAGAGCTGCTATGAGCAGCCAACTAGTGACCGACTGCCTCAGCCAGAGGGAGCACGAGGCTCATAATACCAGCATGGGCTAGGGAGCTGTGTCCTACACTACTAGGCTGAGAAACAAGGTTTTGAACCAGAGTGGGGGTAGGGGAAGAGAGGTGGAAGAAGGGGGAAAAAATGGAATAAACATGTTGAATTGTGCTATGTAGATAGGCCTACAATGGTTGTGTCTATACTGAATGGTACAGACTTTTTCCTTGTCGTTATTCCCTAAACAATACAATTTAGCTACTATTTCTATAACGTATACATTGTACTAGGTATTCTAGACATGATTTAAAGTATATAGGAGGATGTGCATAGGTTATATGCAAATACTACACCATTTTATATAAGACGTTTGAGCATCCTCAAATTTAGGTATCTGTGGGAGTCCTGGAACCAATCCTGCCATGGACACCAATGGAGGACTATATCTTCTTTACTTAGCGCTCAATGTATAATATGAAATGGACAGGATAAGTATAATAAACTTCCCTATTTGGAAAGAAAATTGGATTGATGCGTCTTAGCAAAGGATCTTTGTGGAATATATTCCATTTCATTTCTGCTGTAAACTGCCAATTTATTTCCGAGGTCATTTTTTTTGGTAATATTTTTATAATGCAGGTATCAACTATCATGCAGTACTACTATTTTGTAGTCTTATCTATATTTCCTAAGACTAGCACTTTGTTAAATCAGCTCTATTTCCCAAGTTATCTCAGTCTACAGTGTTATCAATGTGTCACTGCCATGTATCCTGGGTCACTATCTTTCCAGGCTCTCATGACAATTTTCTTGGTGCTCACAAGCTGACTCCTAAATAAGATTTTGCTACAACACACCTTATTTCTCAGCACAGATTTCTACATCACTCACTTTTTTTCGTAATTCACAATTATGCATTTCAATAATGAAAACTTGAAAAATACAAAAAGAAAAAAATGTGTCAATAATTCTACTCCTAATGATATTCCTGTTAATTTCTAGGTGCCTGTAATTCTTTGTCAATCTCATTTTTATTTTAAATAAAATAGACTACTTTTGACATTTATAATTTACTATGCGCATTTCATGCCAATGTTTTTCTACCGTTCAATGATAGAAAAATTATACAGTTACCAGTATTATGCAGTTCTATTACATCTAATGTCATAACCTGGTATCAGTCTGAATTAGATCCAGTGATGTATTTTGTTGTTACTGTTCACATATTTTTAGGGTTGGTTTTGCTGTCAATACTTAGAATTTGAAAATTTTCAGAATTTTCTGCTGCTTTTAAAAATACTTTTAAGTTCATTGGGGTGACGTTGGTTAATAAAATTTTGTAGGTTTCAAATGGACAAGTCTATGTATTGCATTGTGTGTTCACCACCCAGAGTCAGTTCTCCTTCTGTCACCATATATTTGACCCCCTTTACCCTTTTTTAACATCCCCCTACCCCTTACTTTCTGGTAACCATTAAACTGTTGTCTGTGTCTGTGAGGTTTTTCTTTTCTTTTTCTTTTGTTTGTTTATCGTGTTCCTTTGTTGCTTTCAGTTTTATATCCTATATATGAAGGAAATCATATGGTTCTCGACTATTTCTGTCTTCTTTCGCTTAGCATGACAATCTCAAGATCCATCCATGTTGTCACAAATGGCAGTATTTCATGTTTTTTTATGGCTGAGTAATATTCCATTGTATATACGTACAGCATCTTCTTTATCCAATTATCTATTAAAGGACACGTTGATTGTTTCCATGTCTTGGCCACCATGAAGATGCTTCAGTGAACATAGGGGTACATATACATCTTTGTGGATAAATGTTTTCAGATTTTGTGGGTTGATATCCACAAGAGGGATTGCTGGGTCATATGGTAATTCTATTCGAAATTTTTTGAGGAAACTCCGTATTGTTTCCCAGAGTGGCTGTAACAATTTACATTCCCAACAGCAGTTCATGAGGGTTCCTTTTTCCTCACATCTCCAATACTTGTTATTACTTGTGTTGTTGATAATAGACATTCCAACAGGCATGAGGTAGAATCTCATTGTGCTTTTGACTTGCATTTCCCTAATAGCTAGAGAAGTTGTACAGTTTTTCATATATCTGTTGGTCGTTTGTGTGTATTCTTGGGAGAAGTGTCTGTTCGGGTCCTCTGCCCATTTTTAAAATTAGATTGTTTGTTTTTTTGTTGTTGAGTTGTATGAGTTCTTTATATACGCGTATTTTGGATATGAGCCCCTTATCAGAGGTGTTGTTTGCTAATATCTATTTCTGTTGGGTTGGTTGCTTCTTTGTTTTGTTAATGGTGTCTTTTGCTGTATAGAAGCTTTTCTCATTCATTTATTTTTACTTTAACTTCCCTTGCTTAGAAACAGTAAGGCAACTTTGCTGCATGGTAGTGATGGTCTGTAACAGAGAAGCTGATGTTTCATTTGTAGAGACATCCTGACTCCAGATATAATTGTCACCACCCCAACTTAATTTTTGTATTCCTGCTGTAATGGGGGATAGATTTTGCAGTACTATAAATATTGCTTCTAGAAATATCTTCATATATCTTTATGTGCATCCACAATTATTGTCTTATTACATATTTGTAGGTGTAAAAATTGCTGGGTTAAACTAAGTACTGAAGAGAGGAAGCAATTTGCATTTTTGCCATTTAACATTGTGTTTTTCAACGGTAAGACTGATTTTAAATATATGATAGTCTGTCATTTATATATGTCCATTACTGAAGTGATTTTATGTCATTTTGAATTTTTTCTAAGTGACTTATTTTTATTACTATTTTTAAGAATTTGGCGTATTCACATTTTGACGATATATTTAACATATGTACTTAGTGTTTAAATTTTTTATCAAATCTATTAACATTTCCCATTACTTTTTTTAAAAAAGATTTTTATTAAAAATATAGCTAATATACAATTATGTTATTAGTTTCAGGGGTACACCATAGTTATTCAGCATTTATATACCTAAAAAAGTGATCACCATAAGTCCAGCAACCATCCGACATCATGCTATGGAATCACAATATTACTGACTATATTCACTATGCTTTATATTACATCCCCATGAACTATTTGTTTTATACCTGGGAATTTGAACTTCTTATTCCCCTTCAAGTTTCCCCACATTTTTAATTTTTTCAATTACAGTTGAAATTCAATATTATTTTATATTAATTTCAGGTGTACAGCATAGTGGTTAGGCATTTATGTAATTTAAAAAGTGATCCCCCTGACTAATCTAGTACCCACCTGACATTGTACATAATTACTGTCATATCAGTGACTATATTCCCTATGCTTTACTTTATATCTTCATGACTATTTTGTAACTACCACTTTGTACTTCTTAATCCCTTCACTTTTTCACCCTGCCCTCAACCCTCTCCCTTCTATCACCCTAACAAATCTTGTACCTATCTGACACCATACACAGTTATTACAATATCATTGACTATGTTCCATATGCTATAGCATAGGTCCCTATAACTACTCTGTAACAATCAATTTGTACTTCTTAATCCATTCCCCTTTTTTCACCCACATCTCCAAACCCCCTTCCATCTGGCAACAATCAAAATGTTTCTGTATCTACCTGTATGAGTCTATTTCTGTTTGGTTTGTTTATTTTGTCCTTTAGATTTCAAATATAAGTGAAATCATATTGTATATGTCTTTCTCTGTCTTACACTCAACTCAGAATAATGCCCTCCAGTTCCATCCATGCCACTGTAGATTGCAAGAACCTATTCCCTTCCATGGCCAAGCAATATGCCATTGTATATATGTACCTCCTCCTCATCATTCATTCATTCAACAATGGACACCCAGGCTGCCTCCACATCTTGGCCATTGTACACAATGCTGCAATGAGTATATGGATGCACATGTCCCCTTGAAGTGGTGTTTTGGGTTTCTTCAGATAAATATCCAGAGGTGGAAATACTGGGTCCTTTTTTGGTCTCTTGTTATAGCCTTTGTTTTAAAGTCTTTTTTTTTTTTTTTTTTGACATAATTACTGCTACCAGCTTATATTGCTTTTTCATTTCTATTTTCATGAAATATCTTTTTCTATCCTTTTCGTTTTGTCTGTGTGTGTGTCTTTCAATCTGAAATGAGTCTCTTGTATGCAGCAGTGTAAGGGTTTTGTTTTCTTATCCATTCAGCACTCCTATGTCTTTTGATTGGAGAGTTTAATCTATTTACATTTAAAGTGATTATTTTCTTTTTAAAATTAGTTTCAGATGTACAAAACAATGTGATCATTAGGCATTTACACCCTTACAAATTGATAACCCCTCAAATCTACTACCCCTCTGACATCGTATATAGCTGTTATAATTCCATTGACTCTTCCCTAGTCTGTGCTCCAAATCCCATGAGAGTGTGTGTGTATGTGTGTGTGTGTGTGTGTGTGTGTTTGTGTGCGTGTGTATAACTATAGTTGACATTCAATATTATTCTACTTCAGCTTCAGATGCACAGCACATCTATGTAGATGGTCAGGCATCTACATAGTCTATGAAGTTGTGTCCCTAATAAGTCCAATGCCCATCTGGCACCCTACATAATCTTTACATTATTGATTATATTCCTCAAACTGTGATTTTTATCTCCCTGACAATATTGTGACCACTAATTCGTGCTTCCTAATCCCTTTACCTTTTCCCCCACCACCCATCCCATCTAGCAACCATCAGCCCCCCCCCCCATATATCTGAGTCTATTTCTCTTTTGTTTGTTCATTTATTCTGTTCTTTAGATTCTACATATACGTGACATCCTATGGTACTTCTCTTTATCCGTCTGACTTATTTAACTTAGTATTATATTCTCTAGGTTCATCCATGTCATTGCAAATGGTAAAATTCCATTCTTCTTTTTGGCTGAGTAATATTGCATTATATAAATGTACCACAATTTCTTTATCCAGTAATCTATCAATGGACATTTCACTTGTTTCCATTTCTTAGCTGTTGTGAATTAGCACTGCAATAAACATAGGGGTGTATATATACATATATACATATATGTATTTTTTTCAAATTAGTGTTTTGGATTTATTTGGATAGATACCCAGGAGTGGAATTGTTGGGTTATAAGGTAGTTCCATTTTTAGGTTTTTGAGATACTTCCATACTGTTTTCCATAGTGGCTGAACCAATCTGCAATCTCTCCAACAGGGCACGAGGGTTCCCTTTTCTCCACATCCTTGTCAGCACTTGTTGTTTGCTGATTTATTGATGGTAGCAATTCTGACAAGAGTGAAGTGGTATCTCAATGTGGTTTTTATTTGCCGAATAGCCACAGCAATCTTGAGAAATAAGAACAAAGTGGGAGGTATCACACTACCTGACATCAAATCATACTACAAAGCTATTTTAATCAAAACAGCATGACATAAAAGCAGACACACAGATCAATGGAACAGAATAGAGAGCCAAGAAATAAAGTCATGCCTATAAGGTCATTTAATCTATGACAATGTAAGCAAGAATTTACACTGGGATAAGGACAGTCTATTTAATAAATGGTGCTAGGAAAACTGGACAAACACATGCAAAAAATTAAGCTGGACCAACTTCTTACACCACATACAACAATAAATTCAAAATGGATTAAAGACTTAAATGTTTATGGCTGAACCATAAATCTCCTAAAAGAAAATATAGGAAGTAAATTATCAGACTTTACCCTTTGTTATATTTTTACTGATATATACCCCCACCTCCCAGGCAAGGGGAGGAAAAGGAAAAATAAACATATAGGATTACATCAAGCTGAAAAGTTTGTTTTTTTTCACAGAAAAGGAAACCATCAATAAAACAAAAAGACATTCTACTGAATGGGAGAAAATATTTGCCAATGATGCCTCTGCTAAACAGTTAATATCCAAAATTTATATAAAGCTTATACAACTCAATGCCGAAAAAAAAAAAAAAAACAATTTAAACAATGGATAGAGGGCATGAAGAGACAATTCTCTAAAGTAATTGTTGATGATATGTAGCTATTGCCATTTAATTTTCATAATTTTGATTTTTTGTTTTCTTTTTTTTTTCCATCTTTCAGAAATCCCTCTAACATTTTTTGCAATACTGGTTGGTGGTGATGAACTCCTTTAGCTTTTTTCTTGTCTGGGAAGCTCTTTATCTTTCCTTCGATGTTTAAATGATAGTCTTGCTGGGTAGAATAGTCTTGTTTGTAGGTTCTTGCTTTTTATCATGTTGAACATTTTGTGACAGTCCCTTCTGGCCTACAAAGTTTCTGTTGGGAAATCACATGACAATTTTATGGGAGCTCCTTTATAAGTTACTAGTTGCCTTTTTCTTGCTCCTTTTAGGATTCTCTCTTTGTCTTTAACCTTTGCCATTCTAATAATAATGTGTCTTGGTGTGGGCCTTTTTGGGTTCATCTTGTTTGGGACTCTTTGTGTGTCCTGAGCTTATATGTCTATTTCCTTCACCAGGTTAGGAAAGTTTTCAATCATTATTTTTTTTTCAAATATGTTCTTAATTGCTTACCATCTCTTTTCTCCTTCTGGCACCCCTATAATGTGAATGTTGTTATGCTTGATGTTGCCCAGAAGTTTTGTAAACTATCCTCATTTCGTTTTCTTTTTTTTCTGCTTTTATGATTGGGTGTTTTCTGCCACTTTGTCTTCCAAATCACTGATTTGTTCCTGTTCTGCATCTAGTCTGCTGGTGATTCCTTCTAGTGCATTCTTCCTTTTAGTATTATTATATTATTTATTGTTATATTCTTCACTTCTGACTGGTTCTTTTTTATGGTCTCTGTGTCCTTTGTTATGCTTGCTATCTCTTTATTGAAATTCTTACTAAGTTCCTTGAGCATCCTTATAACCATTGTTTTGAACTCTGTCTCTGGTAGGTTGCTTGCCTCCATTTCTCTTAGCTCTTTTTCTGGAGTTTTCTCCTGTGCTTTCATTTGGGACATATTTCTGTTTCCTCATTTTGGCTGCCTCTCTGTATTTGTTTCTATGTGTTAGATAGATCTGCTACGTCTTCCAATCTTGGTCACATGGCCTCATGTTGTAGGTGTTCTGTGGGGCCCTGGTATAGTCTCTCTCATCACCTGTGCTCCAGGTACTCCAGGACTGTCCCTTGTGTGGGTCATGTATGCCCTCCTCTTATAGTTGAAACTTGATTGCTATTGGCACACCAGTGGGTGGAATTGACCTTCTGGCAGATTGCCTGTTTGGTTTGGCCATGTCCACAGCCTACAGATTAATGTATGAGGGCCTTACCTCACTGAATGGGATTTGCCCCAGCAGGCTCTGATGCCTGGTAAGACTGCCCTTTGGGTGTGCCACTAGTGGGGCTAATTTGGTGTGCTCTGCTGCGGTCTGAATCCAACCTCATGTTGTTTCTGTATGTTGTTTCTGGAGCCTCCTGGGAAGGGCTCTGGTGCAGGCCCAGGTCACCCACTGCCTGTGACCAGCCAGGGACTACCTTATAGGAACTGTAAAGCAATCTGCAGTTTTTCACTGCCTGTGCAAAACCTAGAGGTCCATGGGACAGGTCACGCTGCAAACTGAGGATATTTGCCACCAATACAGGCCCTGGAGTAGCTCTGCTAAAGGCCAAGACACCTTGAGCCTGCTGCCACCTGCTGGATCCAGTAAGGTTCAGCACTTTATAAAGCCTTTTGCAGTATGCAAGTTGGGTGAGGCCAGGTCTCAGGATGGGAAGAGTTGTGGTTACAAGGTTAATGTAGATTCTGGTTTGGTGCCAGTGACACTCAGCAAAAGTCTCAGAGCACACTGAGGCCAATTGCCACCCACCTGGGGCCTGCCAGACTCCAATAGTTTTCCAAGAAATAGTGAGACTGGCTGTTTGTGGAGAAAATACCTCTGGCATTGAGGGAATTGGGTGGGGTAGATTCCCAGCGGATTCATCAGGGTGGAGAGAGCAGAGGTCACCAGACTGGTTCTGATTCATATTTGGCTATGGGTATTGCGGGAGGACTCAACACAGGAAAGATGGCACCTGCCTATGGGCTGCACGGGAGGAGGCCTCCTTACAGGTAAACTGGCAATGGGCCTCCGGCCTTTGATCTGCATCCACACATCTCAGCCTTCCCTCCATATGCCCCTGATGCCTCCTGGGTCACCGTCCCTTTGTCAGAGCCTAGAGTGTCTATGGGTCAGTGAGTCTGTGTGCAGGCCCCTTGAGAGGACATCTGGGTTCCCTCAGCCTTCTGTCCCACCTGGATGTCAGAATCCCCATTGTTTTTCACAGCCAGATGTCATGGGGGTTCTTCCCAGTACCAGTACTGCAGGCTGCGGAGCCGTTTGTGGGGTTGGGGTCCCTCACTCCTCCGGGGAAACCTCTGCATCTGACATATCCCTCCTGATTCCAAACTGCCACATGGAGATTTGGGACCAGCCCATTTGCATCTCTGCCCCTCCATCCTTCCCACCAGCCTCAATGCAACCTCTTCTTTATATCCTTAGTTATAAAACTGTTCAGCTAGATTTCAGATGATTCTTCAAGTTGAGTCTTCTATAATTTAGTTGTAATTTTAATGTATTCATGGAAAGAAGCAGACACAGTGTTTAGCTACTCTGCCATATTGGATCTCTCTCCCAGTATTTCTGACTTTCATAATTTTCATAAAAAGCTTTTGCATTGTACAAGCATTGGGATATTCACATTTACGTCTTCTATTTTTAAGTTTTGTTTTCGTTTTCATGTAGCTGAGTTAATTATAATATATTGATAAGGATCTGATTTTTTGTGAGTTTTCCAAATAAGCAACACTCTAATGACCACATATTGAACAATTTAACTTATGATATTAGAATATAGGTTCAAATTAATGTGGATTAAAATGAAATTATTTTAATTCTATAAAAGGAAATTATTTCATGGTCTTTTAAATGGAACAATTTTCTATGATTTGTATAGGATGTCTTGTGTATTTTAATCAGATGTTATTAATAGACATTATGTCACCCTCCTACCAAGATCACTTTGGTTGTCATACTATCTTAGTATGAATAATATAGTACGCTTTATTAAGTTAAGTCAGGCGGAAAAAAAAACAAAAAAAACAACAAAACAAAACAGAAAAAAACAAACAAACATAGAATTCCCCTAGGATGATTCTTAGAAATAAATTAGGCACTTAGGTTTATTTAAACACTGATGGTTTCAGGTTGATCATAGGGAACAGTGACCAAATCACTTTAACAAGATATATATTAGCAAACTTTTAACATTAACAGAAAATATTATTCCTTCGATGGTCATTCAAATTCTGATCATAGTAATGTGCTGTTTAAAATTGTGTTCAAATTTTATGTGGACATCACCTTCAGAAGAGAGGGTATTTTGAATTATTTTACTATAGGTCATTTCTGGTTTAGAAGATACTATTAGAATGAAACTGTCTTACAAAAATATTTCTAAGTCTTGCTTTATCACCCATGCATTTAAAATAGTAGAATAAATTCCTTCTCATCTAGTATATAGATAGCTTTTTGGTGTTCTTTCCAATAAGATAGACCTGTTTATGCTTCACTGTGGAACTGAAAGAGCTGCTATAAAGTTAATGAGTAAGTTTGAATTCATTACAATTTCTAAAAAGAATGGCCCCTTCTGTATTCTGATCTCCATTTTAGAGGTGGGTTTAGGAAAACAAACATTCCTATTTTAGGCAGTATCTGCTCAGAGATTGAGTTTACTATATAGTTTTCTACTATTAAATAATATATATTTGATATTTTAAAATTAAAATTCAATAGTATATATTTTTTAAATTTTTTCTTTTTGTTTTCTTTTCCTATTGAAATGGAAATATCTAGCATGCTTTGATTACATGTCATTTATATCAAGAATGGGCTGGAAATACATTCAATTATTGAAAGTTGTATTAACATTTGTCCTTTGAATAATGCATGTCATTTTTATCCTGATTTGAGCTACTTAGATAGGACTTTCTAGAGGATATGAAAAAGTAATGCTAGAGACTTAAAAGAGGAACTTTTACAGACTCTTTCAAAATACTGAGTTTTCAGAGACTTTGCAAGTGAAGGAAAACAGAAGGAGAAGAATAATTGTCATTATTATTACAAACAATTATACCTTTATGTCTTTGATGCATTGTATTTTTCTTTCTCCTAAATCCTTTAGGTAGAAAGGAAGAGAGGCCTTGTTTAATATAGAGCACACCTATTTGAAAATTCACATCTGGAGGTGAATAATTCACTCACATTTTATAAGATGGGGAATATATTTTGAAGTATAAAAGTAGTATATATTCCCTTTATACTTTTTGTTCGTGCTGTCTCTACGGTGCCCTAGAAATATGGTGAGAAAATTCACAGATATTTAGGAACCCTGGATTGCAAAGGGAAAGCCAAAGAAAGGCTAGAGTGTCACCAACTCCCTTCAGAAGATTAAGTCATGACTAATCTTTACTTTGAACTCAAGATAGAAATTAAGGGGAAGGAGTTTCGGACATATGAAGCAAAAATAATTATTGATTACCAACTGGACCCATCTGGGAATTCCATGAGAACTTTCTTTGGGGAGTAAATATGTGTTGGAGAATCTCAGCTTTCTCCACAGGGAGAAACTACCATGATGTGGAGTTTGACAACATTATTCCATAGATTATTTAATAATGAAATTTAGGTGGCTGGTTTCAGTGTACAAAGTGAGAATATTTGAATTCACTGAAATCATGTGGGGAACCATGCAGATTTATTAAAAACAACGTTCAAAGAGTTTAAGTGAATTACTTCAGGTCACAGAGACATGGATTGGCAGAGCTGGGATGAGACACCGAGATTTCTGACTTCAGTTTTCATATTTTTGTCATTAGCACAATTCTGCCATTTTGCATAGTAGAGTCTAAAACACATACTTATGTTCTACTAGTTTGACTAGTTTGTTTCAGAAATTCAACAAAAACCTTTGTGTATATCTCATTCACATTAAATCAAACTCCACATTTTGAAGGTTTTAGATTAGTCATAGAAGTTCTGTATTAAGAGCGATAAGACAGATCCTTTTTAGAATATCTGGTTTTTTTATTTATCTTGTAAAACTGATTAAACAATATAAAGCTTTATGTAGCAGTATCTGAAATTCCTGTTTTTTTATGATGTATTCTTTTGGATACCTTATGTTTTATTTAAATTTCCAGGAACCACTTTGGCATGATAGAAAGAAAATTAAAACAAACAAACAAACAAACAAACAAAACTATATAAGAGCTTTGAATTCTTGACTCAGTCCCATCTTTTATTAGTTGTTTAGTCTTGGATAAGCATTTTTAAATTTATGAATCTCAGTTCCAAATTTTTAAAAAATGCAAAGCCTGATTTAAATGACCTCATATATTCCTTCTAACACTCATATTCTTTGATTCTACAAATATTCATTTATTATTCAAGACTATGTTTCTTTTTGGTAATGTGCTTGAACTGTTTACGTATACTTTCACTCTTTTTAGCTAAAATCACATATTGAGATTAGGTGCATTGGACAAACACTGAAGTTCCATTTAGATATCACAGTCATAGAATTGTGGCAGACCATTTAGTATGTGGCTGTTGGTTCCCCATAAGCACTCCAGATCATTAGAAATTTTGATGATGTGCAAGATTGACTCTGGGGGCATAATTAAGTGTCTACGAGCACTGTCAAAATAAATGGCTAATCACACAATTCAGTAGGTTGACTGCTGGATTCTGAACAGTACCTAGTAAGCTCTTATGTAAATACAATGAAAAGCCTTAGCCCTTCACTTCAATAGCTTTAGGATTTGAAATAGCTTGCTGATTTAATGAAAGCTTCAACAACTTGAAATTACTTGTGCTTATCTTTTACCATCTACCAAAATGTTATTTCCCCCAACTTTAACACCATCTGTAACTGAGATTTGAAGTTAAAGTGAGATAAAAACTAGTGAATCAAAGGCAAGCTAGAATAGTTTCCCCCCTCCCTTTCTGTCAGCTGAATATATGAATAATCACATGGAACCTAAGGGTATAAACCCTGTATCACAGGAAAAAAAGTGAATTATTTAGTTCAATTAAGAAGTTTCCTTTACTATTCGGCGTTAAGGAAAGATGATATAGGAGCATTTGTGACAACATGGATGGATCTTGAGAGTATAATGCTAAGTGAAATAAGTCAGACAGAAAAAGCAGAGAACCCTATGATTTCACTGATATGTGGTATATAAACCAAAAAGAACAAGACAAACAAATGAGAAACAAAAACTCATAGACACAGACAATAATTTAGTGGTTACCAGAGGGTAAGGGGGTGGGGGGTGGGTGATGAGGGTAATGGGGATCAAATATATGGTGATGGAAGGAGAACTGACTCTGGGTGGTGAACACACAATGGGATTTATAGACGATGTAATACAGAATTGTACACCTGAAATCTATGTAAATTTACTAACAATTGTCACCCCAATAAATTTAATTAAAAAAAAAGAAAAAAAGAAGTTTCCTTTAAAAAAGAACAAGTGTAATGGCCTTCTTATGAATATATTAAAGTTTGGAAACATGGTTTTGTGAAGCAAATTTGAACTGTTTTTCCTTTATGTCTGGGGAGTCCCTATTTGACTTTTTGGCCTTCCAGCTTTTATTTTAGAGCTTGCATCTTCTGTTTGATGTAGCGTCAGCCACGGAATCTCCAAGTGATAAATTCAAGCTAAAGTTTTTGTTTGTTTGCTTGTTTTTGGTCTTAACTATTACCTGAGACATCTCCAGAACTCTTCAGTATAAAGCACATGTTTAAAGAGCATATTCTGTTTTGCCTATTACGTAAGGATAGTTTAAATTTTTGCTCCTTACTATTTGCATAGCCATTCTTATTTGTTTCAGTGTTGCAGCTAACAATGTATAATCAGTGTTTGTTTTCCAAGTCTTACTTTTATAGAGCAGTGCTTTCTCAGAGCAATTCTACAGGAAAAACCTATATGTAGAATACCAATATATTTACAATGTAAAATGTTAGTTCATTTCATGAATTATGTATTTCATACATATGCTTGGACATAAGTACACTGTTAAATAGAGATAGCATGATTGAATTTTTGAGATATTTCCTTAGTATTAATCTTGCATATACCAAGTTAAGGACAGTGTACATCTGGCTTAAATATGTGCAGAAAATGTAAAAATATCTTTATACATAAAAGAAGATGCTTTACATTTAGACAAATGATCCCAAAGTTTAGATATACAGGGAGGTACAAAGGTCTGAACAGTGGGCACAACTTTTAGTAATACCTAACAGTACTTTATAGGTTACAAAGCTCTTTTTCCATGTATTGCCTCACATACTTATTTATAAGAGCTGTATATATTAGGGCACGTATGATTATACCTATTTATAGATATAAACTCCTATTTATAGATGTTTATATAAATAGATAATAGGTATTTATAAATATAAAAGTTTGAAAGTGTAATACAAACCTGTATCTATGCAGTAATCCTGGAGCTGCCATTTAATTCCACACATGTTGACATCTGGTGTAGTTTCCTTTTTATATAGCAATAAGTTTAGGTTGGTTAAAGTATTAAGTTGATGCAAAAGTATTTGTGGTTTTAGCAATTATTTTTAACCATTTAAACCGCACCGACCTAATAATCTGAAAAAGCAGTTTCCTTTTTTATTGCATATAGGAGAATTTGAACTGTTCAAAATCAGGTAAGCATTCATTTATACCTTCTGGAATAGCCAATTATGAAGTGTTTAATAATGAACATAAGTCCAGAAAAGAAAGTAATCCCAATATTGTGTCTACAAGGTTGGACAATTAACTTCGCAAACTCATCCTAGAAAAAGTGCTGCATACCTCATTGCTGAATACCACTACAGTCACCTTTGAAGTACTCCCCTTGGGAAGCTATGCACTGATGCCAGTGCCTAGTCCACCTTTCAAAGAAATTTTGGAACTCTTTTTCTGTAATGACCTTCAGAGCTGTTGTCATATTACCCTTGATGTCCTGAATGTCATCAAAATTTCTTCTTTTCAATATTTCCCTTATCTCTGTCATTGGGGGCCAGATCAGGTGAGTAGGGAGGGTGTGCCAGTAAAGTTATTTGTTTACTGGCCAAAAACTCCCTCATAAACAGTGCCATGTGATCTGGTGCATTGTCATGATGCAAGAGCCATGCATTGTTGGGGAAAAGTTCAGGTTGTTTTCATCTAACTTTTTCACACAGTTTTTTCAGCACTTCCAAATAATAAAACTTGGTTAACTGTTTGTCCAGTTAGTACAAATTCATAATGAATAATCTCTCTGATATCAAAAAAGGTTAGCAACACTGTTGCAACAAGTTTGTGAACTTAATTGCCAGACCTCATACATAGACATAATATTACACTAACTTAATAGGTATAATATTTGGTTAACTTACATATTTATTTAAATATACATGTCCTCAACTATTTATGACTATTCATAGTTTGAAATAGATTCATGTGAAAAGTGATCTAATTTTTAACTAGGAAATAAATGGGAGGAAATGGAATTCTTTCTTGACTCCTAGGAATCAGAAATTCAAAGAGATATCTGCACTCCCACGTGCACTGAAATTTGGGAATATTTCTCCCTCTGCAATTTTTTGGAAGAGTTTGAGACTACCATTAATTCTTGAACTGCTTTCTTAAATGTTTGATTTAGTTCACCGGTGAAGCCATCTGATCCTGGGCTTTTCTGAGGGCGCGTGGAGGGAACACTTGATTACTGATTCAGTTTTCTTACTAGTTACTAGGTATATTCAGATTTTCTATTTCTTCATAATTCAATCTTGATACATTGTATATTTCTAGACATTTATCCATTTCTTCTAAGTCATCCAATTTGTTGGTGTATAATTCTTCATAGTACTCTTTTAAAATCCTTGATATTTCTGTGATATGTTTTAATGTATCTTTTTTAATTTATGACTTTTAGTCTTCTCTCTATTTTTCTTAATCTACATAAAGTTTTGTCAATTTTACTTATCTTTCAAAAACGTTTTTAGTTTCATTAATCTTTTCTATTTTCCTAGTCTCTATTTTGATTTCTTTCTACTTTAAAATTTGTTATTCTCTTTCTTTTGCTGACTATGGGCTTTGTTTTTTTCTAATTCCTTGACTAATAAAGATAAGCTGTTTATTTGAGATCTTTCATTTTTTCTTAATGTAAAGATTAGGGCTATAAAGTTCCCTCTTAGAACTGCTTTTGCTGTATTCCATTGTTCAGCACAGTGTTGTTTAATTTCCACATATTAGTTCACTTCCCAGTTTTTCTCCTGTTATTAATTTCTAGTTTCATACCATTGAGGTCAGATACTTCATAGGATTTCAATTTTGTTAAATGTGTTAGGACTTTTTTTGTAATTTAACATATGATCTATACTGGAGAATATTCCATGTGCACTTGAAAATAATGTATGTTATGTTGGGAATGTTCTGTATATGTCTGTTTGGTCCATTTGGTCTAAAATATACTCCAAATCTAATATTTCCTTATTGATTTTCTTTCTGGATGTTCTATCTATTGGTGTAGTGGGGTATTGAAATCTACTACTATTATTGCATTGCTGTCTCTATCAGACTTCAAATATGTTAATATCAATTCTCTTTGCCTACTTTTTCCACCTAACAGACTGATAGCTCTCTTGGGGGAAGAACCATGTATATATAATTCTTCTGTGAAGTTCTTGCACATGGCAAATTCTAAGTCATTATAAACGCTCCTAAATATTATATTGAAGCAATGAGAGGTCAAAGAGAAGTCGAAAGGAGCTAACTCTTCAATTTTTTATTATTCAGAGACCACAGGTGATGTGGAAAACTATTGGAAGTATGGATGAAAATAGCCTGGCCTCCATTTTATCACAACTTCCAGGTTGAATCTGTATTTAGGGGCTGAGACTTATAAGGAAAGGTATTGTTGCTTAGTGGAAAGCGTAATAGCCTGTACTTCATGAGACCTAGGCTCTGATCCTGAAATAGTTGTTAATAGCCAAGTGACTTGGTCATCATCTTCATTCTCTATCTGCAAATTGAAGAAATATATAGTAAGCATTCACATGTTGGCATTTAAGTGTTGTAAGAAGGGTTAAAGTCAAGTTTTCCAATGTATTTAGAAAAAAAGTAAAATATCAAAAAAGTGAATTTGTGTCATCTTGCATGGATATTTAATTCAAGTTAATATCTTAGGTATTATAAAAATTATTTTTGAAGTCCCTTATTTAAATGTTGTGTTTCCTTCTGGAATGAATTGGTGAATGAAAATAAATTCCTGTGGCTTATAGTAACATAAAGTATTAATATATTAATTAAGAAATCACAAACTACTATTAATATCAAATGCAATCATTCCTTACCTTTTCCACTAACACTTTAAACTTTATAAAGTAATTTTCTCTCTCTTAGTATATTTTAGAATAATCTTCTGGGATAGCTGAAATAGGTATTATTTTCCGTGTCTTATGTGGGCTAAAAATGAGGGAAATTGATTAAACGACTTTTCCTGTATTACCAAGTTACAGTGGTATAGAACTGAAACTTGAATGATTATTTACATTACGTCACAATTTTTCTAAAGTGTAGTAAGGCCGAGGTACTGAATATAATAGTCAACTTTCCTGGGACATTTCTCAAGATATTGGTTCATTCTTTTGTTAAAACACAAAAACCAACCAACAAACAAACAGACAAATACAGTATGATCAAGTTAGGCACGCCAAAATGTTTGGGTAAGTTTAGGATCTCAAAAAAATTCTGTAAAGCCAGTGAAGTGTTACATTGTTTTTCTTCCATGATGTTTAATATTATTAGTTTTGGTTCCTCTGCATAATGTGTAATCAACAAAAACATCACAGATCGTTCTGATCTCACATGCTCTAATCATAGTCATTAAACATAATTTTAGAGTAATATTTAACCAGGAGTTACATTTAATAGTTCTTAAATCTTTTCAACACCATGGAGAAAAATTAAGGAGATAAATTAAAATTTTTACTGGACGAAACATTTTCAGTTTCTGTTCTGTACTTACGACTCCATGCATATAGATGGATGTTGATTATGAAATTAATATTAACATTAATTAAATTTTCAACCTAGTATTGAACATTGTAAGCATTATTATTAGAATTTTTACGAGGATATAATCCTGATTGAGATTACTTATTTCAAAATGAAAAAGTCATCATGGATAAGAGCTACCAAAATATAGAATTGTGTGTTTAAAATAATTTTAGATTTTTTAAAATGAAATATAATTTTTTAATTTGTTTTCTAAAAGATCAAAATAAGGATGGATATTAACATACTCTGATATTTACAGGAAAATATAGATATAGATATAGATACAGGAAAATATAGATTTACAGGAAAATATAGATACAGGCACATCAGTTTCCAGGACTTTTATAATCTCAATTCTAGGATGAATTCTTGATTTCTGAGTGAATTGTCATAACTTCATAAAAAAGATGTGAAAAACATCAGTATCAAATCAATGATGTGTGTGTGTGTGTGTGTGTGTGTGTGTGTGTGTGTATGTATATACTTTTTATCTGACTTATATAGGTGTTGCATTTTTTTGGGGGGGGAATGGGGGAGTGCAGTGATTCTTAAACTTGGCTGTACATGCAGAGTTTTAAAAAAATACTGATGCCTGGCTCCTAGAGCCAAAAATTCAGTATGAATTAGTCTGGTTATCATATGTTCATCAAGAGCTTAAAATTTGTTCAGTTTATTCTAATGTGAAGCAAATTTGAGAACAACTGTTTTGGTGTTGTGTGATGAGGCCACACGTAAGTATTAGGTCTTAATGTGTAATGTTTTAAATTTAGTATATGTTTTAGTCACATATAGCTGGTTAATACAGATATAACTTTCAAGGACATGAGCTCTCACTTATCAGATATGATACTTTATGGGAAGCAAGATCATTTTAATATATTTAAAGAGAAAAAATCATTTTATAATTTGTAGTTGAATCTATATTTACATGTTCCATCTTTGCAATATTACATGATCTTGGTTGATGGTTAGAATGAAATCCTGAAGAATATGAAAGATATCCTAGAATACAAAATGACACTTACATGATTTTCATGTTCAACATATTTCAGTGAATTTTAGTGACTAAAATTCAATACTTTGTGGATGATATATGTCCATTGTCATGGCTGTTTTATTAAGTGAAAGAGCCTATTCTCAATAGATCTGGAAGTCAGTGTTGTAATCTGAAGGTTTCTGAAGCCAGGATGGACAAGTGTATATGTAATACTTTCATCATCTTCCTGCTGTTGCAGTTCAGTCCTGCAGAAGACCTTTCTCATTACATCATCAGTCCTGTCAGGTAGAGTGTATCACAAAGGAAATATTAACTGTCTTTTTTTAAATTTATTGGGGTGACAATTGTTAGTAAAATTACATAGATTTCAGGTGTACAATTCTGTATTACATCATCTATAAATCCCATTGTGTGTTCACCAACCAGAGTCAGTTCTCCTTCCATCACCATATATTTAATCCCCCTTACGCTCGTCTTCCACCCTCAACCCCCTTACCCTCTGGTAACCACTAAACTATTGTCTGTGTCTATGAGTTTTTGTTTCTCATTTGTTTGTCTTGTTTTTTTATTGTTTTTGGTTTATATACCACATATCAGTGAAATCATAGGGTTCTCTGCTTTTTCTGTCTGACTTATTTCGCTTAGCATTATACTCTCAAGATCCATCCATGTTGTCACAAATGTTCCTATATCATCTTTCCTTAAAGCCAAATAGTATTCCATTGTGTATATATACCACAACTTCTTTATCCATTCGTCTATCGAAGGACATTTTGGTTGTTTCCATGTCTTGGCCACCGTAAACAAAGCTGCAATGAACATTGGAGTACACGTGTCTCTATAGAGAAATGCTTTCAAATTTTTTGGGTAGATACCCAGGAGAGTGATTGCTGGGTCATATGGTAATTCTATTCGTAGTTTCTTGAGGAACCTCCACACTGCCTTCCATAGCGGCTGCACCAGTCTGCATTCCCACCAACAGTGTATGAGGGTTCCTTTTTCTCCACAGCCTCTCCAGCACTTGTTGCTATTTGTCTAGTTGATGATAGCCATTCTGACTGGGGTGAGGTGATATCTCATTGGGGTTTTTATTTGCATTTCTCTGATGATTAGTGATGTTGAGCATTTTTTCATATGTGTATTTCACATTTGTATGTCCTCTTTGGAGAAATGTCTCTTCAGGTCCTCTTCCCATCTTTCAATTGGGTTGTTTGTTTTTTTGTTGTTGAGTTTCATGAGTTCCTTATATATTTTGGATATTAGCCCCTTATCGGAGGCACTGTTTGCAAAAATCTTCTCACGTTCAGTTTGTTGCCTCTTTATTTTGTCAATGGTTTCTTTTCCTGTGCAGAAGCTTTTAAGTTTCATATAGTGCCATTTGTTTGTTTTAGCTTTTACTTCCATTGCCTTTGGAGTCAAATTCATAAAATGCTCTTTGAACCCAAGGCCCATAAGTTTAGTACCTATGTTTTCTTCGATGCAGTTTATTGTGTCAGGTCTTATGTTTAAGTCTTTGATCCGTTTTGAATTATTTTCGGTACATGGTGACAGATAGCAGTCCAGTTTCATTCTTTTGCACGTGGCTATCCAATTCTCCCAGCACCTTTTATTGAAGATGCTCTCTTTCTTCCATTGTATATTTTTAGCTTCTTTGTCAAAAATTATCTGTGCATATTTATGTGGTTTTATTTCTGGGTTCTCAATTCTACTCCATTGGTCTATGTGTCTGTTTTTCTGCCAATACCATGCTGTTTTGATTATTGTAGCCCTGTAGTACAAGCAAAAATCAGGGAGTGTGATAACTCCAGTATTGTTCTTTGTCCTTAAGATTGTTTTGGCTATTCAGGATGTTTTGTGATTCCAAACAAATCTGATGATTTTTTGTTCTATTTCGTTAAAAAACCATTAGGATTTTGATGGGGATTGCATTAAATCTGTATATTGCTTTGGGTAATATTGCCATTTTAATTACGTTGAATCTTCCAATACATGAGCATGGAATGTCTTTCCATTTCTTTGTGTCTTCTTCAATTTATTTCAAAAATGTCATCTAGTTTTCAGCATATATGCCCTTCACATCCTTGGTTAAGCTTATTCCTAGGTATTTTATTCTTTTTGCTGCAATTGCAAAAGGAATTTTTTTTTTTTTGTATTTTTTTCTGAGATTTCATTGTTAGTATATAGGGATGCAATGGACTTGTGTACGTTGATTTTGTAGCCAGCAACTTTACTGTATTTGTTGATTCTTTCTAATAGCTTTTTGTTGGAGTCTTTAGGGTTTTCTATATATAGCATCATGTCATCTGCAAAGAGTGATAATTTAACTTCTTCATTCCCAATTTGGATGCCTTTTATTTCTTTCTCTTGCCTGATTGCTCTGGCGAGGACTTCCAACTCTATGTTGAAAAGCAGAGGTGATACGGGACAGCCCTTTCATGTTCCTGAACGTAGAGCAAAGGGCTTCAGTTTGTCACCATTAATTATGAGGTTAGCTGAGGTCTTGTCATAGATGGCCTTTATTATGTTAAGGTATTTTTCTTCTATACCTATTTTATTAAGTATTTTAATCATAAATGGATGTTGTATCTTGTCAAATGCTTTTTCTGCATTAATTGATATAATCGTATGATTTGTGTCCTTTATTTTGTTTATGTGATGTATCACATTGATGGATTTGTGGATGTTGAACCATCCTTGTGCCACGGGAATGAACCCCACTTGGTTGTGATGAATAATCTTTTTAATGCATTGTTTTATTCGATTTGGTAAAATTTTGTTTAGAATTTTTTCATCTGTATTCATCAGAGATATTGGTCTATAGTTTTCTTTTTTTGTGTTGTCCTTACCAGGTTTTAGTATCAGGGTAATGTTGGCCTCATAACATGAGTTAGGGAGTACTAACTCTTCTTCAATTTTTTGGAAGAGTTTGAGCAGGATTGGTATTAGATCCTCTTTGAAGGTTTGCTAGAATTCACTAGTGAAGCCATCTGGTCCCGGACTTTTGCCTTTGGGAAGGTTTTGGATGACTGATTCACTTTCATCACTGGTGATCGGTCGGTTTAGATTTTCTAGTTCTTCATGGTTCAGCCTTAGAAAGCTATATGTTTCTAAGAACTTGTGCATTTTATCTAGGTTATTGAATTTGGTGGCATATATTCCTTCATGGTATTCTTGGATGATCCTTTGTATTTCTGTGGTGTCCGTGATAAATTCCCTGTTTTCATTTCTGATTTTGTTAATTAGTGTCTTCTCTCTTTTTATCTTAGTGAGTCTAGCCAAGGGTTTGTCAATTTTGTTAATCTTTTCAAAGAACCAGTTCCTTGTCACATAAATTTTTTCTGTTGTCTTTTATTCTCTATTTCATTTTATTCTGCTCTGATTTTTGTCATTTCCTTTTTTTCTGCAGACCTTGGGTTTTGCTTGTTCTTCTTTTTCTAGTTCTTTAAGGTGTAACATGAGGTTATGTATTTGGGATTTTTCTTGTTTCTTGAGATAGGCCTGTAATAATATAAATTTCCCTCTTAGAACTGCTTTCACTGCATCCCAAAAATTGTGGTAGGATGTGTTTTCATTGTTATTTGTTTCTATGTATCTTTTGATCTCTCCTCTAATTTTTTCTTTGACCCAGTCGTTCTTTAAAAGTATGTTGTTTAATCTCCAGGTATTTGTGTTTTTTCCTGCTTTCTTGTTTTGCAGTTGATATCCAATTTCAAAGCCTTGTGATCAGAGAATATGCTTGGTATGATTTCAATATTCTTAAATTTGCTGAGGCTGATTTTATGTCCCAATATATGGTCTATCCTTGAGAATGTTCCATGTACACTAGAAAAGAATGTCTAGTCTGATGTTTTCTGATGAAGTGCTCTACATATGTCAATTATGTCCATTTCATCTAATGTGTCATTTAGGGCTGCTATTTCGTTATTTATCTTCTGTTTGGATGATCTATCCATAGCTGTCAATGATGTATTTAAGTTGCCTTGTATAATTCTGTTTTGGTCAATTTCTCCCTTTAGTTCTGTTAGTAGTTTCTTGGCATATTTCGTGTTCCATGATTGGGGGCATAAATATTGATGACTGTTATGTCTTCACATTGTATAGTCCCCTTTACCATTATGAAATGTACATCTTTGTCTCTTGTTATCTTTTTCACCCTGAAGTCTGTTTCATCTGATATCACTATGGCTACATCTGATTTTCTCTGGGTACCATTTGCTTGGAGTGTCAATTCTCACCCTTTCACTTTGAGTCTATGCTTGTCCTTGTAGCTGAGATGTGTCTCTTGGAGACAGCATATGGTTGGGTTTAGTTTTTTGATCCAGTCTGCTATTCTCTGCCTTTTGATTGGTGAGTTCAGTCCATTTACATTTAGTGTGATTATTGATATGTGTGGATTTCCTATCATTCTATCTTCAGTTTTCTGGTAAGATTGTGTCTCCATTGTTTCTTTGCCTTTTTGTTGTTTTGTTGTTTTGTTGTCTATTATTTCTGTTTGTGGTAGTCTATGATGTATCCCTCTGTTTCTTCTTTTATTAAAGTATACATTTCAGTGCTGGATTTTTCTTTTTTTGAGTGGTTACCATTAAGTTGATGTAAAAGAAAGTTTGATATTTAGAATATCACATTTTCTTCAGCATCCCTACTTTCTCCATTCTTATTTTCCAGTTCAGGCCTTTACTCTCCCCATTTTTATGTTTTGGTTGCCACTAGTTGTCCCTGTTGATGGTGGTCAAATAGCCTCTTTTAATATTTCTTGTATTGCGGGTCATGTATTAGAAAATTCTGTCAGCTTCTGTATGTCTGGAAAGGTCTTTATTCCTCCTTCAGATCTAAAGGATATCTTTGCTGGATATATTATTCTTGGCTCATAATTTCTTTCTTTCAATACTTTGACTATTTGGTTCCACACCCTCCTGGCTTGTAGAGTATGTGCTGAAAAATCTGATGATTATCTAATGGGCTTTCTTTTTAGTTTACCATCTTTTTTTCCCTGGCTGCTTTGAGGATTCTTTCTTTGTTGTTGATTTTAGACAGCTTCAATACAATGTACCTTGGAGAAGGCCTGTCGGAATTGAGATAATTAGGTGATTTATTTGCTTTTTGGATTCGAGGATCCACTTCTGTCCACAAGTTTGGGAAGTTCTCATCAACAATTTGTTTGAATATATTCTCTGTTCCCTTCTCTCTTTCTTCTCCTTCTGTATGACCATTATTCTTATATTGCTTTTTCTGATGGAGTCCGAAAGTTCTTGTAGAGTTCTTTGATTTCTTTTAAGTCTCAAGTCTCTTTCTTCTTCCGTCTGTGTAATTTCCAGGTTTCTATCTTCGATGTCACTGAGTCTTTCCTCCATCTGGTCAACTCGACTACTGAAGCTGGTTATTTCATTCTTAATTTCTTCTATTGAGTTCTTAATCTCCAGAAATTCTATTTGGTTCTTTTTTAAAATTTCAATCTCTTTTGTAAAATGCTCATGTTGTTCTTTGATTGTGTTTCTGAGCTCTGAGCTCATTAAACTGCCTTTCTGTGTTGTCTTGAATCTCGTTGAGTTTTTTCAGAACTGTAATCTTGAATTCTGTGTCATTTAAGTCACATATTTCCATGTCTTTAAGTTCCTTTTCTGGAGACTTTTCACTTTCTTTCTGAGCTGTCTTGTTGCCTTGGTTATTTATGGCAATTACTGATTTATTATTTCTCTGCCTAGACATCTACAGGAGTGGCTTCTGCAACAAGTTGATAGGAAGAGGTCTTTCTTTTGTTTTCCAGTACTTGTTGGTAGAATGTTTTATTTTCTCTATGACTGTAGCCTTTTTGTTTTCTCTCTCACACGGTAGTGCTATGTTTTCTCTGCACTATTCCAGTTTCTCACACAATGGGGGGATTCCCTGGGAGATGGGCTTCTCCTCTGGTAATAGTTCACCTGGGTCACAGGGCGCAGTGTCCATGTGGGTATGTGGAGAGCTATTGAAGTTCCAAAGCTCTTCCTGCACCAGATTCAGAACCTGTATGTTTCAGCAGTTCTGTTTACTCCTGCAGGGATCTGCCCAGATAGATGGGGCCAGGGGCGGGGTGAGTTGTGAGAGGTGGCCCAGAGCAATACTGGTGACCACTACCACAGTTGGTCCTGCTTCCACAGCTCCCTCCCTTTTGCTGGAACTAGTTGGGCTGTGAATCTGTGTCTGAGGTCCACAGTTCTCAGAACAGCAAATATTCTGTTCTTTTGATCTGATTCCGCTATTGTTCCGCTTTTAGCATTGGGCAGATGGGGGCGGGGCGAGCTCTGGGAGTGTAGGGATGGGGCGGCTAGTCTCAGTGCCTAAGGCTTCCATTCTCTGCTCAGCAGTGAGGGCTTAAACCACCATTTTCAGCCTTCTTCCCTCAATCTTTTCTCTGAGATATATGCCGTGAACGTTAGGTTCAGTGGTGTTGTTTGCTGCCCCCTCAGTCCTGTGGGCCATAAGCTGAGCCCTAGCAGTCCGAGTTCTTCATTCTCCCATAGCTGCGGTAGTTCCGGTATGCAGCGAGCTTGGAGCACTGAGCTAGGTCTGTGTCCTGCACCCGCAGGTGTCTGTCACCACACTTCTCTTTTCCCTCCTCACCAGCTCGCGCAATTCGCCCACCTTTAGGTGAATTCAGTAGTGAGACTCTTCCTCTTGCCTATGTGCTGTGCAGGGAGTCCTTCGTGGAGTTATTGTTGTTGGATTAGTTGTAAATTCCAGGGGAGCTTTATAGAGGCTCCCCTCACACCGCCATTTTGATGACGTCCAACTGTCTTTGTAAACAATAATTATCCATAGTAAAAATTCCATTTAGACACAGTATAATTATTCAGATTCATTTACTATTCACATAACATTTGACCAAATAGAAAAAGTGTTTGATATTCACTTTGCCCAGTATTTGTAGTGTTTGTATTGTAGTTTTTGCAACATTGAAAATGCCATATGCATTGATTAATCACAACTTCTTGAAGTCATTCCTGCATTATATTTATGTCTCAAAATTACTATTTATTGTACTTAGAAGCTTTTCTAGTTTAATTAGCCAACCCCACCCTCCCTCATTATCTGAGAGAGCTTTACTTTTTTGTCAGTTGAATTAATTTGTATTTTACTTTGTGGTTTCTTTCCTTTGCTCCTGTTTAGAAGCTAATACAATAAAAATTTTGAATTCTTATTTGTTATCAAACAACTCCAAATCAAATGTATATTAGCATGCTTTCATTCTAAAACAAACAAACAAACACATTAACAAATCTGAAATGACCCTTGACCATTTCAACAATTAGGAGATTTACATATACATACACAGAATCATTTCTAAAAACAGTGTTTAATACTATTCATAAGCTGGAAGCATATTTTCAAAGAAATAAATTTGCTCATTATTATTTATATTTATAGTGTACAAATTGAGACAGATAACTTGTTAATTACATAACAAGTTGAGATAATTTTAGGGGTATTTTAAGAAAATACTGTGGCAAATCCATATCAAATCAGTACTAAATGTAGCTCTTGAAAAAATACAGAGAATGAAGTATTCAAATTTTCAAATGCCGTAGGCACATACTCAGTTTTCCTGTAGAAAACTGTTGCTATAATCAAACATGGTAATTTGAGAAGCATGCAATAAGTGTATGGGCATGCAATAGGGAAACCACATGGGAATAGTCTCATAGCCCTGGATTAGTAACAGAAGGGAACTAGTAGTATCGGTATTTCTACAGGGGAAAGAGAAAACAGTTACCAAAAATGATAGAAAGCACTGTGAGGAAAGGGCTGCCTAACAGGATCTGTGACTTTTGATCAAGAGTCATATTTAATAGTTCCAATCCCAGAAGAAGGAGTGAGCCAGAAACAGAAATACCCAATCTCATTCTTCTCTCTTCATCCAGTCTACTCCACTGTCTGAATCCAACCCAAGTTAGACAGCAAGAGAGTCTGGGAAATAGTCTATTATATGTTCAGCCTCCTGGGTGTGCAAAGTAGGTTTGAGAGGAATAGTAATTGGATTTGGACAGAGAAATGCAAAATATCTAGTGCAATGGGAAATCTCAGTAGATATGTTTCATTTTTTATGTATTCTCATGACTGATTCTAGACTGATAAGAGAATTCATTTTTCTACTTGAAACACGTTATGTAGTTTGTATATGATTTTTCACTGTCCTGGCTATTATTTTCAGTGAAATCTTGAAACAGAATATAGTGTTTTTAATGGAAAATTAAATATTACTGTTTAGTTACCAGATAAATTGAGGAATTTGAATCTCTTTGTGAGGTTTTGTTACTTTATTCCTTTATTATTAACACGATTTTTAAATTTTTGTTTGTTTTTTGTTTGTTTGTTTGTTTGTTTTTGTTTGTTTAATGTCCCCATTTCCATCAGCTCTACAGAGTTTTTTTTTTTTTTTTCAGAATTTAGTAACATGGCAAAAGTGAGTTATATTAGAGTTATTTTCTTGTCTGTCCTTTAAGTTTCTGCCAGTGTTCTCACATTGCACATGGTCATTATGGCTCTCTTCTTAATGAAGTTTATACGTTGAAATTTGACTAAATTGTTACTGTAATATCAGAATTAAAAGACATAGTTTTCTGGCCTCCCAGCATATGTTCAAGCTATCTTCTTGTTTTTGAAAATTTTGTTCTTGTTTTGTTTTTATACAAACCGTGTCCCATTGAATATTTAGGTGGGTCAGCTATGATATTTAATTATACTTCCTACACCAAAATATTAAAAGGTTTAAAACCAAGTTGCTCTGTCCAATAGAAAAGGTCAGCCTGGATTAATCTATCATTCCTACTCCCATAATACCTTATACCTTGGAAATATACTATAGATTGAGAATTTGTGAAAGTGTCAGAATTGGAACTGTTCTTTTGATCTGCTTTATTTCTTTTCTTCCTTCCTTCCTTCCTTCCTTCCTTCCTTCCTTCCTTCCTTCCTTCCTTCCTTCCTTCCTTCCTTCCTTTCTTTCTTTCATTCTTTTTTTCAATGACTGGCTTTTCAGTTCAATTCAGTAAACGTGTAGTGAGCATGTACTTTTCAGTTGCTCTGCCAGATCCAGACTTCAAGAAACTTGAAAGGTACCCAAAAGACCCCTTAACAAAATTATCTGGGGAGAAAAAAACACAAAACACCTTAAATAGGAAAAAGAATCCCAAATGTTTTGTTTGAAGTTGTTAAAACTCAGCTGTCTCCTTTTACTTTTAATCTTAAATATTTTTTCTTTCTTAAATTCTATAAGACTTTAATGTATTGGTATTTGGATGACCAAGAGTATTTCTGGAGGATGAAAGTAACTCATTCAATTTACACAACCCTTTGAAGTAAGTGCCATGATTATTCCCATCTTAGAGATGAGTAAATTGAGCAACAGAATTTAAATAACTTGGTCCAGATTAAACAGGTAGTAGAGCCAGACTGTGAACCTATAAAGTCAGAATGTAGACTCCACAACCCGACCACCATTGAAATAAATGCAATTTGCTACTTGGTGTGACTTTACAACTATTTCTTTTATATACTTAGTAAATAATACAACAGATCATTCAGCTCTCTAAGTGGCTGCAAAATTAATTTTTAAAAAATCAGCGTTTTTAAATATAAAGTGCAGATCTCTAATATAAAATCTGAATCTTTTATGATGCTGCAAAAACATGCCTGGGTAGCATACTAAATAATAAAATTTCAGTTGTGCTAAAGAAATATTCTAAATCTCAAGAAATTGTTCCCTCTGCTTGTACTAAAACAAACAAAAAACAAATAAATTATGCATGCATATCTCAATTGCCATTGGATGCGGAAATATTTGTGAAAGTACATAGTATGACAAACACTTTTGGATGCCCTCTCATTGTGTAATCCAGCTCAAATGATAAAAAAAAAAAAAAAAACACAAATACATTTATGTTTAAAATAAAAATATGCTATTCATTGTCAATATAGAATATGGTGAATTTGAATCCATTTAAATAACAAAGCAACTTAAATATGAATATCGTTACTATTAATGTTGATTTTAAATATAACACCAATATAAATAATTGAGAAGCGTTTACTTGATAAATTATGCATGGTGTATCTTTAATATATGAGCATATTTATATAGATCTGTGATCATAAAAATGTTTATGTCCAATATATAATGTTTTTCTTATATATGAAATGCATAATGTATGAAATAGTATTTTCCTCTCGGTTAACAATACTGTCATGCACTGCTTAACAATGAGTATGTTCTGAGACATGCATCATCAGACAATGTCATCATTGTGTGACTATCATAGAGTGCACTTACCCAAACCTAGGTAGTATAACCCACTACACACCTAGGCTTTATGGTATCGTGCATTGCTCCAAGGCTACAAACCTGTACAGGATGTTACTGTACTGAATACTGTAGACAATTATAACACAGTGATAAGTATTTGTGTAATTAAATGTATCTAAACATAAAAAGACATAGTAATACTACGGTATAAGAGATAAAATAAATGGTACACCTTCATAGGGTACTTACCATGAATGGAGCTTATACGACTGGAAGTTTATCTGGTGAGTCAGTGAGTAAATAGGAAGGCCTAGGGAATTACTATACAGTACTGTAGACTTTTGAAACACTGTACACTTAGACTACACTAAATTTATAGCACAACAAAAGATGAAATCAAGCACAAGAGAAAATGATTCAACCAAGAGATGAGGTAAACATGAAATGTCTGAGGCTGCTGTCAGCGTACCACAACATACCTTTTTTAAAAAATAAGTAGAAAGCATACACTCTAAAGTAATGATAAAAAGTATACTATAGTAAATACATAAACCAGTTATTTGTTATCATGATCCAGTATAATGCACTGTATATAATTATGTGTGCTATATTTTTATGCAACTGGCAGCACAGTAGGTTTGCTTACACCAACATCACCAGAAGCACTAGCGATGTGTTTCCCTACAATATTGAGACAGCTACGACATCACATCAGCTATATTCTTACCATAGGTACGACATGTCCTTGCCTATATCCTCATGAGGACTACTACATCCCTTCTGCTACCATGTCACATCAGCTACAACATCACTAGGCAATAGAAATTTTTCAACTCATTATAATATGGAACCACTGTCTTATCTCTTTTCTGTTGGTGACTGAAAGATCATTACAGAGCATGACTTTACAACAAAGAGATATGTACCTGATTAAGTCTTTAACAGCCAGAAAGCATAAAACAATTTTTTTTTTATTTTAACTTTGGCAAAACATTGGCTCTTGTCACTTTACGTCTGTCCTACTTTAACCTGTTTCTGTAGTTTCTTTGATGCAGTTTCTTTTTTTTTTTACTTTCTTTGATGTCTATAGTTAGTGTAACTTCATTCAATTCCTTTATGCAATAAAAATATAAGTGGATATAAATAAATATATACATGTTTTTTTGCAAATAAAATTAAAATAGATGTAGAGCATATAATTATTGAAATGCAGTTTTTTTAACCAGAGTACATCACAGTGTTGTCCTGACAGCAAAAATATATTTAGTATATCGTATTAGTAATGGATGTTTATAAATCCAGCAAACCATGTGTTTAATCAACTTGAAACACATTTTGAATGATTTAAACTTAGCTGCACAAATGAAAGAGTAATGCAGTTAGTTACACACTTTTTGGACACATTTGCCACTTTCTCTAATTAAGAAAATTAGTAATATTAGCATTTAATGCTGCTTTATATTTTCAAAAGGCTTAGCTCATTAATGATTGTAAATTTCCCTGGTTTCTCTGCAGTTATCACCCTAAATTTATAGATGAGGGAATTTACAGAAGAAAGTTAAATACTTGGAATAAGTTTTGGATCCACAGGCTTTCAGTTGAAGGGCTGGTCCACAATAGTGTCAGGAACTGGTAGCTTGCATTTAACACAGGAAAAGAAAGGTGTATGGTCTTTAATCACATTATTGGAAGTGCAGGACAGAGTAATGTTTCAGTTAGTAATGTTGGGTTTGCAGTCAGTTAGATGAGAGTTCAAAAAACAGCTTTGTCACTTTTTTGTTTTGTTTCAGTTGAATAACATGTTTGTTAGAGAAGTGAGTGTAGTGATGGAAGTTTGGTATCTGGTAAAAGGTACTTTATAATATCCTATTTCTGTAAAGGAAGAAGTAGCTGGGAATCTGATTTCTGAGAATCTGAGAAAACATGAATTTTAGTAAAAACATTCAATTTCTGTTCTTTAAGTGATTATTTACCCCAGGACAAATGAACAAAACCATTCCCAGTAATCCTGTGAGGCTGTGGGGTCACTACTTTTCAGTTATTCTCAAAGAACTGCCTGGACTACTAATTGGCTGGTCCTAGGAAGGAAGAAAAATGACTACAAAAGTTCCATAAAAATAGATCACAGAAGTTAGTTCATACATAGTCTTAACAATGAGTAATTTATACTTATCTATCATCTACACATACTATGATAAAATTTATCTTGCTAAGCAATAAATGTTTAATAAATTAATGATGTCAAAACTTTAGAGAGTGATAAAACTACTTATCAATCAAAATATTACTTTCAACCTAAGATAGTATATTTATATGTAATTTATGTGCTAATATAATAATCACTTATTTACTTATAGTGTAACATTTTACCAAATTTCAAATAGATACAGCTCTGAACTTCAACAAATCCTCATAATAAATATATGACACTATATCTCTCGCTCAATCTCTATTTTACATATATGAAAGCTGAAGTTTTAGAGTTTTAATTGATTTTTCTAAGTGTCAGAATTAAAATTCCTACTCAGTACTTTTTACAACATTTACCATTTACCTTAATATGATTTTCTCACTCTCATCTGATGAGGCCGGACCTTCATGACATCAAGCAGTTATGCAATCAGACATACTTCACCCCGTAAAACATAGTAACGATTGAATTTATTTTTGGAAAACTTACAAAAAATTGCTTTTAAAAGACACTCATAACCTAATTTCAGAATTTTGTTTTATTATGGTAATCTTTCTGAAAATGGTAAGATAGTGTTTATGAAATTGACAATATAGAATTGCCTCTGTCAGTAGGCTTATGATCACACAGAACATTCACTACACAAACCTTGGGAACTGGTTGCTGATGAGAAGCTTACGGGTCAGAATGAATTCTATCGAAGCCATTTAATTTAATGGAATATGTTAAAAATGCAAACTCTTTTATATTTGCATAATTTCTCCCGTGAAAACTTAAATTCCTGTCCTCAATATTTCTATTTCATTATAAAAGTGTGATACGTCTTTTGCCTGTTATATTCACTATGCTTACACTGTAATTAATGTGCAAAATAACCAGTGAGTGTTAGATTTTTATAATTCCATTTTAATCATTCATGGAGATTCATATTTTTCATCAGAAGTGTACCTCTTTTTATAATAAAGTAAAGGTTGATTATTTATAGGAAAAATGTAAACACATTTTAACATTCTGAAAATGATGTTAAAATTTATGGAGAAAGAATTTGTTATCCATCACTTAACTTATGTCAGTTACTTCATGAAACTTATTAGAAAAAAATTTAAATGCCTAATAATATTTCATGAATATATTAATGCTAATTATATTCAAACTATTAAAATATAAATCTGCATTCAATTTTAAATATGATTTTAGATCATTAGTGAAATACCCATCAATGACTTTCTTATCATATCACATTTTTGTAGGCAACATTCTGGGATAGCTGCTACTTGTGGATTTTATTGATTTATTAAATATTTAAATCATCCGTTTCAAATATTGTATAAATTTTCATTTTTTATGGCTTTTTTGTTTACATTTAACTTTTAGTCTGTCTTGAAATTGTTTTTAATACCTGTTTTTTTCTTTGTTAACTACAGTTGACATACAGTATTATATTACTTTCAGTTATAAAACACATTGACTAGGCATATATATGACTTACGAAGTAATTACTCTGATAAATCCAGTACCCATCTAACATCACACATAGTTATCATCACAATACTACTGACAGTATTCCCCAGGATATACTCTACATCTCCAAGACTATTTTGTAACTACAAATTTGTATCTCTTAATCCCCCTCTTGACCGATTTCTCCAATGCCCCTACTCAGCAGCCATTATAAGACCCTTTGGATCTATGAGCTCTGTTCTGTTTTGATTATTCATTTATCCTGTTCTCTATATTCCACATATAAGTGAAATCATGTATTTGTCTTTATCTGTCTGATTTACTCCACTCAATACAATACCCTCTATGTCTATGCAGGTTCTTGAAGATGGCACAATTTCATTCTTTTTTATGGCTGAGTAATATTTCATTGTATATATGTATCTTTTCTTCTGTATGCATTCTTCCATTGATAGACACTCAGATTGCCTCCATATCTTGGCTATTGTAAATAATGCAATGAACATATGGATGCCAAAGTCCCTTTAAAGTAGTATTTTGGGTTTCTTGGCATAAATACCCAGAAATTGGATTACTGGGTCCTTCTTTCTCCTTTGTTATAGCCTTTGTTTTAAAGTCTATTTTGCCTGGTATAAGCATTGCTACCCCAGATTTTTGTTTGTTTGTTTACATTTTCATGAAATATATTTTTCCATCACTTTACTTTCAGTCAGTGTGTCTGTTAATTTAAAGTGATTCTCTTTTAGGCAGCATTTGTACGATTTATGTTTTCTTATTCATTCAACCACCCTATATTTTTATTGGAGCGGTTAATCCACTTACATTTAAAGTAATTGTTAACAGATATGTAGTTATTGCCATTTTATCCATATTTTTCATCTCTTTTATTTTCCTCTTTAAAGAAGTCCCTTTAACATTTCTTGTAATACTGGTTTCATGGTGATGAACTCCTTTAGCACTTTATTGTTTTGGAAGCTCTGTCCTTCTATTCGAAATGATAGCTTTGCTGGGTAGAGTAATTTTGGTTGTATGTCTTTGCTTTTCATCCCTTTGACTATTTCCTGACAATCCCCTCTTGCCTGCAAAGTTTCTGTTGAGAAATCAGCTGACGGTCTTATGGCAGCTACCATGTAGATAACTAATTGCTTTTCTCTTGCTGCTTTTATGATTCTTTCTTTGTCTTTTAAGCTTTTAAGCTTTGGTGTTTTAATTATGATGTGTGTTGGTATGGATCTGTTTGAGTTTATCTTGTTTGGGGTTCTTTGCAATTCCCAGGCTTGCATGTCTATTTTCTTTGCCAGGATATGGAAGTTTTCCATCATGATTTCTTCAGATAGGTTGTTAACTTTCTCTCTCTCTCTCTCTCTCTCTCTCTCCTCCTTCTGGTAACCTTCTTATGAGAATGTTGTTACACTTGATATTGTCCTGTAGGCCTCTTAAACTAACCTCAGTTTTTGGATTTTTTTTTTCTTTTTTTCTCTTTGCTGTTCTGATTGGGTTCCAAAATGCTACCTTCCAAAATGCTGATTCAATCCTCTGCTTCATTTAATTTACTCTTGATTCCCTCTAATGTATTTCTCATTTCAGTTATTGTATTATTCATTTCTAACTGGTTCCTTTTTATGTTTTCAAACTCTATTTTTACGTTTCCTATCTCTTTGTTGAATTTCACACTGAGATCATTGAGCATCCTTAAGACCATTGCTTTGAAAATGGAGATTGCTTGTCTCTATTTTGTTTAGTTCTTTTTCTGGAGTTTTGTTCTGTTTTGCTTTTTTCTCTGGGACATCTTTGTCTCCCCATTTTGTCTGCCTCTCTGTGTGTTTGTTCCTATGTATTAAGTAGAGCTGCTATGTCTCTCAGTCTTGTTAGAGTGGTCTGATGTAGTAGGTGTCCTGTGAGTCCTAGTAGTCTTCCTGTTCGCCTGAGCCAGGTCCTCCAGGTGTGTGGGTTGTGTGTGCCCTGCTGTTGTAGTTGAACCTAGGTTACTGTTTTCATATCAGTGGGAGAGACTGACCTTCTGGCTCAGTGGTTGTAAGGACTGTTTATGACTACAGTGGAGGAGCTGTTGTGCAGGGCCTGAACATATGTATCAAGGTTTGCTTTAGCACAGTTGTGGTGCCTTCCCAGTCTGCCCTTTGGGTGTGTCTTGTTGTGGAGGTAGTCGGTGGAGCTCTGGTGTGGTGTGAAGCTGGCCACAAGGTGTGTTGGTTCTGTGACCTCTTGGAAGGAGCTCAGTTACAGGCCAAGGTCTCTGGCTGCCTGGGCCCTGCCTGAGGACACTGGGGTTAGCAACAAAGTTGTCTGCAGATAGTTTCCACTTGTACTAGGCATGGAGGTGCCTGGGGGAGGGTAATTTACTAACTAAGGATGGCTGCTGCTTATGCCGAGTTTGGGACTACTGCACAAGAGGTATGGGGAATAACATGGCCAGATACTGCTTTTTTGGTGTTTGTGAACCTTTAAGAGATTTTAGGAACATCCACATAATGAGCCGAGACAGGCCATTTGGATGGAAAAGACACTGGAAGTTTGGGTGGACCCTCAGTTTGGGTGGGGTCTTAGGGAATTGCCAGGATGGGGTAAACAGTGTTAGCCAAGTTTATGGAGACAGATATGGCAGCCCCTTGTGTCTGTAAACTGGGTGTGGGGAGAGATCAACAAAGAAACTATGGCTCTGCCAGCAGAAGACACTATGGCTTACTCCCAACTGTCTGGGAGAAAACTGTTCTTCCTGCCCTCGTACTGAAGCCAGAAAATTCAATTCCTCCCCCATATGTCCCTTTTGAGCTGCTACCACAGCACTGGAGCTCAGAGCAATTGGACCTGTCAGTGAGTAAATCCATGTGTGGTTCCTTTTAGAGGAATGCCAACATTCACCCTCTATGTCACTCAGCCACAGTCTATGCTGGTTTTCACAGCTAAAAGTGATAGGAACTACTTTTCCTAGTCTTGGAACTCTGTGCTAGCATACCTGGTATGGGGCTGGGACACCTCGCTCCTCTGGGGGAACTTCCACAACTGAGATATTCCTCTGATTTTTCACCATCACAAGTGGGTGTGGGACAAGCCCATTTTGTATATTTGCCCCTCCTACCAATCACAAGGTGGTTTCTATATGTCCTTAGTTGTAGGATTTCTGTTCAGCTAGACCTCAGGTGATTCTCAATGATGGTTGTTCTGTAGTTTAATTGTAATTTTGATGTGGTCACGGGAGGATGGAAACAGAACATTTACCTAATCCACCCCTTGACTGGAACTTTCAAGAACTTTTAACAGTGTATTTTTGGCTTGTTCACCTGTGGCCCAGATACTATTACTGCTATGTTTACCAGATTTTTCAAATAAATATACAGGATGCCAAATTAAATTTAATTTCAGATAAACCACTCAAATAATTTTTAAGTATAAATATATCCCTAAATTTCAGTATAAATATACCCATATATTTTTTTCTAGCAACAATTGGTAGGCACATAACACTATCAATTCCTCTTCACTGTTCTAAACTAAAAGCTATATCTGGTCATATGGCCAAAACTAAACCAGCCAACAGATTCCTGTGCAACATTCCTCAAGCCCACGGCCAGTTAGGAAATAGTATCCAACAGTGTGGTACTGAGAAAGAAGGATGTCTACTAGAGGCAATGAAAGGTATGGAAATAGGCAGTGTTGCCTGTAAGAATGGAACACGCTTTTGATTAAAAACTGTTTATGATCAGCTCGGAAGAGCACTTGTGGTAAACCATTGGATATTGGCTAACAACGTCATTTATTGATACCCCAAAGATGTTCTTACATGATTCCATGAGGGGGCGTTTATGAAAATGTTCACTATGATATTGTTTGTGGTTACATGTAATAGGAGGAATTTTGAGTGTTTATCATTGGAAGAGTGGATAGAACATAAGTGATAGAGCCACACCTTAGAGGACTATGTAATAGAAAAGAAAACCTACATTTATGTACCTTAAAAGCTTAGTAACCTTAGTGAAAAAGAGTAAATAAAGTATAACTTATAAATATTAATATGTGTGCATTTGAAACAATAATAGATATTTTGCAAGAATACCTATGAACAAAAAAGAGAGATGATTTTGCTATTTAAGAATGGTGGTCTATTTTTGATACTACCCAAAAGGCTGAGAAGCAATAGAAACAATGGAGACAATGAGCTACCAGAAAACAAGATAAACAGGCTATAGGAAATCCTCATATATCAATGATCACCCTAAATATAAATAGACTGACTCACTAATAAAAAGGCACAGAGTAACGGTTGGATTAAAAAACATAACCCAACAATATACTGCCTTCAAGAGACATATCACAGCTGGAAGGTCAAATATAGACTCAAATGAAAAGGTGGAAAATGATACTCCAAGAAAATGGCATCCAGAGAAGAGTATGTGTAGCCATACTTATATCTGATGAAATCAACTTCAAGATTTTTAAAAAAAGTAATGAGAAAAAGATGGACATTTCATAATAAAGGAGACAATACAAGAAGAAGACATAACACTCAATATATATGCTCCCAATCAGAGAATGCAAAATATATAAAATGACAACTAACAAAACTAAAGTGAAAAACTGACAGAAACTCAATTATACAAGGGGAACTAAAGACACCATTGATAGCTATGGATAGATCATTCAAACAAAACCAATAAGGAAATATCAGATTTAAATGACATATTAGAACAAATAGACATAATTGATATTCAGATAACCTTTCATCTCAGAACACCAGACTATACATTCTCTTCTAGTGCACCTGGAAAATTATCAAGGATAGACCAATGTTGGGAAACAAACCTATCCTCAACAAATTTAAGAAGATTGAAATCACACCTAACATATTCTCTGACTACAATGCTTTGAAATTGGAGATCAACTGCAAAAAATAGCAGGAAAAACCACAAATATGTGAAGATGAAGCAACATGCTACTGAAGAATGACTGGGTTACAAAAAAATAAAAGGAGAGTTCAAAACATACATAGAAACAAATAAGAATGAAAATACACCATATCAGAATTATTGGGATGCTGTGAAAGCAGTAATAAGAGGAAAATATCATTACAGGCTTACATCAAGAAACATGCAAAGTCCCAAATAAACAACTTAATATTACACTTAAAGAACTAGACAAAGAACAAATGAAACCCAGCATCAGCAGAATGGAATAATAAAAATTAGCGCAGAATTAAATGAAATAGAGGACAAAAAGACAATAGGAAAAATTAATGCAACAAAGATCTGGTTCTTTGAAAAGAGTGATAAAATTGACAAACCCCTGGCTAGACTCACTATGGAAAAAAAAAAAAAAGACACAGATGAACAAAATGAGAAAAGAAAGAGAAGTTATGACAGATACCAGAGAAATATAAAGGATCATGTAAGAATACAATAAGGGACAATATGCCACCAAATTCAATAACCTAGAAGAAATGGACAAGTTCTTAAAAATATATAACCTTCCTAGACTGAATTACAAAGAACTGGGAAATATTAATAGAATGATAAACAGCATGGGAATTGAAACAATCATTCAAAACCTCACTAGAAGCGAAAGTCTTGGACCAGATGGCTGCACTAGTGACTTCTACCAATATTCCGATCATGACTTAATACTTGTTCTTTCCAAACTCTTCAAAAATATTGTAGAAGAGGCAGTATTTTCTAACTGATTTTATGAGGCTAACATTACCCTGACACCAAAACCTGGTATGTATAAAAGAAGAAAAGAAAACTACAGACCAATACCTCTGATAAATACAGATGCCAACATCCTAAATAAAATGCTACCAAATCAAATACAACAATACATTAAAAAGATGGTACATCATGATCAAGCGGGGTTCATTCCAGTGGTGCAAGAATGGTTCTAAATAAGCAAATCAATAAATATGATACACCACATAAACAAAATACATGATAAAAATCAGGTGATTGTACCAATATATGGAGAAAAAGTATTTGAGACGATACAACATTCATTTATGATTTAAACACTTAATAAAATGAAATTGGAAGGAAACTACCTCAATATAATAAAAGCCGTATATGACACATCCTCAGCTAATATCATAGTTAATGGTGAAAAAAAAATAAAGTGTTCCCTCTATGATCAGGAATAAAACAGGAATGACATCTGTCACCACTGTTATTCAACATAGTATTGGCAAGCAATCAGACAAGCAATCAGACAAGAGAAAGAAATAAAAGACATCCAAATTGGGAATAAAAAGTTAAAGTTTTACTTTTTGCAGATGATATGATTCTTTATATAGAAAACCCTAAAGACTCCACAAAAAAACTATTAGAAACAATAAGCACACAGTAAATTTGCAGGATACAAAATCAATGTACAAAATACATTGCATTCCTATATACTTACAATGAAATTTCAGAAAAAGAGATGGAAAAAAGGAATTAATTTTGCAACTGCATCCAAAAGAATAAAATACGTAGGAATATCCTTAACAAAGGGAGTGAAAGACCTATACCTTGAAAACTACCAGACATTATTAAAAGAAATGGAAAAAGACGCAAATAAATGGAAAGATATTCTGTGTTCATGGATTGGAAGAATCAACATAGTTAAAATGGCTATATTGTCCAAAGCATTATACAGCTTTAATGCAATCCCCATCAAATTCCCAAAGGCATTTTTTGAAGAAATAGAACAAAAAAAACATCAGATTTGTATGAAATTACAGAAGACCATGAATGGCCAAAGCAATGCTGAGAAAAAAGAAGTAGGCTAGAGTTATCACCTCTTGACCTCAAATTATACTACAAAACTAAATAATCAAAAGAGGACAAAATAATCAAAAATAGACACCTAGACCTATGGAATAGAACTGAGAACACAGAAATAAATTTACATATACATGGGCAGACAATTTTTAACAAAGGAGCCAAAAACATTCAATGGAGAAAAGAAAACCTCTTTGATAAAAGGTGCTGGGAAAATTGGAAAGTCAGGTGCAAAAGAATGAAACTACACTGCTGTCTATTACCATATACCAAAATTAACTGAAAATGGATCAAAATCCTAAACAGAGGACTTAAAACAATTTTATTAAAGAAAGCATAGATACTATATTACTGAACATTGGTTTCAGCAAGGATTTTAAGAATTTGACCTGAAAGGGAAGAGAAGTAAAGCAAAAATAAATGAATGGGACAACATCAAACTAAAAAGTTTTGCACAACTACAAAAACACCATCAACAAAACCTACTATATGCAAAGTACAGAAGGTGCCCAAAAAATGTATAAACATTTTAAGAAAGGAAAATATGTATTAAATTGTAATAATATATACTAATAACAAACGATTAATAGAAGTCATGTGTATACATTTTTTGGCACTCCTGGTATATTTGCCAACAACACGTTGTATAAGGGGCTAATATCCAAAATATATAAAGAAATCATACAACTCAATAACAACAACAACAAACACAATCCTATTAAAAAATGGACAGGGGACTTTAATAGACACTTCTCCCAAGAAGACATACTAATGGCCTACAGATACATGAAAAAGTAGTTAACTTCACTGGTTATTAGGGAGATGCAAATCAATGAGATACCATCTCACAACTGTTGGAATGGCTATTAACAACAAAAGAAAACATACTGAAGTCATTGTGGAGAAAAAGGAACCAGCATTCACTGCTGGTGTGAATATAAGTTGGTACAGGCACGATGAAAACAGTGTGGGGATTCCTCAAAAAATTAAGAATAGAACTGCCATGCGACCCAACGATCCATCTTCTGACTTTCTGCCCAAAAAATGTGAAAAAATTCATCCGTAAAATATGTGTGCTCCGATTTTTTTTAGAGCACATCTAAAAGCAAAACTACAAAAAATAAAAAGAAAGAAAAAAAAGAAAAAAAAAGAAAAATATGTGTGCTCCAATGTTCACTGCCACTTTATTTACAGTGGTCAAGACAGGGAAACAACCAAAGTGTCCTTCGATAGATGACTGAATAAAGAAGATGTGGTACATATACACAGTGGAATAGTATTCTGCCATAAGAAATGATGAAATAGTGTCACTTGAGAAAACATGGATGGATCTTGAGATTATTATGCTGAGTGAAATAAATCAGACAGAAAAAGTCGAGAACTATATGATTTCAGTGATATGTGGTATATAAAGCTGAAACAACAAAAGAAGAAGACAGAGAAGTAATCTTTGGTAACAGTTGTCACCCCAATATACTTCAATAAAAAAAAAGAAAAAAGAAAAGAAAGATGAAAATACTGCTATTTACAACAATATGGATGGATATTGAAATTATCATGCTAAGCAAAATACGTCAGATAGAAAAACTCAAGAACCATGTGGTTTCACACATATATGGAGTATAAAACTGAAAGCCACAAATGAGCAAGGCAAATACACAAACAATAACTCATAGACACAGACAACAGTTTAGTGGTTACCAGAGGGTAAGGGGGAAGGGCAATGGTAGAAGAGGGAAAGTAGGGTCAACTACCTGTATATGGTGATGGAAGGAGAAGTGACTCTCGGTGGTGAATACACAACGTGATATATAGATAATATATCAGAATTGCACCCTTGAAACTTATATAATTTTACTAACCAATGTCACTCCAATTTAATAAAAATTTAAAAAGAATAGAAATACTGGTAATAGCACAGCAGATTAAAAATTTAATATTGTATTTAGTTGTACAGTATTTTATGGAAACCCATAGTTCTTTCTCATAATTGTTACACTAAAAGAACTTTGGTTGTACTTTGAGAACTGAAAATAACTTAGTTCAAGCACTAGATTCTTTATTTATTGAGTATGTGACCTTGGTCCAAAAAAACCCCCAAAATGGTAGTCTATAATTGACGAGAAATATAAGAGTGGGGGATAATGACAAAAGGACATTAATTGAAAACATACTGATTACAAATCCTTAACAGAATGTTTGCTGTTCTCATCATAAATATTTTGACATGTTTATCATTTACTAGTATTAGCCACAGACTACATGTCCTTTCAGAAATAGTAATTGAGTACCTACTTTGTGTCTGGTTCTACAACGATTTTGTTAGTTGCTAATAAAAAGGCATACGACTGAACATTTGCTCAGAAACTTAAGGGACACAAAGCCACCTAAAATGAACAAAACAAAACAAAACAAAACACAAATAAGCTTAGTGCAGTTATAAAGATGAGCTGAACAAGGGCACCTAAGAGAGGGCTGTGATATCCCAAGTGAAGTATGGCACAAGTCAGGGTTGATTACTTGGAGGGATTGATGGTTTGAGATGTCTCACTTATAATCCTTTTGCGATAACTTAAAATTTCACTTATTCTTATGGTGATCATGTCTTCTTTCTACTGATAAATTGAAAGTCCTTTTATAATTTTTATGGTTATTATTACCCATGTTTAAAGTAAAATTTCAATAGCATTTTATGGTACCAATACAATTTGATACTTTTGTGTAATTCTCTGTATTGAAGTTCTAAATTTAATACCTGAATTAAAAAAATTTAAAAAAGGCAAACCTCTGCTATATAAGAAAATTATTTAATTAATTAAAAAGTATCCGTGACCCTGTTTTGCTACCCAAACTAAAGTTTGGGAAAATAACATTTAAAATTCAAATAAAAAATCCTGTGCATCATGTCCTATTTTCACGTAAAATAAAACTAAAAGTCAACAGCAGTGAAAGCACCATTGGTATACTTCAATTACATTTAATTAATGACGCATTGGGAATTGTCACTTAAAAAATATTGTATTTGAAGGTAATTTGAAGTTTTAATCCTGCTGTATTTCATGTTCTCAGGCAATTTAGCAGACCCTAAACTACAAATTATGTTTATTGAAATCATGGGTTATATTAATCTTATCCGTTTAGATTCAGAATATTAAAAAAAAAAAAGAAAAAAATATTTTTTTGGTGGCTTTTCACATTTAGCTCATTATGGTTTAACTCCAGGGACTGAAAAAATAACACACTCACTCTTCCTCTCCTACCTTTTGTGGTACTTAAATTAAAAGATTGACTTTTTTAAAAAGGATAAAATTTTCCTCTCCTCAGAGGCTGAGAAATTCAACAGTTATGGAATTGGCTGTTGTTAAAGGATTCTCCATTATGATATTTATTTTTGTGTGCCAAATATCAGCAGGTTAATTACCTAATTTATATGAAAATATTGCTAGACATAGGTTATATGGACTTATCTTCCAGGTGAATTTAACATTAGCCCTTATCTGCAAAATCAGTTTTTCCTCAAACTACTGATAATTGACTCATCTAACTTGAATACATTTCATTCTGTTTTGTCATTCACTGTGAGTATGGTGGTTACTCATAAGAATAGTGTTTTTCTTCATAAAAAAAGAACACTGCTATAAAAGGGTTCAAAATAGTCACTACACAGACAATAATAAATTTTATGATTTTAAGTAGACTAACACATTCTTGAGAGTAGAGCTAAAATTAATAATTGTAGGGTAAATCAGTAATTCCTCCTTTTTTCTGTGTCTCCAGAATTTAATACAATGTAGTATCCAAACTGATGTTAAATATATAGCTACTGCATGAATTTAAAGATCCAGAATATTTTAGATCATATATTTATTTATATATATGAAAATCAAATTTGAAGAATAAATTTTGGTCAAGTATAAACATACCATCTAAAATACAGAGGGTGCCAAAAAATGTTTAAAAAATGTTTACACATTTAAAAAAAGATGAAACTGTATTAAAATTGTAATACTCGATATATACCCATAACAACAAATGAATACAAACCATGTTTGACTTCTGCACTTACAAGAAGTGCTCAAAGTGGTTACCATCAGCGTAATTTTAATACAGTTTTTTTCTTTCTTAAAATGTGTGCACTTTTTTGGCACCCTCTGTATTTTCAGAACAATTTTTAGCTTTCTGTTCGGCCATTAATTGTACTTAGAACTATATAAAAACAGAGACATATGTGTGCCTGTATAAGAATTGTTTTACGTTATGAAGGATTTGAAAAATTCTGTTATTGCTTTGGAGCTGTCATGAGAATAAGGCATGTTTTGAGAGTTAGGAAACATTGTTTTTCATTGTTTTTGTTCAACTCTGCTTTTACTTTTAAGCTTTCATTTGGGGGGCTTTTGATTTTTTTTTTTTTTTTTTTGTATAGAAATGATACATTCTGACAAAATTGATTTTCATTATTTTTCTAGTTCAGGCTGCTGTAACAAGATACCATAGACTACGTGGCTTAAGCACTAGAAATTTATTTCTCACAGTTACGTAACCTTAGAAATCCAAGATTGGCATGGCAAGCTTCTGGGGAGAACTTCTTCCTGGTGTGCACATAATTTTATTCTTGTATCGTCATGTGGCGGAGAGCAGCCACAGGACAATTCTCAAGTCTCTTCTCATAAGGGCACTAATCTCATTCATTAGGGCTTCACATTCATGACCTGCAGCACCTCCCAAAGGTCCCATCCACTTATACTATACATTATATATATATATAATATATATATATATAATATATTATATATATAATATATTATATATATTATACAGTGGGGATTGGTATTTCAGCATATGAATTTTCAGAGTACCCATATATTCAGTTCGTAACAATCATAAAACATTTAATTTTTCCTATTTGAAAATGAAAATATCTTATTGTATTATATATTAATGGATTTTTTTATTATAATTATAAATTTTACAGAGAATTTTGCTATTACTGTGTTTAAATATTAAACACACTTGAAGTATTAATTTGCTTGTAACATTGCATGAAACATGCAAACACACATTACCCTTTTCATGAAGCATAACATATTCAATTCAAGTAAACTAAGAGTATTCAGTGAGGTGGTGAGTAGAGTAAATGTGAGTGATTCACTGTGAACTGTATAATTTTTGAATGCCCCACTCTCAATCATGTTAAATGTTGAAGACATAACAGAACTTGCAAAGTGAGTTTCCTTTCAGAGAATATCTAATTTTATTTGTTTTTGTTCTTTCTGAATAGATGACCTTTTGTAAGTACCTTGAAGAAAGCAAATATTCAAGTATCATATGTGGTTGCTAGTCCAAGGGAATCAGTCACATGTGATTCTTCAAGTATCTAACAGTTTTGAAGTGTAATATGTTTTTGATTGTTTCAGGAAAGGAAAACAACAACTTGATGAGAAATGCGTATATAGTTGCACACACATGACAACTAAATAGCAATGACAGTTCTAGCTTTGAAAATGTTATCATTTATTGCTATCTTCAACTCTTCAATTAGGAAAAAACACTCTGAAACAATACACAGATAGGTGGTTTACTTCAAACTATGGATATCGTTTTTCTTTAGTAATTATTTATTTTACCTTGTTTTCAACTATGGAAGTAAATTAATGGCGTCATTTGGCCACCGCCTCAAACACAAAAACCTCAAATAATGGCAAAGAAGCACTTTTTAAATTTCCACTTTTGACAAATGGTTCTCTATTGAGCAATTTCTGATGATAACTGAACCCAAATAATTTTCTATGAAAATATTGTCAATCTTTGTTCACCTCTGGTAGTAAGGATAGGTTATAAATTATTATAAGGTTATAAGTTCAATATATTAATCGATAATTATTTGAATGTGTTTGCTTTGGAAATCTCAAATTTGAAACAATATGATGCCAACTGATTCATATACCAATAAGCTATGTTATAATATGAATCTCTTATATTACTAGACTAATTTAGATCATTACAAATGGTTATTAATTACTCCCACTGCAATGATACTTCCAGAGGTGAAAGAAGAGAAGAAAGGAAGAACTCTAATTTCTTGTGTAAGCACTCTAAATATAATTTGGAGGAATTACACCATTTATCATTAAATAGCTTTTCATTGGATGTATATATAAAAATAATTAATTTTTAAATAACTGTACATTTTCTAGGATCAATTATTCATTCAACGGATGTTACTAAGAACCTACTATTAATGAGGTACTATAATGGGAGCTGAGAATATAACAATGAGAAGGCAAATATGACCCTGTCCTCACCAAGTTTATGTAGTACGTACCCTCATAGAGTTTGCAGTTTACTTCTTACAATAGCTACATTTGACCTAGGGACATAAAATTCTTACTTACCATTACTTTGTTGGAACTGTTAAAATTATTGTTACCATGTTTTTTTGTTTTTCTCATTACAACTATAAAGTTTTACTACTAGTGATAATTCCATGAAATTAACCTGTAACTTGATTCCAAATTTGGGAACTTTCCAATCTATGGAATTCAGATTATAAAGAGAAAAATTGATTCTTCCTTAATTTCTATCTGGAATACCTTTCATGTTGCCAACTGGAGGGGGTTTAGAAAGATACTGACAATGTTTTATGATATTAATTTATTCCAAATTTGTTGATCACCTACTATGTGAAAGGCAGGTTCTAAGAGAAAGGAGGTTTGGATACTAAGATATGTGTCCTGATCTTAATAAACTTATGGCACCGTGGGACATCTCTTCCCATATCATGCTGCATGGAATAAGGTTTCAGAGAGGTCTGAATAGGTTCATTCAGAGAAAACTCTTATGTGGTCATTTACCACTTTCGGCATTACCCTCTTGGACTTACGGTACATAAGACTTAAAGAAATTCGGCAACAAGAAAACTGTTTAATCCATAGCTTGCCAAACACGAGACCAAAGAATCATTTAGCATTGCGTATATCAGCATGTGAGGGCCCATGGCTATTTATTGAATCTTAGAGTAGAAAATTTTGTATTAAATAAACTAGATCTGAATGCAGTTGTCTTATTCCTCTTTGTGTTGTAATTAAACCTTAAAAACCATCAAAAGGAGAAATACTTTAAACTGTGGATGTATAGAAAACTATCCTCAAATATTGTATAAATATGAAAAGTGAACATTTTAGAGTCTAGAGATATAACCATTGCATTTGTTTTGGAAAAGCCTATTTGAATTAGATAGTAAAGATAAATGATTTAACTTAATTTGCTTTACCCACTAAAAGTAGCTAGAATTATTCACAGTGGCCAAGAAATGGAAACAACCAAAGTGTCCTTCGATAGATGATTGGACAAAGATGTGGTACATATACAACAAGATATTACTGAGCCATAAGAAAAGATGAAATACTGCCATTTGTGACATGAATGGATCTTGAGATTATCATGCTAAACAAAAGAAGTCAGACAGAAAAATTCGAGAACCATATTATTTCACTCATGTGTGGGATATAAAACTGAAACCAACAAATCAACAAGATAAACAAACAAATGAAAACTCATAGGCATAAACAACAGTTTAGTGGTTACCAGAGGATACAGAGGGTGTGGTAGAAAAGGGTATAAGTGGTCAAATATATGGTGATGAAAGAAGATTTGACACTGGGTGGTGAACACACAATGCAATAGACAGATGACATATTATAGAATTGTACACTTGAAACCCATATAATTATACTAACCAATGTCATCCCAATAAATTTAATTTTTAAAGAAAGTAGCTAGTATTATTGAGTTTGGCTTTTCACAGACATTTACTATAAGACTAAGGATTTTCCCCCATTTTAAACTGTTTAATTTATAGCTTACAAATGGTTATTTTGTAACCATTTGTAACCATTTTATTGTAAGGAACTTTATTTATGGTCAGTATTCACTGCTTGGTAAAACCAAGATTCAAAACAAGATAGGTCCCTGTCTCTGTGTCTCTGTAGAGGTAAACATTTATTTATTTACTGTAAGTAACAATAATACCAAGGATAAATTTCAAATCTCACAGCAATGTTATTTCACATTAATAAGGATACCATGATATGTCTAACATGGTTTTCATTTAGTGATTTTTTAAATATGAAACATTAGCCTATTTATTAATATATTTAAAATAAATGTATTATGTTTATGTCAATGATGTTCAGTCGTTAAAACAATATTTGAATAATTGATTTCAGATAACAGATGGAAACATCCTAAAACCTACACTGTTTTGCACAGATCATGAGTCAAACTGTGTTATGGCAAAATATGTCATCAAATAAAAGCATATCAAACCAGTAAGCATACCTTTTAGCATTAGTATGTTAACTATGAGCATGCAACTCAAGTGAACATATAATTTGATATTTCATACAAAAAAGTAATTCAATTTTATTTTGTATACATAGTTAAGACATCAACGATATTGAAATAAACTACTACATGTCATTATTTTCAGATATCTTAAGCTTTCATGTGAGGTTATAAAATATAAGTGTAGTCATCCAAGAACCCAAAGAACATTTACTGAAACAAATAGTGTTGAAGCAAAGGATTTGAGAACTTTTATCTTAAAGCCAGATGCAGGTATTTCACTTTCTTCTCAACTGGGTATTCAATAGGCAGTTGCTACTGGAAAAAAACGACTAGTATTGATAGGTGATCTACCAATTCAAGTTTAGCTATACTGCCAGTTGGCAGCTGAATCCTGGTATTTCACTACTTTTTACTTTTTTTTTTAATTGTTATCATCTTTTATTTACTTAGCTCTTTTTCAATTCTAAAGAAGCAATAATAGAGAAACTCATTACCTCCACAGCTGCAGACTAATGCTTTCAAAATGTATTCTTTTGGTGCTATAATCATAGTATTATAGGCAACTTTCTCTTACATCTCTATTAATGATGCATTCTTTTCCTCATGTTCTATTATAAAGCAAATTCACTTTAATAATTACTAAAATTTTAACAATGAATATGGCCCACAAGAGATCAAACCTAGTTACCTCTCTGATGTCATTTTCTGTGTATCTCCTCTTTGCTTCAACCATATTAGTCTTCTTGCTCTTCTTCAAGGATCACAAGCACACACCATTTTGGAACTTGCAAATATTATCATTGCCATTTGTGCAAACACTCTTTTCTCTAATTGCACACTTTCTCCCCCACTTCATTTAGCTCTGTGCTAAAATGACACCTTCACAGAGGGACTTGCCTGCTCACAGTGTTTGAAATCTTACTCTTGACATTTGTATCACTACTTCTTCTCTTACCTCCTTTATATTTTATCGCAGCAGAAATCCCTACTTGATATATTCTATATTTGCCTGTTTTTTTTTTTCCTTTTTTTCTCTCTCCTCATCCATTCCACATAGACTATAAACATCAGGAGGATGACCTTGATTTTTTTCATTGCTTTTTCCTGTCACCTACCATGGTGCCTGGAATATTGTAGTCACTAGATAAGTATTTTTGAATTAAAGTTTTAAATTTAGCATTATTTTAATATACTAGCTTTTGTATTGTTTATGTTTCAGAAAGAGAGTTCTACTTTCTAAATCCTTGTATTGTTATTTTCAGAGCTGGAAACAAGTGCGAAAGAGATAGAATGTACTGGATCTTTTCCAGTATTCACTATGCATTATAAACTGTAGTACCTGTTTTTATTTCATGTTAAATATTATAAGACAATCCTTTTATGCATTTAATTTAAAATAATTCCAGAGTATTTGTGCCTCCCAGAAACCATAAAAATTCCCTAATATTACCCTGTGACTAAAAATATCAGCAGTTTAATTTTGGTGATCACAAAATCAGTTTCATAAAGTTGAACACTGATCTAATGAAAGCAAATAAAATAAACATTGTTTATCCCAAAATCATTCCTTGGAAATGTTTTATAACTTTAACATTGGAAAACATAATATTTTAATTAAAATCAGAATTCTTTGGATGAAAGAGGTGTATAGCAACAAAAAAATCAGGTAAAGGATATCCTCGTGAACAAATGTCATTCTCTGTTACCTACATATACTTCTATTGCTTTTCAAGGATATCATTGATAAGGTAGAATATAAAATTTCAGAATCTATGGAAATTTGGCACAATTAAGCTCAGGTTTGTGTAAATTGAAATATCTGTGTTAAATTCCTGACTCATTCTTGAATATCTATGTCTAATTCCTGCCTATCTTCCTCACTATCTTTGTGTTTATGTATTGTAACACTTATTCTCTACATTTATGTTCCAGGCTATGCAGTTCTCTCATATGTGCAATGATTACAATCTAAAACATATACAATGTACTGCTCAGGAAATAATGATTATATTTTCCCTTATAAATAATTTTGAAAGATTAGTACCTAATTTGAATATACTTGTTCTAGTTGATACTTTGTGAGTAGCTACTATGATGCATATTGATATATTATGCAGAAGGACTTCTTTACTGAGGACTTCTTAAAGTATTATCTAATAATTACATGATATTTACTTACTACCTTTTATATTTAAGATTTCTGTTTAATACTTATATGAGAACTAATGTATTATAAATCCATTCACATTTATTTTCATGAAAATAATTTAAAAGATTTTGTTTTGGGGATTGCCTTTGTAATAATGCCCTTTAAGAACAAATTTTAACTTATTGGCAACAGCTAAAAATAATGATTATCACCTTTGCTAATTCCAAGAAGATACACAGTGACATTTTTAAAGAAATAATAATTTCGATCGGATAATAAGGAAGTGGTGACATAAATTAAGTATGTTTTCTGAAAGTCAAGCTTCAAGTTAAGTCTGAATTGAAATCAATAACATTTGAAGACTTTTTCTACTTTGTTCACGTATGTATTAATACATATATATAAATAAATTTCATACTATAATATAAATCACTATGTTCTCAGCATAAGTAAATATATATTACTTACTTTATCCAAAAAAAGCTTTTTTAAAAGTCACATATAAATCAGATTTTGCTTTCTGAATATCAAGCCATATTTTCCCATTGACTGACAATGTTAATTTTAGAGATGTGCTCCCAAAGGAGAAAAAAAAATGGCTTTTAAGCTTCATAAAATATCTATGTTAGAATTCAGCAAACCTCTTACACAATTAAATTTTAGAATAAACTATTGTTTTAATAATAAACTATATACAGTAAGACGAGTCAAATACTGTGCCTACCTTCAAGTAGTATTGTCAACCAATGACATCTGGTTCTAAACTATGGAGAAAGCAGCATTAGCTTACACAAAATTATTCTTTCTAAAAAAAGTATTTAGTAACCCCTGCAGTGTTTGTCTCTATTTGTTTTGTAGTGGCTTAGTGGCTCTATTTGTTCACTTCACCAAGTCTTTTCTAGACATCGTGATTACCAATGATAAAGCTACAGAATTAAAGCACCATAGAATTCTAATACTTCTAAGAAACAAGCTAATCATAAAAACAACACTGCCATAAACAATTTATCAATGTGAAAGAATTTAGGATTAGGGCGAGAAATTTTCTTACCATCCCATGCACAAGAACAAAGAACTTTGGTTTTCTTAGTATAAAACATATATATGCCTTTTGGCTTATGCTGAGCTTTTCGCTTTCTGTAGCAAAACAATGAGTACTTTTAATCATAAAGAATGGCAGTGTTAACTTAGAAGGTTTTTTTTGTTTTTGTTTTTGTTTTTTCCTTATTCTCTCCTGCCTGAGAAGAGTAATCTTTGGTTTAAAAAAAACACTTACCACTATTAGGGTGATGATACATAGACATTGGCAAAATTAGGGTCATGCTTGCTAGATTATTGTGAATGATTTTACATTAAATGTATCTTTTATTACTATGTTTTTCTGAGGTTTGTGTTTTCTTATTTCCAAAAATACATTATTTTGAAGAAAATAGGACTAATTTAAGAAATTTAGAATATAACAGTTTGCCCATATTTCCAGAATTAAATGGTCTAGAGATATTCTCACAACAATGTTTCATTTGAAGCAGTTGTTTCTGTTATGTCTTTTTGACAAAATTATAAGAAAAAATAGAAATAAACTTATTTAAATCTTTAATACAATTTACACGTATGTATTTATTTGGGTGGTTTTATTTATTTATTTATTTTATTTCCACAACTGAATAAAAATGGACACTGTTCTGCCTTTGTTTGCCTGGCAGTTAACAGAGTCTGAGTAAAAATAACACTAAATGTAAGTAACTTATAGATAGTGGTCATATCTGACCTGGGAAGCTAATAATTTATTTTATGATATTTTCTTCTGCAATAAAAGATCTCTCACAGTATGTTTGATTATTTTGAAGGTATTAAAACGTCTTATTGCATAGGTAATTTTACTATTTTCATGACCTATAAACTACATACAATCCTTTTCTTTTAGAAGAAAAAAATGAATTTTTTGCAAGGTTGTAAAATAGCCTGTAGACTTACAAGTTCCTCAAGTTTTGTTTTATTATTATTATTATTATTATTATTTTCTCATTAGTTTTACATATCATTATACTGATATGCATAAAATCACATTATTCTTTCTACCTGCTCCATTGTATTTAATGTTTTGGATGAGTATCAGGTATCTATTACTGTGAAACAAACCACCCCAAAACTTAGTGGCTTTGAAAGGTCAGCTGGACTGTTCTAGTCTAATCCGGTTTGATTGAACTCTGATAAGCTTTCTTATGCATCTGTATTCAGCTGGCAGGTCAACTGGTGCCGGATGGTGTAGGTGGCCTCATTCATAATCTGGAGGTTGGCAGCTATTCACCCTTGTGCCTCAGTTCTTCACATGGCCTTTCATCTTCCAGCAGTGTGGCTCAGGCTCATTCACATGGTGGTGTCAGGGTTTCAAGTACAGCAAGGGAACAGGCCCCAATGTCAAGCATTTTTCAAGCCTCTGCTTGTTTCATGTATTGCTAATGTCCCATTGGCCAAAAGAAATAGCACAGCCAAACCAGATTCAAAGGTTGGCGAAGCAGACTTCAGCTTTTGTCAAGGCTGTTTGCAACATCACATTGTAAGGGCATAGATGCAGGGGGAATATGGATTTGGGACCAAATTTACAATCTTCAACAGTACGAATCATATCCTATTTATTCACTCTCTTGTTGATGGACATTTAGGTTGCTTCTAACGCTTCACCATTACAAGAAGTGTTGCGATGAACATCTTATTTTCTTAATAGATGATTTTTTTAGGGTACTTTCAGATTCACAGATAAAAATGAGTGGCAGGTAAAGAGCTTTCCCAAATACTCCTTGCCCCAACTCGTGCACAGCCTCCTATACTGTCAACATGCCCCGCCAGAGTGGTACATTTGTTACAATTGATGAACCTACATGGACACATCACCCAAAGACCATAGTTTACATTACAGTTCACTCTTGAGGATGTAGTCAATGACTTTGGACAAATTTATAATATCGTATACTCACCATTAAAATATTCTTCTGCCCCTCCTGTCCCCTCCAAAAAAACCCCCCAAAAAAACTGTTCTTTGCCTATTCATTCATCCCTCCCCTAAACCCTGGCTTCCATTGATTTTTTTTTTTCTGTCTCCATGTTTTTGCATTTTCCAGAATGCTCTCTAGTGAGTTGTACTATAGGTAACCTTCTTCATATTGACTTCTTTCACTTGGTAATATGCATTTAAGTTTCCTCCATTTCTTTCCATAGCTTGATAACACATTTATTTTTCGTGATGAATAATATTTCATTGTTTGGATGATCCAGCTTATTTATTCACTTACCTACCAAAGAATATTTTGATTACTTCTAAGTTTAGGCAATTATGAATAAAACTGCTGTAAACCTGACCATGTCGTTTTTCTAAGAACATACTATTTCAGCTCCTTTGGGTAAATACCAAAAAGAATGATTGCTGGATTTTATGGTAAGAGTATGTTTAGTTCTGTAAGAAATTGTTAAACTCTTTTCCAAAATGACTTTACTATTTTGCATTCCCACCATCATTGAATGAGAATTCCTATTGCTTAACTTTCTTGGCCATCATTTGCTGCTGTCAGTGTTCTGGATTATAGCCAATCTAATAGGTCTCTAGTGGTATCTCTTTGTTGCTTTCATTTACATTCCCCTGATGACATATGATAGGGAGCATTTTTTTATATGCTTATTTGGCACTTCGGTGGTGAAGTGTCTGGTAAGGTCTGCTCATTTTTTAACTGTTTTTTTTTTTTTTTTTAATTGTTGAGTTTTAGAGTTCTTTGTTTATTTTGAATAAGAGTCCTTTATCAGATGTGTCATTTGCAAATGTTTTCTCCCAGTCTGTGGCTTGTCTTTATATTCTCTTGACAGTGTTTTTTTGCAGAACAGATATTTCTAATTAATTAAGTCCAGCTTCAATGATTTCTTCCATGGGTTATGACTGCATTTTTCTAACTTAAAAGACATCTTTATATTTATGGTAATCTAGGTTTTCTTCTAAGTTATTTTCTATAATTTTTGTAGTTTTGTGTTTACAATTAAGTCTCTGATACAATTTTTGTGAAAGGTGTAAGATCAGTGCCTAGGTTTATTTTTTTGCATGTGGATGTTCAGTTGTTCCAGCACCATTTGTTGAAAAGACTATCTTTGCTCCATTATATTGCCTTTGCTCTTTGGTGACCCATACTGAATAATTCTAATATTCATATTATCACATTAACATCCAATTTTGGATGTCTCAATGGTATCTTCAATTCTGCTTGTTCAAAGACAAGCTTATAATTTCCTCCTTTTTATTTATTTTTTAATTGTATTAAATTTTTTGTTGGGGGGTTGGATAGTAAAATTATATAGGTTTCAAGTACATATTTCTATAATACAGCATCTATATACTGCATCGTGTGTTCACCACCCAAAGTAATTTCTTCTTCTATCACCAGATATTTGACCCCTTTTACCCTCTTTTACAGCTCCCTTCCCCCTTACCCTCTGGTAAACTCTTAGCTGTGTCTATGAGTTTTGTTTCTTTGTTTGTTTGTCTTGTTCATTTGTTTCCTTTCGCTTCGTTATATATTGCACATATGAGTGAAATCATATGGTTCTTGAATTTTTCTGTCTGACTTATTTTTCTTAGCATGATAATCTCACGATCCATCCATGTTGTCAAAAATGGCCGTATTTCATCTTTTCTCATGACCAGGTAATATTCTGTTGTATATATGTACCACATCTTTATGCAATCATCTATTAAAGGACAGATTTGCTGTACCAATTTACATTCCCACCAGCAGTGTATGAGGGCCCCTTTTCCCCAGAACATTTCCAACACTTGTTATTACTTGTGTTTTTGATAATAGCTATTCCAGTTGGTTTGATGTGGTATCTCATTGTGCTTTTGAGTTGCGTTTCCCTAATAGCTAGTGAAGTTTCACATTTTTTTCATATATACTTTGGCTGTTTGTATGTTTTTTTGAGAGAAGTGTCAATTCAGGTCCTCTGCCCATTTTTTAAATTAGATTGTTTGTTTTTTTGTTGTTGTTGAGGTTGAGTTGTATGAGTTCTTTATATATGCGTATTGTGGACATTAACCCCTTACAGGAAGTGTTTACAAATATCTTTACTCAGTAGGTTGGTTGCCACTTTGTTTTGTTGGTTTCTTTTACTGTGCAGAAGATTTTTAATTTGATACCGTCCCATTCATTTATTTTTGCTTTGAGGTCAAATTCATAAAATCCTGTGACTTTGAGGTCAAATTCATAAAATCCTCTATGAATCTAAGGTCCATAATTTTAATAACTATACTTTCCTCTATGCAATTTATCATTTCATGTCTCATGCTTATGTGGTTGATTTTTTTTGAGTTAATTTTGTTATATAGTTAGAGATAGCAGTCTAGTTTCATTCTTTTGCATGTAGCTTTTCAGTTTTCCCATGACCATTTGTGGAAGAGACTTTGTTTTCTCCATTCTATGTCTTTGTCTCCTTTGTTGATAATTATCTGCCTATATAACTATGTTGATTTATTTCTGGATTCTGAATTCTATTCCACTGGTTTGTGTGTCTGTTTTTCTGCCAATACCATGCGGTTTTGATTATTGTCACTTTGTAGTATAAATTGAAGTCAGGGATGGTGACACCTCCAACCTTGTTTCTTTTCCTTAGGATTGCTTTGGTTATTCAGGGACTTTTGTGATTCCATACAAATCTGATGATTTTTTGTTCTATTTCTTTTTTAAAAAATGTCATTGGAATTTTGATAGGGATTGCATTAAATCAATATAGTGCTTTGGGTAATATGGCCATTTGAATTATTTTGATTCTTCCAGTCCATGAACACAAAATATCTTTTCATTTCTTTATGTCTTCTTCAATTTCTTTTAATAATATCTTGTAGTTTTTAGTGTATAGTCCTTTATATCCTTCACATCCTTTCTGAATCCAGAGTTGAGAAAGTTCTTTGGGTGGGACTGAGGTAGTGTGAACCAGAATATTTTTACACATCATTTCCTGAGTAAGGAATCCTTAGCTTTTAATTACTTCAGACCCACAAACGTTTTAGATACTACTTTGTATGAACTAGATACTAAAACTTAGTTCTGGCGTTTCTTAGACAAATCTAAACACACATTTTAAACTGTTTCAAATTAAATCTATTTTCCAGTGCTTTGTGCTTTCTGTTTCTTAAAGGTGATATTAAAATCATCGCTATCAAAATCATCATTATCACCATAAACACCATAACTAGAACATAATATATATTGATAACGTAACTTGAAATAGTCACTCAGCTATACACTTGCTACATGTGTCGACTCATTTAATGTTATAATAGCCTTGTGATGTAGATAAGTTTCATCTCCATTTTAGAGATGAAAAAAAGATTGAGATAAAGAGAGTTATGTTTCTTGTCCTTATTCTCATGGCTAATAGGTGACAGGACTAGAATCCGGGCCTAGGAAGCTAAATCCAGAGTCTAGCTTGATATATACTAGAGCCTAGTGTTTTATACTACCCAGGGAAGAGAACAGAAGGAAACATGCTAAAATGACAGTGAATGCTCATTAAAAATAGAATTTTAATATTTTGTGATAAAATAAGATACTTTTTAAAATAAAAATAAAAAAACTTTTATCTAGCAAATTATTTTCAAATCTTCAGTGAGTCATAATGATTTATTTAAATTACTGGATTATCTGTAGTGTCTATAAAAACATAGGGGTTACTTATATTCAGTTATTCAACAGGTATTAATGAAATGCGTCATATATGTTGGGTATAATCCTGAGGTCAGATGTCCAGGGATGTTACACAAATACTATAAAGTTGGATTTGATGTTTTATTATTACACTACTGGTTAAAAACATCCATCCTAAGAATCTAATCCATAACTTATAATCAAGGATTCTCTCTACTTTAATTATAAAAGAATATTAGCAATATATTTGTACACATAATTCAAATCTTTATTACTTTTATGTACATTATATATCAATAAAATATACAATTTTATTGATATTTTTCTAATTAAATTTGTTGGGGCAACTTTGGTTAATAATATTATATAAGTTACAAATGTACAATTTTATAATACTTTATCTGTATATTGAATTTTCTGCTCATCACCCAAAGATTAGTCTCCTTCCATCACAATACAGGTGATCCTTTTACACCATTCACTGCCCTTCCCCTCTGGTTAGTACCACACTGTTGTCTGTGTCTATGAGTTTGTTTGTTCATTTGTTTCTTTTTTATATCCTACATATGAGTGAAATCATATGGTTCTTGTCATTGATCCATCCACGTTGTTGCAAATAACAATATTTCATCCTTATTTATGACTGAATATTTCATTATGTATGTTTATATATATTAATTTTAATGCACAATATATAATATATTTAATATATGCCAATATATTATTATGTATTATGTATAAATATATAATATATTAATATATGTAAAAATATTAATATATATATGTATAAACATACACACACATATATATGTATATATATATGTATATAACACACATATATATGTATATATATACGTATATATACATATATATGTGTGTGTGTCTATATATCTTTATCCAATTATCAGTCGAAGGACACTTAGATGTTGCCATGTCTTGACTGTTGTGAAAAATGCTGCAATGAACATAGGGGTCTATATAGCTTTATGAATAAGTGTTCAAATTCTGGGGGTAGATACCCAGAAGAGGGATTGTTGAATCATATAGTAGCTCTGTTCTTAGTTTTTTGAGGAATCTGTACTATTTTTCAGAAGCTAAACCAATTTACCTTCCCACCAGCATTGTACAAAGATTCCCTTTTCTCCAAATCCTGTGCAAAACTTATTATTAATTTTCTTGTTGATAAGAGCCATTCTAACAGGTGTGAGGTAGTATCTCATTGTGGTTTTCATTTGCATTACCCTTATAGCTAGTGAAGTTGAGCATCTTTTCATGTATCTGTTGGTCATCTGCATGTTTTCTTGGGAGAAATGTCTCTTCAGGGTTCTGCCCATTTTTTTTTCAGTTAAATTTTATTGAGGTGCCAATTGTTAGTAAAGTTACATAGGTCTCAAGTGTACAACTTGGCCCATTTTCAATTAGATTGTATTATTTGTTCTTGAGTTATATTAGTTATTTTATATATTGGCCATAGCCCTTTTTTGGATGTGTCATTTGCAAATATCTTCTTCCATTTGGTTGGTTGTCATTTCGTTATTTGTTTCTTTTGTTATTTATGTTTTTCTATTTATTCATTTCTCTCCTTATTTAACTTTTATTTTAATTAAAAAGTGAAGTTATTGCTATAATTTTTCACAAGATTATATTGGTTAACACATTCAAGTTTAATAGATGCCTAAGGACATAAACATTGTATAGTAATCCCTAAATTTGAAGAAAAGACATCCCCCTTTAGAGTAAAAAATGATTTGGTTGTTTTTCTTCTTTTAGTTCAAGTATTTCTTATAATTTAAAACTAAAGTCCTACATTATATAGTTCATTATGTCATGCATTCATTAATATTTTCAAAACACATCTGGAATTGAGATTCACTAATACTCTGAGAATACATTAAAAAAAACAATAACCATTTTTCCACAAATAGACTGTTGATTGCAACAATCATACTGAATGCCTTTTTTAAATTATAGATTACCAATTACTGCTTATGTTTGAAAAGTTTCTTAGCCTTTGATTAGGATCACAAAGATAGAAATTGAGCTCACCATTATAGTAAGTATTCATATTTACCGTTTCCCCCCTTCCCCAAATAAGACCAGGTCTTATATTAATTTTTGCTCCAAAAGACACATTAGGGCTTATGTTCATGGGATGTGATCCTGAAAAATCATGCTAGGGCTTATTTTTGGGGTAGGTCTTATTTTCAGGGAAACACAGTATAATACAGCTTTATTTTACCCCACATAACACAGCTTATACTAATTATACGGCTTTGTTTTTGCTACATAGTAGCATGAAATATTTTATTATTATACTCATGTTGGCAGTACCTTTTAGATCTTTAAATCAGTAAGTTTCTATTTTAAAAAATCTGAAATAGATTTCTAATTTTAAATGATATATAAACATTTTCCTTATTCACATAAATCTTTGAAGTGAAATCTAGCACAGCTTCACCATTATATTAAGACAGTCCTCTCTGAAAAAGACTGACTGCAAAATAAACATAAGAAGGATGTAAGAAAAGAAAAAGTGTTTATACATATGGGTAAACACTTTTTAGTTTTCACTTGACTTTATAATGAGAGTTTTAGGTATAAAACTATTTAAATATGACAGCCATTCAGATATTAGAAGAAGACATATTGACAAAGGATGCTACATATTACATAAGTAAAGGAAAAATGAAGATTGTATTACTTCAAAGGATTTTTAAATTTGAAGGACAGGTTTAATTCAAATTCAACATCCATGAATACCTTTGAAAGACAGCATTATTCCTCTTTTCACAATGAATACATACTCATAGAAAGTTAGAATACATTGAAAATTAAAAGTAATAATTCAAGTCATTCTGAATAATACCTCACAGAAATTATTGCTATTACATTGATAATATTTAGTTTTCCAGTGTTTCATTTATTCATATAACCTTTTATTATCTGCACAGATTGAGAGTACACTGTTTTGGAATCTGCTTTTCTCACCTTCAATACTGTTAATTTTTTCTCGGAACATATCCGTGAATACTCTTTTACAAGGTGATTTTAAAGGCTATGTAGTTTTTCTTCAAATGGTAAAGTTAGTATTTATAGAATAAATAAATCTTTCACTATTAGACTCAAAGATTATTTATACCTTTTAAAGCTATTATAAAATATTATAATTGATTCTATAGAGCCTTTCTTAAAGCATGTCTTTAGATAGAATGCATATAATTGTAAGCTACATTAGGTAACCATAAAATTGCTGTTGTCAACAGTCATTAAAAGAATAAGGAATAGCCAGCTGAATTGAATTTAGCAATGTGATTCATTCTTATGAATTAAAGATCCTGTGGTTGAAACTACTGCCATAAAAACTTGCTGCAGATAGCTTCTATTTTCATAATGGCTATAAAAGACAAAAAGAGGAATTTTGGTATTTTGAAGTTACAATGGCACTAAAGTTGGTGTAATGCTTTTATACATTAACAATTAATGGTGTGTTGTGAACTGTGTGTTTCAAATATTAATCGGGTTGTTGCTATTTTGTACTTCACTCTTTCATATATGAGGTGTGTGCCAGGATTTTCCTTGCCTCTAGAGAACACAGGGTTTAATATAAAATCTTTGGTCTCAAATATTGGAAGGAAGATCATCTGCCTTTTAAAATTAATATTTACAAATTTGTATATCAAGGTATATAACTTAGGGATACAATCATCCTTAAAACATATAAAACAAAAGAAAGATATAAACATAGTGAATATTTCTATTGAATTATGGAAAACTTTCTTATTTTTGTTTTTAAGTTTTATTGTTCTTTGTAAACTTTTTTTTTTTTTGATAATTTTTTCAATCTTTTTAAAATTTATTGGGGTGTCATTGGCTGGTAAAATTATATAGGTTTCAAGTGTATAATTCTATAATACATCATGATATACTGCATTCTGTGCTCACTACCCAGAGTCAAATCTCTTTTCATCACCATGTATTTGACCCCCTTTACCTTCTTCTACCACGCTCCCCTTACCCTCTTTTTTAAAATTAACCTTTATTGGGATGACAATGATCACTCACATTACATAGGTTTCAAGTGTCCAATTCTGCAATACATCATCTATATATCATATTGTGCGTTCGCCATCCAGAATCAGTTTTTCTATCACCATATATTTGATCCTTTTTACTCTCATCTACCACCCCCCTCCTTCCTTACCCTCTGGTAACCACTAAATTATTGTCTGTGTCTATGAGTATTTGTTTATTTGTTTGTCTTGTTCCTTTGTTGCTTTCAGTTTTATATCCCACATATCAGTGAAATCACATGGATCTTGACTTTTTCTGTGGACTAACTCTACCTCAAAGGCAAGGGAAGTAAAAGCTAAAATAAATGAATGGGACTATATCATACTAAAAAGCATCTGCATAACAAATGAAACCATTGACAAAAGAAAGAAACAACCATCCAAATGGGGGAAGATTATTTGCAAACAACACTTCTAATACGGGGCTAATATCCAAAATATTATAAGGAACACATATAACTCAACAAGAAAAAACGAACAATCCAATTGAAAATGGGCAGAGGACCTGAATAGGCATTTCTCCAAAGAGGACAAACAGATGGCCAAAAGACATATGAAAAGATGCTCAGTATCATTAATCATCAGAATAATGCAAATAAAAAACATAATGAGATATTACCTCACACCATTAGAATAGCTATCATCAACAAGACAAATAATAAAAAATGTTAGCGAGGCTGTGGAGAAAAAGGAACCCTCATACACTGGTGGTGGGAATGCAGACAGCTGCAGCTGCTATGGAAGGCAGTATGGAGGTTCCTCAAAAAATTAAGAATAAAATCACCATGTGATCTAGCAATCCTTCTCCTGGGTATCTACCAAAAAAATATGAAAAAATTTATCCGTAAAGATATATGTGTTCCTATGTTCATTGCAGCTTTGTTTACGGTGACCAGGACATGGAAACAACCAAAGTGTCACTCAGTAGATGACTGGATAAAGAAGATGTGGTTTATACACACAATGAAATACTACTCTGCCATAAGAAAATATGAAACAATGCCATTTGAGACAACATGGATAGATCTTGAGAACATTATGCTAAGCAATGTAAGTTAGACAGAAAACATCGAGAACCATATGATTTCACTTATACGTGGTATATAAAACTGAAAGCAACAAAGAAATAAGAAAAATAAAGAAGCAAAAACTCAGAGACAATAGTTTAGTGGTTACCAGAGGGTAAGGCTGAAGGATGGTCGTAGATGAGAGCTTATGTTTTTAAAGAATGAATCAATTTGGACTCAGTGCTGATGGGTGCTTAGGGGATAAAGTTGGAGTTATGTTGAAAGAACCTACAGTTTCAGTAAAGGCAAATAATATAGAGAAAAGTTGATGTGTTGAACAAGTTGAATTTGGCCTAACAGTGAGAAATGTAAATAGAATTTCCACTACACAGTTAGAAACCCAAACCTGGAGCTTGAATAAGAGAAAACATTAAAATACAAGCATCTGGAGTTGCCAGTTTCAGTTTTCTTTTCCATTTCCTCTCTCCAGGCAAAAGAGGAAGGAAGGGAAGAGGAGTGCTTTTTTCAAATGCTTGTATGCCTATAGCATTTAGGAGCCTGAGGAGATTGTCAGTGGTTAGGAAAAAATGTGAAGAAGAGTAGATATGCAAATGATGCTGATATTTGCATATTTTCTTCTCAAATTTTCAAGTAGAATAAATCAAGACCTCCAAATTTAAAGGCAGAAATGCTTTCAAATATATATTGAAAGAACCCTTTGAGCTATATGAGTACAGATTAAGTACATTAAAACTGTTCAGTGGAATCCTGGAACTGACAACGTTTGAATAATGTATTGTATTTTAGCAAATATAGTAACAGTCACTTAAAAGAAAAGTGTTCAAAATATCAGTTATATTACATAGGAATAAAACTGTATTAGAAAATTAGAGGATAAAGGGCATTTACCAGTTTTGTATTTGTATGTTTTAAAGCTCAAAATTTATTTTTGGACATAGACTTGAATATGAAATAAATACATCCATTAGACATCTTAAAAGCTTCAGGAAAGACTGATGATAAATAGAAATCAATTGAAATATGATACAGCTATTTTAATGTAGCTTCTTTATGTGTATACAAACAGATAACCTCATAGTTGTTTTCAATTTATCTAAACACATAGGAAGATGTAAATATTGCAAATAGTATCATAAACAATGTTGTGATTCCAAATATTTGGTCTTTTAAGAGCAAGCTACTTGAAATGCAAACTATAGTCTGGTGAATTTTAACATCACTCCTATTAAAGATGACATTTCATAATATTTGCGTGTATGAAGTCAGACAAGGTATGTAACTCCTCAAAAAAGTGTTACATACCTTATTGCTGAATATCACGATGGTCACCTTCAAAGTACTCCCTTTGGGAAGCTATGCACTAACAACAGCGCCTAGTCCACCCTTCAAAGCAATTGTGGAACTCTCTTTCTTGAATGGCCATTAGAGCTGTCGTTGTATTACACTTGATGTCCTGAATGTCATCAAAATGTCTTTCTTTCAATATTTCCTTTATCTTCGGGTAAAGAAAGAAGTCATTGGAGGCCAGATCAGGTGAGTAGGGAGGGTGTTCCAATACAGTTGTTCGTTTACTGGCTAAAAACTCCCTCACAGACAGTGCAATGTGAGCTGGTACATTGTCGTGATGCAAGAGCCATCAATTGTTGCTGAAAAGTTCAGGTCGTCTAACATTTTTATGCAGCCTTTTCAGCACTTCCAAATAGTAAACTTGGTTAACTGTTTGAACAGTGGGTACAAATTCATAATGAATAATCCCTCTAATATTAAAAAAAGGTTAGCAACATCCTTGCAACGAGGTCATGAACTTAATTGTGAGATCTCGTATTTCTGAATACAGTCAGAATAGATACTAATCTAATATTAAGTGTTAAGGAAGGTTGTCCAAATTTTGTAAATAAGACAAAGAAGAGTACAGCATATTTTTTCATTACCACTTTAGAGCATATTTTATAGGTCTACCTAAAGATTATTCAGTTTTCTAGGATAATTTATCTAGTTTCACTTTGCTTTCCTTCTCGTTGATTATGTCTTACACACTATGAGGTTAAATGCTAACTTGTATATTTATGTCTGGTACAAAAGTTCATCACAAAGGTTATGTTTTTGTTACCCTATAGGGTATTATCCAGTTCTGTATCTAACCCAGGAATATTATTCTAACATATTTTTTTTAAATGCCTAAAATACCAAGTTCCTTAAAAATCCTTAGAAGCATCTTTACCATCTTACTGTTCTCATTAATATTATAAATGTTTCACATGTATGTTTTATACATGTATATGAGAATCATGTTACTACTTTTTGAACATCTACTTTAACGGGTATTCATTTGGCATGTGACTAAGAAAGAAGGGGATTTTTTTTAATTGATAAATTAATGTCCTGAGAAACCGTAAAGACATGTGAAGATTCCAAAATAGTGGTTTGTTTCATTTTCCTGAAGCCTCATGATCAATCATGAGAAGGCAAGTCGAGTAATGACCGGAAGAATATGAACTGGAATTCTGGTGAAGGGAACATCAGTATTGATACCTGTTATGGAGGAGTGCTGTTTTTGTTGTTGTTATTTTAATCAGGATATTTTGCTCTGCTGGCAGAGGGGTAGAAAACATGATGTATAGAAATTCTCCACCAAATAACTTTTCCCATCCTGGCATTAACCCATCCAAAGCTACAGCATTCAGCAGTGCCCTCCCTCCCTACCAGAACTGCCCACCGGCTACGCGGAAGGAGGACCAGACAGAATAAAGTTGCTTAATCAAACCTATATGGGTTTAAATTCTTCCTTAATTAAATTTGAATTTAGGGAGCCCTAAAATGCTAGAAAATATCTTCATTATATAATAGTCTTTCATGTCAACGAGAACAACTATTTTGTTTTATTCACTTTTAATCTGCAGTATATCTATTGCAGTACATGGAAAATACTCAGAAAATACTTGCTGGATCAGTGAGTAAATGTTCTGCCTCAAGTTGGAATTAATGAATCCACTACTACTAATTATGAGGAAAAACAAAACAAAACAAAACAAAATAAAACAAACAAACAAAAAAAACAGAAAGGACTGTGATGCTAGATTCACCTAGAACTAAAGTTTAGAAGAAAATCCATATGTACTATAATTGATAGACTTAAATTTAAATCTAGTTATACCTCTTATTAGTTGGGACAACATGAACACCTGCATTAACCCTCTGAGACTGTTTCCTATCATGAAATAAAGAATTGCATACCATTATGATATGTAATGTGTATTAGATTGTCCTTGAGTCATATAATAGGTACTCTATGAATTCTTCCTTCATCAAACTGCTTTATGGTAAATAGTACATTTAAAAATTATAAATAGCCACCTACAACTGTTATTCATAACATTCTAGACATTTTGTTATTCATTAAATTGTATTATGTATTCTTATTGGATAATGTTCTGAAAAAGAATTGCAACAGCATAGAACTTTAACATTATCAAAAAAGTATCTGTTTACTCAATTCTTCGTGTGTTTACATATTCAAAGAGAATCTCCGATACTTTTTTGTTAGTGTTTCTTTCTAGATATAACCATTTTTTTCTCTCAAGATGTTAATTATTCTTAAGGGGTCTTTTATGCATATCTTTATATAAACACTTATGAACTGCTATCACTTGCTCTATTAATTAACATACATAAGATTATCAAGTGATATGATATTTTACAAAATAATGCTCTGTGTTTAGTAGTTTCTCATTTACATGAATGTGAGAATGATCTGGCAATCTGGCTACAACATCTGTTACTCAATTAATAGCCAGTAATGATTCTGCAGATTTCAGAGTCTTTAGTCATTGTCAGAGGCTGTCCTTTCTTATCAGAGGAAAATCTTATTAATGAGAGCTACTGAGAAGGTCAAGACCAGTTCATGAAATGAAGGATAGTCATATTTTTCAGTAGGAAAAAAAATCTGTTGTTTTCAGAAATGATTTCTAAGGTAGAATCTCTTGGGTTTCTGTTCCCAGATATTATGATTTATTTTTCTACCATGGGACCCACACATTTGTAAATAGCTCCTTAGATTATTTTAACATATGGCCATAAGTAAGAGCTACGTAACTTAAACCTGTACCCATCTTTTTTTACAGATAATACATATTAAAAAAACAAAACAAAACAAAACAAAAAACACTGTTCTCTGGCTAATGAACTCAAGGTAATTTGATGTTAGGAAGGACAAATAACAGTTGATTATAATATGTTCTCTGTATATTCTTTTTTTCCTTCTTGTATACCAATGGAGTTTAATGCTAGCTAGCATTATGAGGATAAAAACAAAATGCATACATTGAAGAAAATTATGTCAGTATATCTTTTATCTTACTTGGATTTGTGAGAAAATTTTAATTTAATAGATTTAAAAATAGCTAAAGCACTAGTTATCATTTAGTAGACACATATTGCTAATGAGACCAGTATCATATCATTTGGCTGTATTTCCCTTTTAAAAATCTGACTGTGATCTCAAAAGAAAAATGCCCTGATATGCAGAACTTGCCAATTTTTACCATGTAAATATTCCAAGTATAGCTGAAAACATGCTCTCCCAACATGACATTACAGAATGTGTAGTTGGGAGTAAGTGTATACAAACTGTTGGAAACTCTAAGATCCAGCAGCTCCATCACATCATTTGTAATGTACAGTTATTTGCTCAAGCAAACATGATGTTTATTTCTTTCTTGCTTAAAATTGAATTAAATATTTGGCTAGCTTAAAATAATTTTCGAAAGATTAGCTACAAAGGAATTTTAGATGAGATTCAGGGCACCAAAAAGCTAAAAATAAACAAAAAATATATGATAATTCTACACATCATGGAGAAAACATAGACATAAAAAGCAAAAGCATTACAGCTGCAGAATCAAGTTAGTTCCCAGTTCAATATTTGGTTCAGATGTCTTTATTAAACATTACACACACACACACACTCACACTGACACTCATACACACACATACACAAACAAAGAAGTTACAAAAATGTCTACTACTCTTGAGAGACAATAACTTGACTCCCACCTCGTTCAACATAGCTAGAAATGGCTTGGGAGACCTAAGAAAGAAGAAGACTGGCTTGTTTTGTTCTTTTTTTTTTTTTTTTTAACTTTAGTAATGGTTAGGGAGTGTAGGGATGGTTTCTGTACATAATTTGAACTTCCTGCCGGTGAGAAATGAGTGAGCTTTTTATCAGCTTTCCCAAATCTGGGGCAGAAGGTGAAGAGGGAAGGGTTAGGCTTAAAAAATAAAGACAACCAATCAGACATCAAAAAATGGAGTCACACTCTTTATTACAAGAGAATTAACATGATAATTTACCATTATTATAGTGAACTCAAATAATGGAATATGATGAATTAGACTGAAAGAGATGAAAAGTCATAAGACATTCTCATTTTAATAAAGATATCTTTACCCATTCAGACTCCTAGTTAAGTCATAGGGAAATTAACAATTAACGTTTTTTAAACTTGAGGTAATTGTGTTGTAGAATTTCATCAGAAGGAAGATGTGCTTTGAGCTACTATGGATAATATTTTCTGGCAGTTTTAGATTTGGTTAATTCATACTTACCAGTCGTGTAAACCATCTACGAGAAACATTATCATAGAACATTAATCAATAAAAGCTCAAACCCTTTTATCTTTACTCATGGATACTGTAGTTCCAGCATAGTTGTAGTATCTGTGATTATAAAAAATATTGACGTATGGGTGTTTCAAGGTAGCTAATATGAACCTTGCTACTGAGGAGCCAGTAGTAATATGGAGAGAACTTGTGTCAGTGTTACTGAAGAATAGCAGGAAATTAAAAAAAAAAAATCAATGTTAGTAGATGTAACCCTAAAAATAAAATGATAAAAGCCAAAGGCATCTATTGAAAGAAAATTATGTCATGATACTTTTTACATGGGTTTGTGAGTAAATTGTAATTTAATAGATTTTAAAAATAGCTAAAGCACTCCAGTTAGCGGGCAATTCAAACCAATATCAATGGAGTGCTCTCTTCTCCATCCTCTAAAAAGACTATTAATACCAGAGTGTTTGTTAAGCTGCTCGAAGAGTGTCTTGCTTGCATAAAGAAGCAAATTGCCTATTTTGTCAGAAGAGAAAAATGTCTATTATGCAAGTACCAAACATTGCATTTGCCTTTTTTTTTTTTTCAACAAGGGTTGCAGTTTTAAAAATACATTCACAGTAGTTGAAGACAGCATTGTTGGGGTGAAAAAATATTGCATTTAAGTCATACATTAAAGCCATTTTTTCCTTTGTCTTTCTCCTCTTTCTCTTAATAAATTTGATTAAAAAAAGGCAGACTCAATTCAGACATGTCCAGATTTTTATATCACTAAGGGATGAATTGTGTCTCTCTAAAATCATATGTCAAAGTCCTAATCTCCAGTACCTCAAAATGTGACTTTATTTGGAAATAGGATTATTGCAGATGTGATTAGTTAAGATGAAGTTATGCTGGAGTAAGGTGGACCCCTAATCCATATGACCAGTGTCTTTACAAAAGGGGGAAATTTGGACATGGGCACCCATACAGGGAGAGTACCATGTGAAAATAAAGGCAGAGATCGGGTGATGCATCTTCTACAAGATGAGACTGTTAGCAAACCACCAGAAGCTAGTCCATTAGAGTTCTCAGAGGCCAACCCTGCCAACACTTTGATCTTGGACTTCTAGACTCCAGAACTGTTAGATAATAAATTGGGTTCTAACCCACGAAGTTTGTTGTGCTTTGTTACACACCTATCAGAAACATAGATATCTATAAAGTAGAAATAATGTTGTCTTTAAACTTAATCCAATTAAACTTAAACTTAATTGTCTTTCTACTTAAATTGCTTGATGCTGCAGATTTTAACATAAAAATATTCCTATTAGCTCCTTTGACTCAACCAATGTAAAAACAAATCAAACCAAGAACAATATCTATATCTGTACTTATACATATATCTGTCTCTAATTTCATCTATATCTACATCTGTACCTATCTGTATACATAAATTAAAACATTTATGTTAATTTAAGTGATATTCAAGGGGACATGTTTCTTTTCTATATGTAATAAAACCAGACAGGTAATGTATAGACAACTGTTAAAATTTTGTCTTACCACTTCATGAAGCTGCCTAAAAATATATCCAAGTAGTCATTATAGATTTTTAGCAATATCTATTCATTTGAGTTACATGACTTCTGTGACCTATTACCTAATTCAAGAAATGTAAAGTTCTTTCTTTTGAATTGTGCAGTGTTACTCTATGAATCTCTTTAATTAGGAAATTGTAAGTTTGGAGAAAAAATAGTGACAATCACGAGTTTAGATTATAAACCTTATTATGTTATGTGAGTGTTTGAGTCTGTCAAAGACCCTGAATCAATAATAACAGGGTTGTGGAAAGATACATTTCTGTAGAAGAAGAAAAAAATACAATGGATGGAAATCACTCACGTGTAACAGTGGTTATATATTTAGGGAATGTCCCACATTAAGATGCTGTGATAAGAAAAAAAATAATAAGGGGGGCTGTGCCAGATATTTAGGAAGCAGGAATAAATATTCATTGTAATATTCAAGGCAAGCTACAACTTAAATAACATGTGAAAAATAGATTACTATGTAAGTAGTTGGTTAAAGATGCTAAAACCTATTTTGAAATTTGTCCTACATTAAATCCACAAAGATTTGTTGAGCACATCCTTCTTGTAGACATCAGACATACACAGATGAATATGTCTTAAATTTCACAACAAGTGATTTTGATAACACAAAATGAGTAAACTAGAATCACATTGCTTGTCTTTTAGAAGTCACGTCTTAGAAGATTAAATAGCTAATTTATTAGAGTAAAACCAGAGCCTTGTCTGTTAGTAGTACAAACATGTTCCAACCCAGAACTATTTGTTATAACCAAATAATTCTGTGAAATGAAGGACACTGAATATAAGAGAAAGAAATAATTGTAAACAAATCACACAAGGAATTAGGTTGGCTATAAATTTAAAACACGCATTTATTAATGCTGACAGCTCTCAATCTAACAACTTATTTTCGTGAAATAAAGTCTTGTCAGGATGATTAGCTATTTTGCAGGATGCTGTCAATCACACGAATACTAAAGGTTTCACCTCCTGTTTGCTTCTCTGATTTCCTGCACTGTTGGCTGCCACCACAATATCCATTTCACCTTATTTTTGCAGTGATGAATACTGAAATTATGAAGACAGATTTAGGAGATACTTTGATTCCATAATATGAAAGTACTTTTAAAAACCAATATTTCTGAAAGCATTTCATGTCAAGGAAAATTATATCATCTATCAAATTGCAAAGGTTGTATTTTTTGGGGGGTTTGATATTTAAATAAGTTTTGAAATTTGTTTAATATCTCATAAATAAAAAGTATTTCATTTTACAAAAATGAATATATGGAAACAACAGGTAGTCTTTCTTATGAGCCAAATATTATTTAAATCGAGTAATATTCCTTTCTATATCCGATAGAATATAATTTTAATATGAGAAGTGAACAATTTAAAGTTTTAATATATGTAAGACTGACTTTGAATAAATACTTGCACTCAAATCATTTATCTACCCAATCACTTTTTTCTAATATGAAAATTATGATGGGAATAACTTATCTAGGGAGTCAAACACATCTTCACATATTGTTCATACCTAAGAGAGTTGGTTGCAAGGTTTTCAATAAAAACGTTTTGCACAAAGCCATTTGTTTCTCAGAAGTCTGAGATATTTTCAATATTTCATATGAATTATTTATTTCCCTTGTAAAAGCTCACAGAGCTAAAATCCAGAAGTGTTTACTGTTGCCAATATATTTTTATTTCATACTAAATATTTCTCTAAAATCCATCTACTGAACATTGTGGATTCCTGCGTTATATTCTTCTTCTTTGTGTGAACAATTACTCCAAATCTAGGACATAACTTTTAAAATATTAAAACCATGGAATGTATTCAAGTGACAGTGAAAGTTAATATTCACAACCCAGCAAAAATAGAGAAATTTGACAAGAAATAATTATTGTCAAATAATTAATTGAAGTCTGTAATTAAATCTACAATTCTGAGTTTAATCTGTCTAAAGATATGTTAAAGATTGTTTTATGAAACTTAACTCATTGCTTTAATAGGTGTTTATTTTATTTTGTTATTTTAAAAGAGAATTTAATTAGGAAGTACTTCAACAGCCTTTATTGAATGTCCAATGAGTGCTAAGAACATGGCTATGCTTATTCTTATGGCTATTGTGAACAATAAATGAGCTATGATCAGTGCCTCTAATGAGTCCAGATATTAGACAACACACATGCAATTTTCCATCCTACAAGAGACATGGATAAAACACTATGGCAGTACTACTAATTAGACATATTTTGCAAGTCCTGTGTGTAAATTAAAATTCTCTGTTGGTTTTATTTTGAAAAAAAAAGTAAAATAAGTAGTAAAATATATTTTAATAACTAATGCATATAATCTAAATATCTGAAATGTTATTTTAATATGTGATTATTTTAAACATTATTAACGAGATATTTTGCATTCTTTTTCATACTAAGACTTCAAATTCTAACGTGTATTATATACTTACAGAAACATTTTGGGGCTCAATTGCCACATGTGGCTATTGGCTACTGTAAGGAGAGTTTAGCACTATTAAATTACAGAGGAAGGAGAAATTTACTTAAATATAACCATTTCTTGCCTCTCCTTTTGTATTCTATTTATATGACCAAACTTTTGTCTGTCTTTTTAAATAATAGGTCTAATTTAAATATCCAAAGTAAATCAGAGTTTGGTGCAATACATATAGAGAGGAATATTATTTTAAAGTTAGTTAAATACATTGTATAAAACTGTAAGAAATCTCTTCTAAACTCACAAACATTGGATCATGGGAATGGTTCCCACAAATAAAACAGTACTTGCAATTTATGGCTCTATATAATTGTATATTTAACCATGAATATTTAGTTGGAATATTCTTTAATCAGATCAAACCCTTTGGTAACAAAAATAGGAAAATAGCCTTTAGTTTCAAGGTAGTTTTGTCTGGAAATCCTGAAAAAAAAATGTTTTTTTGGGTAGAGGTAATCATGGAAGGAACACTAAGAACATGTTGGCCTAAGACTGTAGAAGTAGGACTATGGTATAGGCCTCATTGCATAGTGGAAAGGTCACGAGCTTTGATTCTAGATCTAGGTTTAAATGTTCTTTGTAATGGGACATGATACAACTATCCTTAAAATATTTACTGTAAGGAGGAAATGAGACTGAGTTCCTGTAACCAGAATAGAATTTAGTTTTATCAATATTGGCCGTAATAAATGTTAATGTTCTTTTCTGTTCTACCTTGATTAGCATTGTCATCAATATTTACTAAAGTCTAGGAATACTATACTTTTATTTAATGTAACAATTGACAAAGTAATACACACATGCAAACACACACACACACACACAAGATTTGTTTAACTATATATCTATATGTAGAAGAGGAGATAAAAAAATAACAAACGGGGATCTTTGAGAACAAAAAAATGCTTTTAGCATTAATTACCATTTGGGTTAAATTACTATTTATATTTAAAAACGTTCTTAAGGTGATGCTGCTACTGACTCACTTATCGGGTTAATTATTCAAATATACAGAACTAATTGATAACACATAAAATTAAGCATGGCGAGTCAATAATGCCTTGATGTGATTTATTACTTATGATTAAAACAAAATTGACCATAACTTTTTTCAAGAAAATAATATTAATTATAACTCACATTTTACAAATTGATATGTTTTTTGCCATCACATTATTGTTCATATATTATTTTAAAAAATACAAAGATAGATTTAAAAAATTACCATGAAGAGAGAATAAATATTTTAACATATTGGATATTAATTAGAATGTAATTGATAAAGTAATTCAATGTTCCTAAACTGTAAATTTGTATTTGTAATGATTTTTAAAATACAAGATGTTAATAGTTTTTTTTTTTAACGTGACAATAACTTTCAAATGATTTTCATAGTTTCAGCTTCAAACTAAGTTTTTTTTGCAGCCTTATTCAGGTTTAATTGATATAAAATATTTGCAAATATTTAATGAATACAATTTTACGAGTTTAAATATAGGCAAACACCTGTGATATTGTCATTGAAATTAAGGTAATAAGCATATCCAACACCTCCCAAAGTTTCCTTGTATCCCTTTTCTTGTTGTTGTTGTTTTGTTTTGTTTTATGTGTGAAGAATAGTTAACATGAGATCTAACTTTTTAACAAATTTTGAAATGCAAATTACTGTATTGTTACCTATAACACTATGTTGTATAGCATATCCCTAGAATGTATTCATCTAGTTGATGAATATGTTTCATAACTTAAATTTTATATTCATTGGAAAATAACACCCAATTTTTCTCATTCCCTAGATCCTGGCAACCACTATTATATTCTCTGCTTCTATGAGACTGACTATATAGACAACCTTGTATAAGTAGAATTATTCAGAATGAGCCTTCTGTGACAGGCTTACTTCATTTAACATGATGTCCTCCAGGTTCATCCATATTGTCAAAAAATGGCAATTTTTTTCTTTTTCAAAGCTGAATAATATTCCATTGTATATACATACCTAGTTTTCTTTATCCATTTGTCTTTTGTTAGACACTTGGGTTGTCTTCATATCTTGGCTGTTGTAAATAATGCTTCAGTAATACATAGGAGTGCAGATATCACTTTGAGATCCCTATTTTAATTCTTTTGGATATATTCCCAGAAGTGATATTGATGAATTTAATAAAAAATCTATTTTTAATTTTTTTGAATAACCTCCACCCTGTTTACAATAGCCAGTGCACCATTTTACATTTCCACCAACAGTGTACAGGGGCCAACTTTCTCCCCATCTTTCACTAACGCTTATTATATTTTGTTTTAGTAATAACCCTCCTAAATGGTGTGAGGTGATATCTCTTTATTATTTATTTTAATTTGCATTTTCCTGTTAATTAATGATTTTGAGCATCTTTACCTGCTGGCCATTTGTATAATTCACTTGGATTAATTCCGCTAAAGTCCTGTACCCATTTTTAAATTGAGTTATTTGTTTTTTTTCACTATTGAGTTATAGGAGTTCTTTATATATTTTAGTAATTAAACCCTTATAAAATATATGTTTTCATAAATTATTTCTTAGTGGTAGAACCTTTTTGAGAAAAGGATATAAATTTATAGACTCTTCCAGGTGTGAAATCAAGTCTGAATTATTTCTATTAAAGAGTAAAGAAAATATGTATAAAGAATAGTGATCTCAGAAATTATTTTTGGAATAAATAAATGAATGTGGGATGAGAAACAGATTGGGAAAACATTCTGAGACCAAACAAGGCACTCACATGTCCAAGGAAATGGATATTTGACTATTTTTATAAACTATTTATGATATTTAAGTGCAAAACATATATACGTATCTCTGATTTATTAAAATTGCTACACTGATAACAGCATTACATCAGATGATTTGTATTATCTAGAGATTTAATGCATCATTAAGAAGGTCCAAATTTAACTTTATTGAAACAATACAATTTTAGAACCTATCATTCTGGAATACTCCCTCCTCACAATTCAGGATTTTTGTCCATTCAAATTTAAATGTGTAAGGTTCCTAATATGGCAATTGAATTTGAATTTTGATAACATTGTTAATAAGATTTTAATTTATTTAAGAAGAATTAAAAGTTGTAATTGAGAAATAATAAAGTTATGTTGTAGCATTGCAATCCTCTTTTAATTCTTTCAGTGGGTAGATTTAAGAATGGAACCGAGAATTTAGAGAGGTTGATTCCTTACTCAGTTATTCATCTCCTTTCCACAATAAAACCCTTCTAGTTGCAATTGATCAATTATGATAGATTATACAGTAAAATACAATTCTCAGTTATTTGAAATGCTCACTAGTTAACTCACTAGCGAGTTAACAGCCTACTATAGAAAATGTGTTTAATAGATTGAAAATTCTATGATCTCTCTGAAGTATAAGAATGATTTGATTTCTTAATCATTAATGATTTTTGACTTATGATTAATTAATTGCATCCTAGTCTGATTTACATTTTCAAATGAATAAAACTCATTTATGAGTAATACATAAACACCTACATTTTTGAATTGTACCATGTGGGGGTGTGTATGCCTTGCAAACTTGTCATTTTGTCCTCAAAGAACTACCTTATAATTTTCCCCACATTTATGGTTAAGGAGGTTAAGAGAATTTAAGTAACATACTCAGTATCATACACATATTAAACATTTTCATGCTATAATACCTCTTTAAGAGGGGATAAGACATCAAATTTTTAGGTCTTAAGTAACACAAAAAAACAAGCTGCTTGACATTTACAGTAAAAGCTTTTGAATATGACATGTCTTTTAAAGTAATTTCACAGTGGGAAATTGTAAATTATACCCATAGTGAAATCATCTTTTGGGCTTTTATATAAACACTCTTAAATGTCAAGGATATTTTAAATTTTGGAGAAGACCTATTGCAATTTTTAAATATATAGATCAATTTCTAATTAGCATGAATGCATTTTAATTAATTAATTAATTGATTTTACTTTCAGTTCACTGCCAGCTCATATAGTTATAAGAAACAATGCATAAAGATCTGGTGTATCTTTTATCCAGTTTTCACCAATGGTAACACCTTGCAAAACTGTAGTACATACTGTGTTTCTCCAAAAATAAGACCTAGCCAGACCATGAGTTCTAATGTGTCTTTTGGAGCAAAAATTAATGTAATGTAATTACAATGTAATTAATGTATTGTAATGTAATGCAATGTAATTGCATTACATTATATTATATAAGACCCGGTCTTATACTAAAATAAGACCGGGTCTTATATAATATAATGTAATGCAATGTAATGTAATGTAGTATAATATAATAAATATACTATACTATACTATACTATACTGTACTGTAATATAATACTGGGTCTTATATTAATTTTTGCTCCAAAAGACACATTAGAGCTGATGGTCCGGCTAAGTCTTATTTTTGGGGAAACAGTGTATCAGAGGCAGAGTATTGACACTGATATAGTCAAGATACATGACAGTTCCATCACCACAGGTATCTCATATGTTGCCTACTTCCTTCCTGCACATCCTGAAACATCTTCTCCTCAACCCCTGGAAACCCTTAATCTCTTCTCCATATATAATATTTTCATTTCAAGAATGTTAAACAAATGGAATTGAACATTAAAATTGGTATTGGCTTTTTCAATAAGCATAATTCTCTGGAGATGATCAAGGCTCAGTGTATTGCCACTCAAAGATAAACCTGGAACTAGTGAAAGTGCTCAGGGCAGATTTTCATCAGTAACGTACTATTGCAATAGGAAATAGAGTCCAGTGAGAACTGACCTTCAATTTGTAGAGGTGACAAGGGTTTTTTAAGGAAGAATCAGAATAGGGAGGGGTTTGTAAATGGGACATTAATAAAGTCAGGGAAGTGATAAATTACAAAAAGCTGCAAAGGGGTTAGTCTATGTGAAACCCATCTATCAAGGTTCGTTAACTGAGCTTATATAAATTAGAATCCTACCCTTCCACAGAAACTGAGAGACAGTGACTCTATCTTCAGGTGAGAACAGGCTGAGAAAACAGTCATCCTTACATAAGCCTTTAGTTTTCTCAGGTAGGCACTCTAAGGAGGGCTAGGGTCATCCTAAGATGAATCCGTGAGCTGTTGGAAACTATCATAGTGTGTGTTCTTGTCTTTATAGGCCAAGGTTGAGGCTTAGTCTAGAAGAAGTTCTTTACATATTACGGATATAAAAGATATATACAAAACTTTACCTTAGGAGGTATTCAAATCTTTATTAAACTTAATATTTATTTTAATACTAATAATGGTGAAAACTGATTTTTTTATGTGTGGGGGATAAATCAATATAAAAATAAACCTTTCTTTGTCAATTTGACACAAATTTCAAAACCCATGAATATCATCATCACTATTAGATAACAATCATTCGTTTGGTTTATTTGGCCCATATTCAGTCTATTTATTCTGAATTATATTTCTCACTTACTGAAACTTTACCCGTGTGGATTAATTTTATTAAGATGTAGAAGAATTAGCATGTCTGAGAGTAAAATTGGGTGCCCAAAATTTGAGTTGCAGGTTCATTAATTTCAGTTTTCTCAGTATCTAAAAGAGAATTATAGAACTTCTCAGTTAAATATTCTAAACGTATAATTAAAACTATTAGAACTCAAATGTTGAAAACTTTAATATTTTGTTAACTTACATCCCACTGTCTTCTGGAGTAAAACAAACAATAAAAATAAGGATTGAACTAGATCAATTCACAAGTAAAGTGTGACTTCAAAGAGCTTGCTGGTAGTTGGCTCAAATAAGACTTTCCAATATTAATGAATTTTTCACCTCTTTCTTACCTCTAAAATCATGTTAAACTAATTTACCCAATCTCTTTACTTACATCCTTTGTATCCTTCAAATACTATTAGTAATTGTTTAGTTAATTTAGCTGTATCCCTATATTATTTCTTCAAAAGTTTAATTTGCCTTCACATGATTTTTACTTCTATTCTGTATTCATAGAAAAGACAATCATCAACATTTTAATGTCACTTTAAACTTGAGTGTTTGTATCTGGTAGCAACTTATATAAAGTTTCCATTAGCTGGTATAAAATTATAGGGGGAAGATTATCGAAATAGGCAGTCCTTGTGATCAAATTCACACACCAAAAATTTAAAGTCATGATGTATGATCTAATTAATTATATTAAATTTCAGCTTAACTTGCAGTTACAAAGCACTAAATGTCAAATATGATGAATCCCTAGATATGTAGTCAAATATTCATATAAAAGTACTTATTACCTCTGATCCTTCTTCATTGCATAGATTCTAAAATTCTAAAGAATTTAGTGGTCAAATAAGTTAACAACTGTATGATATGCAGATACTGTGAAGCTAGTAGAAAAAAATACTTTTCAGTTTTTTTTATTATTATTATCAGTTTCAGGTGCACAAGACAAAGTACGTCTAACGTTTATCATTTATATCCCTCACACTGTGTGAACCCCCGTCCCCCCATCCACTACCCCTCTGACATTGCACACAGCCATTACATTTCCACTGTCTATCCCTAATGCTGTACTCCGCTTCTTGTAAGTATATACATAAATATATATATACATGTATATATATTCGTATATATATATGTATATATGTACATATACATGTATGTATATATGTATATGTGCTCAGGGCAGATTTTCATCAGTAACGTACTATTGTATATATGTATATACATATACATATATACATACGTGTGTGTACATATATATATATAATTATATTTGACATTCATTATTGTTTAGCTTTAGCTTCAGGTGTACAGTGCAGTGATCAGGCATATTCACCATCTCTGAGGTGGTATCCCAAATGGGACAAGTGTCTATCGGATACCCTACAAAATCTTTACGTTATTGATTACGTTCCCCAAATTAATTTTTTGTCTAGTATCCAAGAAAGTATAGCTGTTGCTACGTAAAAAAAACAGTGGCCTGAGTTGTACTTCTCATCTTTTCCACCTAAAATTGTGTTCTTCATTTCTTGATTGTTAAGTGGTTAAAGAAGTATGCATAAAGTATACTACAGGAACCAATTAATATGGAGAGTAAATAATTACACAGATGGATGAGATCAAAAAGCAAACTTTCCAGAGAGAGAAAAATGCGTGGAGCTTGAAATTTGAAATTTACAGTCACTCAATAGCTCAGAAGTCTGCATATATACAATATAAGCAAATAAGGAACGTATATATATTTACAAAGATATTTTTAAAAGGAACATACACAAACACATAAGGAATAATAATTCCCAAACATTTGGGTGTAATCAATTGTGTTGTATTAAATATAAGAGAAATAGCCACATTATGAAGCTGATATGCACATGTGATGTGACTTTCCTTTGATTTGCATGACAGCTTCCTTTTAGTCTCAGGACCTTTTTTTCTTTTTTTTTTAATTTAATTTAATTTAATTTAATTTAATTTAATTTAATTTAATTTTTACATCCCTCACACCATGAACCCCCCTCCCCCCATCCACCACCACCCCGACCTCACACCGAGCCATCACATTATACACATAAAATTATAGTTGGCATTCATTAATGTCCAGCCTCTGGTGTACAATGCCATGACCAGGCATCCACAGCATCCCTGAGGTGGTCTCCCAAACAGGACACATGTCCATCGGACACCCAACAAAATCCCCAAACTGGGAGGAGGGGATTTTCTCAGGACCATTTTTTCGTTCGGAAAAGTTATTTCTGGGCCGGCCCAGTGGCTCAGGCGGTTGGAGCTCCATGCTCCTAACTCCTAAGGCTGCTGGTTCGATTCCCACATGGGCCAGTGGGCTCTCAACCACAAGGTTGCCAGTTCAATTCCTTGACTCCCACAGGGGATGGTGGGCAGCGCCCCCTGCAACTAAAATTGAACAAGGCACCTTGATCTGAGCTGCTGCTGAGCTCCCGGATGGCTCAGTTGGTTGGAGTGCATCGTCTCAACCACAAGGTTTCCAGATCCACTCCCGCAAGTGATGGTGGGCTGTGCCCACTGCAACTAGAAAACGGCTACTGGACCTGGAGCTGAGCTGTGCCCTCCACAGCTAAGACTGAAAGGACAACAACTTGACTTGGTAAAAAGTCCTGGAAGTACACACTGTTCCCCAATAAAATCCTATTCCCCTTCCCCAATAAATTCTTAAAAAAACAAAACAAAACAAAAACTTAATTAAAAAAAGAGAGAAACAATTATTAAAAAAAAGAAAAGAATTTAAAAAAAGTTATTTGGGACCCCCAATAACTTTAATTTATGTGAGCTACCCATATTAATATTAACCAGTTTAAAATTTTAATTGTGAAATTTTATAATATATGTTATTTAATTTAAATACAACGCTAAACCTGTTATTCATTAATATAAATAAAATACTTCAATGAAAAATATAAATTAATTTCTAAGCAATATTGAAGAAAGACATATTCTCATATCTGCTTAAGCATTCTATCTGTTGCAATATGTTCTTTTTTGAAATAAACTTATGAAATAAATTTAGCCTTGATCAGTAGTTGGGAACAAAAAAATATTTAATAGCTTTTTCAGATAATAAAAAATATTATTTTTAGTTACTGTACCAAACCTCATCAAGAGTAACTTCTTAAAGGAAGTTACAATGAGGAATCTGAAAACATATTAAAATTTTTACAATGTTTATTTTATTTATTTATTTTTGTTAAATTATTGATTAGTAAAAATATATAGGTTTCAAGGTATAGTTGTATAATACATCATCTATATATTGCATCATGTGTTCACTAAGGAGAGTCAATTCTCCTTCATCACCACATGTTTGACACCCTTTACCCTCCTCTACCACCACCTTTACCTTACCCTTTGGTAACCACTAAACTGTGATCTGTGTTTACGAGTTTCTGTGTGAGTGTTTTGTCTTGTTTGTTGCTTTCAGTTTTACATTCCACATATGAGTGAAGTTATATGGTTCTCAGTTTTTCTGTCTGACTTATTTCGCTTAGAAGGATAATTTCAAAATCTATCTATGTTGTCACAAATGGCAGTGTTTCATCTTTTTTATGGTTAAGCAATATTCCATTGCACATATGTACCACATCGTCTTTATTCAATCATATATTAAAAGACTTTGGTGGTTTCCATGTCTTGGCCACTGTGAATAATTCTGCAATGAACATCGGAATACATCTATCTTTACTGATAAATGTTTTCACGTTTTTTGGGTATATACCCCGAAGAAGGATTGCTGGGTTGTATGGTAATTCTATTCTTAATTTTTTGAGGGATCTTCTTACTGTTTTCCATAATGGCTGTATCAATTTACATTCCAGCACTTGTTATTACGTGTCTTGTTGACAGTAGCCATTCTAACAGGTGTGAGGTGGTATTTCATTGTGCTTTTGATTTGCATTTCCATAATAGTGAAGTTGAGCATCTTTTCATATATCTGTTGGCTGTTTGTATTTCTTCTTGAAAGAAGTGTCTATTCAGATGCTCTGCCCACTTTTTAATTGGGTTCTTTGTTTTTTTCATTGTTGAGTTGTATGAGTTCTTTATATATTTTTGATGTTAGCCCTTTATCAGATGCGCTGTTCATGAGTATGTTCTCCTATTTGGTTCGTTACTTCTTTGTTTTGTTGATGGCTTATTTTGCTGTACAAAATCGTTTTAGTTTTATATACTACCATTCATTTTTTGTTTGGCTTCACTTCCCTTGCATTTGAGATAAATTTCATGAAATCCATGCTGAACCCAATGCCCATAAATTCAGTACCTATGCTTCTTCTATGCAATTTATTGTTTCAGGTCTTATGTTTAGGTCTTGATTCACTTCAAGTTAATTTTGGTGTATGATGAAAGATAGCAGTCTAGTTTTATTCTTTTGCACATGACTTTCCAATTTTACCAGCATCATTTATTGAAGAGGTTTTCTTTTCTCCATTGTATGTTTTTGGTTCTTTGTCAAAAATTGTCTTTCCATCTATATGGACAGCTCAGTTTTGGGTTCTCAATTCTATTCCATTGTTCTGTGTGTTTGTATTTCTGCCAGTAGTATGCTGTTTTTTATTATTATCACTCTTTAGTATAAATTTAAGTCTGGTTTGTGATACCACAAACTTGTTGTTTTTTTGTCATTCAGAGTCTTTTCTGATTCCATACAAATCTGATTATTTTTTGTTCTATTTGTTTAAAACATGTCATTGGGATATTGATTGGGGTTGCATTAAATCTGTATGTTGCTTTGTGTAATATGGTCATTATAAATTCGTTGATTTTTCCAATCTATGAACATGGGGTACCTTTCCATTTCTTTGTGTCTTTTTCAGTTTCTTTTACTAATGTTTTGTAGTTTTCAGTGTATAGTTCTTCCACATCTTTTGTTAAGGTTATTCCTAGGGACTTTATTCTTTTTGTTGCAGTTGCAAAAGGAATTGCTTTTTCTCTCTTTCTTTTTCTGAAATTTCATTGTAAGTATATAGGAACACAATGGATTTTTGTACATTGATTTTGTGTCCTGCAACTTTAGTGTAGTTTTTTATTGTTTCTAATAGTTTTTGGGTGGAGTCTTTAAGGTTTTCTATATAAAGAATCATGCCATCTGCAGAATGTAACAATTTAACATTTTCATTCCCAGTTTGGATGCCTTTTATTTCTTTTCTTGCTTGGTTGCTCAGGCTAGGACTTTCAATACTATGTTGAATAATGGTGGTGTTAGTGGGCTTCCCTGTCTTGTTTGTGATCGTAGAGAGAACACTTTATTTTTTTTCACCATTCAGTATTATTTTTTCACCATTCAGCTGAGGATTTATATATATGACCTTTATTATATTGAGATGTTTTCCTTCCATACCCAATTTATTAAGTGTTTTAATCATAAATTGATATTGAATTATCTTGTCAAATGCTTTTTATGCATCTATTGGTATGATCACCTAATTTTGTCCTTTATATTGTTTATGTGGTGTATCATATTTATCAATTTGCATATTTTGAAACATTCTTGCAACTCTGGAATGAACCCCACTTTATCATGATGAATCATCTTTTTAATGTATAATTGTATTTTATTTTCTGGCATTTTGTTTAAGATTTTTGTATCTGTATTCATCAGAGATATTGGTCGGTAATTTTCTATTTTTCTGGTATCCTTACCATGTTTTGGTGTCAGGGTAATATTGGCCTTATAATATCAATTATGAACTATTGCCTTTTCTTCCACTTTTTAGGAGAATTTGAGGAGGACAGGTATGAAATCATCTTTGAACTTTTGGTAGAATTCACTAGGGAAGCCATCTGGCATTGTACTTTTGCTTTTGGGTAGGTTTTGAATGATTATTTCAATTTCCTTACTGTTGATCTGTCTATTTTTATTTTCCAGTTCTTCATGATTCAGTCTATGAAGGTTATACATTTTTAAGAACTTATCCATGTCTTCTACATCATTGAATTTGGTGGCATATAGTCTTTCACTGTATTCTTATATGATCCTTTGTATTTCTGTGGTATTGATCATAACTTCTCTTTCATTTCTGATTTTGTTTATTTGTGTTATTTCTCTTTTTTTCTTAGTGAGTTCAGCCAGGGATTTTTCAAATTTATTAGTCTTTTCAAAGAACCAGCTCTTTGCTGCATTAATTTTTTCTATCTTTTTGTTTTCTGTTTCATTTAATTTTCTGTAATTTTTAATATCCCTTTCCTTCTGCTGACTTTCAGTTTCATTTGTTCTTTTCTAGTTCTTTAAGATGTAATACGAGGTTATTCTGGGGTGGGGTTTTTTTTTTGTTTCTTGAGATAGGCCTGTAGTGTTATAAACTTCCCTCTTAATACTGCTTTTCCTGCCAATAATTTTGATACAATGTATCTTCATTCTCATTTGTTTCTGTGTATCTTTTGTTCTCTCCTTTTATTTCTTCTTTGACCTAGTTGTTTTTTAGTAGCATGTTGTTTAATCTCCACATATTTGTGGGTTTTCCCACTTTCTTTTCCCAGTTGATCTCCAATTTCAAAGCATTTTGGTCGGACAATATGCTTAGTATAATTTCAATCTTCCTAAATTTTCTGAGGCTGATTTTATGTCCAACATATGGTCAATTTTTTAGAATGTTCCATGTGCCCTAGAAAACAATGTATATTCTGGTGTTCTGGTATGAAAGGTTTTGTAAATGTCAATTATGCTCATTTGATCTAATGTGTCATTTAAAGTTGCTATTTCCTTATCGGTTTTCTGTTTGGATAGTCTATCCACAGCTGTCAGTGATGTATTTAGGTCCCTTTTTATAATTGTGTTTTTGTCAGTTTCTCCCTTTAGTTCCGCTAGCAGTTGCTTTATATATTTTGGTGCTCCCTGGTTGGGAACATATATATTATTAAATGTTATGTCTTCTTGTTGTATTGTCCCCTGTATCATTACAAATGTCCATCTTTGTCTCTTATTAACTTTGTTATCCTGAAGTCTGTTTCATCAGATATAAGTATGGCCACACTCACTTTTGTCTGGATGCCATTTGCTTAGAGTATCATTGTCCACCGTATCACTTTGAACCTATATTTGTCTTTGTAGCTGAGATGTATCTCTTGAGGGCAGTATATGGTTGGGTTTTGTTTTATGATCCAATCTGCTACTCTGTGCCTTTTTATTAGTGAGTTCTGTCCATTTATATTTAAGGTGGTTATTAATATATGAGAATTTTCTATAGTCATTTTATCTTTTGTTTTCTGACAGCCTGGTGTCTCCATTGTTTCTTTGTCTTTCTGTTTCTGTCTGTTATTTTAATTTGGTGGTATTCTATGATTTTTTTCCTCTGTTTTTCTTTATATTATGTGTCTCAGTTCTGGATTTATTTATTTTTTTTTTTGAATGGTTACCATTAAGTTCATGTAAAACATTGTTTCATATATATGGCAGTCCTTTTTGTTCAGCATACTTCTTATCTCCATTCCCCTTTGCAAATTCAGAGCTTTACCCTTTCTTCTTTTATGTTTTTTGTTGTCACAAATCATTCCTATTTATGCTGTTAGTTCATTTCTGAGTTGCAGTAGCAAATTGTCTTTTTCTTTTCTTTTCTTTTAATGTTTTTATCACTTTTATCTTTTATCTTATGTTTAAGTGTATAGTGCCCTATCCTGTATAGGGGTTGCAATTTCCTGCCTCTGCCTCACTGTTAGTAACCTTACTCATAGTTTTCCATCCTTTTGTCTTTTGGTCTCAGGTAGAATGACTCCTTTCAAGTATTTTTTGTAATGCAGACCTTGTGCTACAAAATTCCCTCTGCTGCTGTATGTCTGGAAAGGTCTTTATTACTCCTTCATACCTAAAGGATCATTTTGCTGGATATATTATTCTTGACTGGTAGTTTCTCTCTTTCTATATTTTAAATATTTGATTCCACTCTCTCCTACTTTGTTGAGTTTCCTCTGAAAAATCTGATGATAATATAATAGGCTTTCTTTTATATGTCATTGTCTTCTTTTCCCTGGCTACCCTGAGAATTCTTTCTTTATTATTAATTTTTGACAGTTTTGATATAATGTGCCTTGGAGAAGGCCTTTTAGAATTAGGTGTTGTTTGCTTCTTGGATTTGAGGATCTGGTTTTTTCCTCAGTAATGGGAAGTTCTTGTCAACTGTTTGTTTGAATAGGCTCTCTGCCCTTTTCTCTCTCTCTCCTCCTTCTGCTATACCCATTACTCTTGTATTGCTCTTTCTGATGGAGTCAGATAGTTCTTGTAGAGTTCTTTCATTTCTTTTAACTTTCAAGCCTCTCTATTCTTCCATCTGCATCATTTCCAGATTTCTATCTTTGATATCACTAATTCTTTCCTTTGTATGGTCAACTCCATTTCCTATCCAACTTGCTATTTTAGTCTTCACTGTTACCATTTCTCCTGGGGCCCGCTGCTAGGGTTGGGAGCATATGGGGGAGGCAGGCTCTGTTAGGGTATGGGGAGGCAGCCAGGCTCTGTGGCTTTGTTTTCAGCCCATCAGTGAAGGCTGTCCGACCATAGCTGTTATATCCCTGTATTTGAAATTTGCCTTGAGCTCTCTGGCCCAATCATTTGGTTCACCTGTATTATATGCTGATCTCTCAAGCAGGAATACTTGGGGCTACAGAAAGTGTACTACCTGCAGTTTGAATCTTCCCTTCTCCTTGGACCGCAGTGAGCACTGGACAGTGTCCACAGCTCCCATCTCTGCACTTTACCCTTCCCTCCTCCCCTCTCCGCCCTACTTCAGTTGTTTCGATACATGGATCTCTCAGATGTGTTGGTATCTTGCACAGGCGATCCTTTGTTGAATGATAGCTGTTCAGCTTGTTTTAACATTAAGGGGAGAGACCCAGGGTGACCCCTAATGCCACCATGTTTCTAACGTTACCTGCATTATGTTTTCTTGAAATGTACTTGTCAGTCTTGTAATTTATTGGATATTTACCCTGAATGATTTTGCAGCATCATGCATCAATCATTTGTGAAAGTTCAGTCTCCATGTTTTTTCATATGTTGAAATACATCACAATTCAAAATAATCACACATCATTGATCCTCAAGCAATTGTCACTGTCGTGCGGGAGACCCTACTCACTGCACCATTTGTCATGCGGGGCGGCCTGTGGGGCTTCTAGTCCTCTTCCACACATAAGAATGCAGGATATGGCTAGGCCAAAAAGGAACACCCACGGAGCCATAGATAGGGGAGTCTTACCACTGTAGTCTCACTGGAGGCTGGATCTACATGACCTGCAAACTGCTGTCCACTTCTCTGCCTGCCAACCGACTGACTGACCAAACAGGCCAGCCGTGGCAGTTATATCAGTGGCTAATTGGCTAACTGGTTACAGCTGACAGTCAATTAGCTGCAGCTGAAGGCTGTCTACTACCTGATCCAGCACCTTTCCATGTGAGGCCGAGAGCCTGGAAACTGCTCTCTGGGACTCTGTCCCCACAGTCGCTATATACATTTCAATGACAGAGTGGAAAAAAGTAAATATCATTTTATTAATGCTATGTCAATATTTACTCTTGAAGACCCATCAAGAGGATGGCAAGATACCTGATGTGGGGACAGAGCCAGGAGTGCAGTTTCTAGTCTCTCGGCCTCAAATGGAAAGGTGCTGGCTCAGGTAGTGAATAGCCATCAACTCTGATTGGATGGCCATCAGCTGTGGCTAGTTGGCCATCGGCTGTAATCAGTGAGCCATTGGCCACTAATATAACTACCGTGGGTATGCTAGCAGAAAATGGGCCTAGCTAGAATATGGTGGCTGAGCTAGCAAGAGAGTATTGCAATTAGCACTGCAGATTGCAGCTAGCAAGTGAGGTTGGTTGGCAAAGAGAAATGGACAGCAGGTTGCGGATAGTGTGGCTCCTGCTTCCCGTGTCTCCAACCCAGCCACCAGCAAGACTATAGTGGTATGACTCCCCTATCTATGGCTCTGTGGGTGTTCCATTTTGGCCTCACTTTATCCTGCGTTCTTATGTGGGTAGTGGGACAAGAGACCCCAAAAGGATCCTACGTGCCACCCTGCATGACACCAGAGAGGTCTAACTTTTGATACTTCCTTTTGAGAACCCTTGATTTAAAGAAAATAGGGTAAAATTTTGTACTTGATATGTATGAGAACTGTAAGTATGTCAAAATTTTGCCTCACTTTTTTTTTTTCTGTTTAGTGGAGTTGAGGTAGAAGATGATGTCTAGACTGCAAAAGATAGCTTTTCAGTGGGAATTCCTGCACAGAAATTATTATAAAAAATAAGGTTTTCTTGGGCTAAAATAGACTCAGTGATAATTAGTGTCTAAACGTCTTTTCTGCTTGAACAAGTAAGAAAAGCATAGTGTTATATAGATAGAGACAATATCAAAAAGCAATATTTATAGCTACTATTCTTTCTACATCACTATATTAATTTAAAATACTGATCTAATAAAAGTACTCAGTAATATAGAAAACTTATTCACCCTTAAATCTCATCAGATGCAAAGATCCAATATTAAAAAACGTATTTACTTTTCTCTAACATTGTCCACCTGTTTTATAAACTGGAATGTAGTTGTTTTTTACCAAGTAGTTCTGACATTTATTTCTTCTATTTTTATTATTTGTAATATAATATAATATGATGTAATGTAATATATTATAACAATGCACTTTAATTGAAAACAAAATTGCATAAGCAAAAGCAAGGCATGAGCAATAATACTAAAAAAAAAAACCCTAGATGACCAAGATTAAGTTTGAAGAAGAGAACAGAGGTAGCTTCTATTATGAGAACTGAGTACAAGGATGAGGTTTTGATGTCACCAGTAAGACAGAAGCACGGTGTATATATCTATTATATATATCATATATATATATATCTCATATATATATATATATCTATCTAATATGAGTCATATATTATATATATATATATTATATATATTATATATGAGTCAGAGACTAACTATAGCAAATGAGCCCTTTCTTATATCTTTATTTGTTTAAATAATTTATTACGGCATTATTATGGGAGTGGACTGTTGGCTCCTCTAAGTTTCTACAAAGAACAATATCAATTATGTTATCTTGAAATATGCTCAACTAGTATTTATTTTTACTTCTTATTACTCCTTTTACCAGTGATTATTTAGTCACCAAGTTTTGCAGTATCAAGTATGTGTAAGATATTGTTCCACATGAAGCCTGAGTACACTACAGGCTGGTAACAGGCTGCTTTAAAAGGAGTTCAAGATTTAGGAAAATCCTCAAAGATTATTCACTTGTCTCTTAATTGCTGCCTTATTTCCAGAACTTAACAAATTGCCATTGTCATCTTGGTTTCCTGTGGTGAGGGAAGAAATTTTATATAATTAGTTCTCTTTCTTTTCATTTAGCTTTGGGAAAACAAGTAACTGAGGATGATAAAACATTTCACCAAAAGTCTGAAGAACTAGGATATAGTAATGCTTCCAGTGTCTTGGCTTGGATCCCTGGGGTTAGAAAACAATCTTTAAATTTAATATGTTTCATTCTTCCACCTACCAATTGTATTTACAGAAGGTGTCAAGGTTCTTGAAATAAAATAGTGTCTGTGGTAACTTGTCAAAGATAAACTAGTAATTTCACCTCCATGCGTTCACTGGAAGAACTCTCAAATATCTTTTAGTCATTGACTTAGGAAAAGATAGATGGTACACGAAAAGTCAAACTGAATCCACTTCGTTCAAGATGCGTTATTTGCCTTCAGAAGGATTCTATAGCTACAATCTAGGTTCCAAACTTTGCCTACAGTCATATTTTATGATGGGCATTCTAGGAGCCTTGATCCCACAAGATATCCTGGAATAACAAAATAATTCTTCAGACAAATGAATTTAGAATATTCGAATTATTATGCCCCCATCACAGAAGATATAATAGTTTATTAAATTATTTTAGAACTAGAGAAACCAGTTTATCATTTTTAAGTAGTAGTTCTAAAACTTATTTTTGTAATAAAGAATCATTTCAATTTCCCATAGTCAGTGTTCTGATAAATACCAGTTGGGAAATCATTGACTTTTTGATCTAAGAAAATGACCAGTCCTAAGTAAAGGTAGTCATTTCCAGCACCCCTTTTTATTGCATCTTCTTGAAGATCCTTTTTACATTAACAATAAAAGTTTGTATCCCTTATCAAAATGTTTTACCCTCAGAAAGAATTCTGAAATTAGGTGTTAATAAATATATTATCCATGAGTTGGTGAATTGTAAACTCTATCCATATCTCCCTAAGAATGGTCACTGTTATAGAAATTTCAGTTACTATGAAAAGATTTGGGTGCCTTTGGCCTATGTATTTCCTTGAGGAAATGAATTAATATTTTATTAATATCCTGTAGATGTTAATAATATCAGCATTTGAAAAGTACTATGTTATCCTCATGAACATGAAAGCAATAAATCCATGCATACTTCAGAAGTAAGTTAATTTTGGATTTGGGCCTAGTAAAAAGGGTGGTTTCATGGGAAGAGTTTTGTACTGAGATGGGCAGGAATATCCCAAATCTGCTTATTGCCATTTAAAAATGATTGCAAGTGTCTTGTAAGCCCTCACCAAACCTTCACTTAGTGTAAAACCAATTTTTTGCAACATATAACTAAACACCTAAAAATGCAATAAATTCTGTCCAAAAGACAGAATTTTATTTTAATGTCAGAAGAAAATAAAGAGGACAGAGGGTTTCGTGGTATCAAACTATTCTTTTGGTAATTTTTTGAAATAAAGAAGAAAGTTAAACATGACATTATATCAGCAATCTTCTATACAGTGGGCTACATGTCCGATTTGTGTATATGTGTATATATATACATATATATATACACACATATATATACATATATATAAATATAATATATATATATATATATATATATATATAATATTATCTTGCATGTAAAAGACAGTCAATGAGAGTGTACAGACTTGGTTCAAGTCTGAGAAAAAAACTTAGTATCAGAGTCCATAAAATATATATCAGATTATATTTCTCTCCAAAACAATTTTTGAAACAACAAATATTAAGAGAAAAACACACAATTTATGTTTCCATTAATGTATAAAATAAACCAATACATATGGTATAAATGCTTTAATTATTTTTAGAAGGGAAATCAAGAAACTAAAATCAATGTTTCATTCCAGGAGGAGAGTTGAATAGTTTGGGGTGTGAATTGAAGGAAAACTTACTTTCTACTATTCTATATTGTTTTGGATTTGAATTTTTAAGACTTTTCTTATATAAATAAATAAATGTTAAAAACTATATAGCCAGAACAAATAAGCAAATGCCTAAAATCTAGATTCATCAGAAATTAGTTCATCTTCTAGTAATAACCTGGACTTTTAAAAATAACAGTGATGATTATTGAAGTGTTTATAGTTTAGAGACCTTTTTAAAGAATTAAGGGAGAAAAACATATTTAGCTCCTGAATTTAAACCATTGCTGCCCCTGCATTTTTATAAATTCTATACTCACACATTGTATACTTCTGCAGTCTCTTTATGAATTTACCTGACATATAAACATTATGACTTGAAGCTGAATTTGAGGGGAAATATGTACCAATATTTTGCTTTGGGTCCCATAGTATGTTATCTCAAATCAATATGTGATTCTACTATCCAAAGCAAATAGTTGTTTTTTTATCCTCCAAGTTTTCAAAAATATAATGTACTTATTGAAACACAACATGTAAACACAAATGGCATTGCTATAATTTACTGTCAGAGAAAGTAAAATACATTATCCACTGTCCCTTAAAAATTACATTTCTTAGAGTTAAGAGATTCAGTTCAGTAGACTCTTATAACACACATCCAGCAGATCATAATGCAATAATATTTCTAATATTAACCTGTGTTATATATCATAGGAAGCAATAAGTTATTGTGGAAGATAGTAGCAAAGTTTTCATTCAGGAGTCAGGAGACTCAAGTTCCAATCTTGCTTTCACTATTAAACTGCAGGGCCATCTGTAAGTGTTCTGATCTCTAAGTGGCTATTTCCTCATTTATAAAATGATTGGATTATCTCCAAAGTTTCTTGTAGCTGTGAGTTTTATTGGTTCTATGATCTGTGGCTGAGTGATATGTACTTTTATTTTGCAAGAATCATACATAATGCTTTGCTGCTGCCTTAAGGCTTACAAACATAGAATCCACTTTTCTGCAAACTTAAAATTAAGTGTAGATTGCTGTTAAAGTCCTTATCAAATTGAATGCGGGGAAATTTTCCAATGCAAATTAGAACATTTTACTGCTGGAATCAGCTATTATGTCAATCCCATATCTGTGAATGGGTTGCAAAAACTTAAGTAGTTCGATATTCTTGAATCTAAAATATTTTGTCTGACTGAGGAACTAAAGCATGTAAGTATGAGTTTTGGTTTGCTTTTTCCTAGTAAATATTTTCCAGTAAATATTTTTATTTCCAACGGGAACATGCTTAAATCGACACATTAAAATCTATGTATGATTTTATGTTTGGGATGACAAAGTGGGAAAAAATTTGCCAATTCAGTTGTGTATAACACAATTTTTTTGAGTAATGAAACAACAATAGCTATTATTATGAACGCTTACTTGATACCATATACTTTTCTCAGTGTTTATGTGAATTTTCTCTTATCCTTTAAATTGTGAAAGCAGGTTTTGTTCTTTCCCTTTTTGATATGAGGAGAAATGAAGCCTAGATATGCTAAATAACTTTTTATTTAAAGTCAGATACTGTTGACCCTTGAACATCATGGTTTTGTATGCGCTGGTCCACTTCTATATAGATTTTTTTCAGTAAATACACTTGGCCCTTCTTACCTGAAAGTTTTACATCTGCAAATTCAACCAACAATGGATTGAAGACAATATTTTCATATTCTCAACCAAAGTTTCCCAACTACAGATTACCAACCACAAATCAAAAATATAGTTTTCCACCTGTTGTTGGTTGAATTCAGGTATGACAACGTAAAGGTTTGACTGTAGAGTTGAAAGTTATATTGAAATACGGACCCACATCCTTGGCAGTGTTCAAGGGTCAACTCTAGTTAGTCAAGGATATATTGGTAATTAAACTCAGGTATTCTAACTTCAGGGTTTCTGATCATGAGCATTTTACCAATCAATTAGTCATTATCTTTAAAACCTCATTTACAATATGTAAGTGCCTTTTCATAACTATACCATTTCCAATAGGTATGTAAATGAAGTTTTGTACTCATAACATTACCAATCTTTTTTTAAAAATCCATGATTGGTATTGTACTATGACTTCTTAAGTAAGGTGAATTTCATAGTTTGTGTGGAAAACTAAGAATATAATGTGACAAATTACGTTTTATTATTAACAAATAATAAAGGTTCTATTGTTTAGAAATATTGTGTCTTAGTGAAATTTTATTTGACCGAGAGAAATTCAATGTAAATCTGTACAAATGAAGATTTTATTGATTTATAAAAACCAGTGTTTATCTTTGATGATTGTAAAACCTCATAATTTTATTGAGGAAATTATGTGAAATTCTTCAAAATCTGGAGATTTATCATTATATTTCCACTATGAAGCCTGGCACTTAGCTCATGGTAGATATTTAGTGGATGTGTTTAAAAAATCAATTCAAATTAATTTACTTTTTTATAAAATTTCTTTCACTTTTGATGAGAAGCTTCCTGCAAAAACTAATGGTTTGTTTAATGTCTGTTAATTCAGAGAAATATATATCATTCTGTTATTAATATTCAATTTATAACAAACAAATATATACCGTTAGAAGTTTATTTTCTTGGTTAAGTTACATTTGGAAAAGTAATTAGTGAAAAATTAAATTATTGAGAATCACTTTCTTAATTTTAGAATTGTTCTTCAAAATAAATATAAGGATAATAATGATAAAATAATTAAATTTGGAACATGTGCTCTATCTCAGCCAACATATTAAATTTTTTACAACAATTACTTCTTATAAGAGAATGACAATATGTGTACTATATTTATATCCACTTCATATATGAGGAAATTGAAACTCAGAAAGCTAAGTTAGTTTGGCCACTATAACAATTGGCCCGATTAATGTAGAATAAAGTATAAGTGCATGTCTCCTGCCTTCATTCTCTTAGTTACTATTCTGCTTTGAAAGATACAATTATGAAATATACAAATATAATCATGTACCTCTACTTCTTCACTATGAAAATGCCTACTGTTTAAGTTCCAAACACTTTTTTAAAGTTTAAGATTGAAAAGACATATGAAAATAGTCTTTATCTTTGCAAAATGAGATATGTTTTGATCTGATAATAAATGTAACACTGTAAAATGACCTCCAAGTTATCTTGGAGACATACATGTGATCATGACTGTGTATACCACGGTATTTGATTGATTTAGGAAATTCGTGGAGTTTTGAAGATATGATTTGTTGAAATGCAAAGATTAAAATTGTGGTATCTGGGCAAAGAGAATGGGAAATGTATCCATTGCAGATGCATGTGTCAATGATACAACTGCAGGAAGCGTGGTGTTTTACATGGAGCAGTGCAAAGTTGTTGTGTGTGGAATAGAGAGAGATGGAGAATGAAGTGCAATATGAGGTGAGAATGAGAGTTGGAACAAGAGCAATGATAAGCTACTCTTGTTTCATTCTTTTGCTTAGAGGAGGGATTTTTTTTTATATATATGAAAGAATTTTATTGTAAAAATATTTGTTAGAGGATCACATTGTACTTACAAAGAAATACAAATTGGAACGAGTCAAAAATAACAATATAGTGGTATTTTTCAAAAGCATTATTCATTTTGGCTATATTGCATTCTCCCTTGGTAAAAGAATGTTTCTTCATTCATAGTCCAATGAATACTCAATGTATATCACAAAGTTAATATTGATGATTGATTGATTGAGGGGTTGGTTGATAATCCTGAGATTTATTTTTTCCCTTTTTGAATCATAGTAATTTGCATTTCACCATACAACCCTTGGGAGCTTTAAACAATGCCTCATCCCTGAGGGTCTCATAATTTATTCCAATCTATTATTTGTACAAACCATTTAGCTAGTCTAAGCTTGTAGTTTATAATGGGCATAATTACACATTCTGAATTACCTATTTTACATGACAGTTGAAAGATTTCAGAAGAAATTATTAATTTATTAAGAGATTTTTAATTTCTAAAGAACTATGTAACAATCAGGTGGTATTATCAACATTTTTGCTTATGTTTTACTTCGTGAGCTCAATAAAGCCATTGCTTTGTACAGCTGAAAGGAATACATGAATTAGAAGCGGAAATTTAGAAAGTAAATAACCACTAGTCAATACTAATATACAAATTAGCTTTTAAGTACACCCCAAATATGATTAATAATTGCAGTCATTTTCTAAGGCTTCCATAATGAAGTACCACAAACTGGGTTGCTTGAAACAACAGCAATTTATTCTCTCACTCTTTAAGAAGCTAGAAGTCTGCAATCAAAATGTTGGCTCCTTCCAAAGCCTCTAGGAGAGGACCTCTTTTTTATTTATTTATTTATTTTTTGACTCTTCTATCTTTGGGTAGCTCCAGGTATTCCTTGGCTTGTAGATGTGCCACTCCAATCGCTTCTGGTGTCACTGTTGTAGTCTTCTCCATCTCTGTCTCCTCCTCCTCTTATAACTAAAGAAGTCATATTTGATTACAGCCCACCCTAATGACCACATCTTTCATTGATTACACCTGCAAAGATCCTATTTTCAAATAAGATCACATTCATACATATTAAGGGTTAGGACTTCAGTGCATCTTTTGGGGGGATACAATTGAACCCGTAACAATAGTCAACCATCATTCATGTTGATCATAAGATCAACCTCACTTTGTAGTGCATTGAAACATTCTTTTATATAATCTAGTAATTAATTTTATATTTGTTAAATATTTGAAAATAAAGTCACGGGAGCAATAATAGAAACAGGATTCTGAATTTACATATATGCAAAGATTTTACTTCTTGTACAAGTGATGCGTAATTCACACCAGTTGCCCAAAGACTTCTGAAGAATGAGATAGTGCAGACATAGTATCTCTGACCAGGATTCCATATAATGATCAGAGTCTCCATATTGAAAGTTGATCGAATGGACCAGAAGCATTGGCATTGCCTAGAAATTTAGAAATGAAGAAACCTAGTCCCTGCTACAGTACTACTGAATTAGTATCCTCATTTTAATGATATTCTTAGGAAAAGCATACTTAGGAAAAGAAAAGATAGAGAATTGCTTCTCCAGATAATTTTATTGTCTTTGAACACTCTATAAGGTTATTACGATTTCTTGTCTTCTGATAATCTGTTTTGCCTACTGGCTAATATAAAGCTCAGTTGTCCTACCTGTTTTAATTTTTTGTTGAACCTATGTTGGTCAAATTTATCTTAAAATAATTTGTGCGACTATAAGAAATGATAAAATATCATACACCATAACACATTCCTTCAAGTATTCTTTTCCCCATTTACTAGAATTCTCTGTTCTTATTTGACTTCTAATCTGTATTTAATTTTAAGAGACTGTTCCCATAATCACATTAACAATTGCTTTTATGACTGTTATAACAGTCATAGTTACACTATGACTCATAGTTGCCAACATATTTTTCATGAGTATTATATGTTCTAATACCTTTGCCCATCTAATGGAGACAGATTTCTCAATTTGCAAAAATATGTGTTTTTTATATTCTCACAATAAATTCACACAATTATTTTAATGTATTATGTAGATTTCTAAAAGTTCTTTCATATTTACCTGTCTGAGCTACATGGTGTTTGACAACTTTTATTCTAAAAGAAACTATCATTAAAAAATAAATATAATTTTATTAATTTGCACTGTTCATTATATTGTACAAAACTTAAGCTATGGAAGACTTTAATTTTAACTTGCTGCTGTAAAACATTATAAAAAACATAAATATAAATTATATTTCCACATGGAATATTTTTGGGCTACTTGCCTAGAAATCCAAGCAAATGCATTTTTTATTGGATGACCTTTCGTCTCTTTGATTTAAATCCAGGTTTCACCTGGACAATTAAACTGGGAAATAATATATAATAAATTGTAAAAAAATTAGCAAGAATTTTATTTTTTTCGAGAATGAAGAATGATAAACCAGGAATAATAAGACATAATGGAAGATGCAATGTTATTTATACATGTTGAATGTCTAAACAAAAAATATAGTTTAAATTTCCATTTTATGATTATTTCAGAAAGTCTGATAGCGTTTTGTTCTTATATTCAGATGTATTTTTTTCTCCATGTAATTTGAAAGATATCAGAATTGCGTTAGTTTTCTATTGTTGTCTAACAGATTACCGCAAATTTGTCAGTTTAAAACAATATCCATTTATTATCTCTGTTTCTGTGGGTCATGTGTCTGGATATGGGAAAGCTGTATCCTCTGTTCAGGGACTCACCAAGAGGAAATCAAAATGTCAGCTAAGCCTATGATCTCATATGAGAACCCAGTCCTCTTTCAAGATCACTTCTTGTTGGCAAAATTCAGTTCCTTGTGGTTGCATCAAGAAGACTGTCATTTTCTTGATGACTGTTGTAAAGATCATTTTTAACTCTTAAAATCTGCCCACCAATCTCTACTATGTGAGCCTGTCTTTACTATGGCAGTTTGCTCCTTCAAGGACAATAGGAGAGCATCTGTTTCATTTTGAAACTCTCTGACTTTTATATTTGACATCTAAACTCTTTAAAAAGTGCTCATCGATTTGCCTCCCATATTCAAGGGCAGGCACATCAGGGACCAGGAAGTTTGGTAGCCATTTTATACTTCTGTCCACCACAAAGGTCATCATGAGCGTCTTCCTTAAGATTCAAAAAAGTTCAGGTGCATGTACATTCCAAAGATGGCAATCATCTATAGTGACAATTATTTATAAGGTATGCCGTGTAATCCATAGTTAGCATGGTGTAAATAAGTTTTCGTTGCACTGGGATGCAGAATACAGTATTCAACAGTGATACTATGTATAACTAAAATTCATTTGTCACTTCAGGATATATCAGACACTTGGTGCCCTGATCAGATGCTTCTATTTTCATTTGAAAGTGTCTGGATGAAAAGTAAATGTTGAACTTTGTGGGATTTTTTTGTTTTGTTTTTTGGATTTGAGGTAAAATGGATATACATTATAAAATTGGGTGTCTTGATTTCTTTTTTTGGACATAGCTATATGGAGTAACTTTGCGCTATTTTAAAAGCATATAGATTGCCAATTCTGTAGAAGTCTCTTCAGTTCATGAGAAGCTGTCTAGGCTCAGATATCTCTATGGAGAATTAAATAACGCATGCCTTTTTGGAAATTTTCATCAGTCACAAATCTCCAATGAGTCAATGAGACCCAGAAAGAAACTCAAGCATAATCTTGACTTTAAAATACACTCATTACTCCTACTTAAATCTGCTTAGAAACATTTCAGTGGAGATAATTGCATTCTGCACTTAGTTATTTTATAGTTGAATAAGGAACATGAAATCTTTGAAACCTGTTCCCTTCTTTACAAGTATAAACAACAATGAAGCTGCACTTAAGAGTAGATAAAGGCTAAACCTAACAGATTTATATGTATCCATAGATAAAAGGAAGTTTAAGAAAAAGGTGTCAGAAATTGCCAGCGAATCTTGTACATTTTCAACATGATAGGTTTTCAAGAGTTTGCTCTGTTCGTTTCACATCTTTCCACTTACATTTATCTATATGTAGATAGCATCATCCTGCCAGATATTTGATTTAAGCTTATATGAAAAATGAATTCAAGTACTGTGGGAGATGAAGCAGCATTCAGAGACCAAGATTCTTATATATGGATCTAAGAAAACTTAAAGTTTTTATCAGAAATAATTTTGGTAAGGCATTGAGAAACACTGTTTTTTATTTTATTTTGATTCTTCTCTTTTAGTTTAAATGTTGTTATTTTCCTCTAAAAGACATTTCATTTTTAATATTAAAAACTTGTCCATGGAAACAAATATTTAATTGGACAAAAAAAACACAGCCAACACAAATTTAAAAAAATAAAAGATTTTACAAAATAATACATCTTTCGATGTACATGATGTATTCTGATATATTATTACTTCTTTTAATTTATTTCCCCTTTTACTTGGATTAATTTATTCTAGTCTGTCATTTTTTGCAGAACATTTTTTCCATGAAATATTGCTCAAAAATGTATTTTGTGGTCAAATAAATCCCAGTAAACTGCATATTTGTACATTTTTGGAGATTAATAAACCAAATTATCTTATTTAAATCAATAGAAAGTCATGCAGAAATTGTTAATATTATTACTTTGATCATTTCAAAAATGAATTAACCATGAAATCAGTTATCTTTCCTATATTATACACCTATAAACAATAATTACAATGTTAGTTTAAAAGAATAAATTGGAATTACTGATCTTGTAGGACATTTGGCTTTTCTTTATCAGTTTTCCATAGTATGATGAATATATACACATAGATATGAATATATGTGTAGAATATATATAGAGAGAATATAAATTAGTATATATATATATACACAACTATATATATTTATATGTATATATACTATTATATGTGTGTGTATGTGTGTGTGTATATATATATATATACTAACCCATATGTATATACATACCTATAAACATTTCTACAGTTTTCCATATATGTTAACATTTAAATGAGTTCAAATTAATATCTCTGACTTAAATTCAGCAGCACCAGATTTGTTTTACCCTCCTACCTTGTTTATATGTAATGTTTTTTTTTTTTCCCTGATAGTTAAAACTATAGCTACCTTCATCTTCAGGTTATTTACTTAATTATTTAACTCTAATATGTGTGTGTTTGTTTTATATATATATATGTATGTATATAATTTGGGGGGTTGCAATCCTTTAAAGATATATTGTTCCTTTATCTTCTGGTTATGGAGTTTCTGAAGAGCAGTCTCTGATTTTTAATTTTTTTTATTATTAAATTTGATTGAGATACAGTTCACACACAATAAATTTCACTCATTTAAGGTGCCCAATCCAAAGTTTTTAGTGGGCTCACACTGTTGTGTAACCATTACCACAATTTAAACCATCCAACCCATTCAAGACTTTTCATCTCCCATCCCACCCCAACTCTAGCTGCAGGCAAACTAATCTGTTTTCTGTCTTGTAGATTTGCCTGTTCTAGACATTTCATAAATATGGAATCCTACACTATGGTCATTTGTGATTCGTTTCTTCTTTTTAGCACATTGTTTCTTTAAATTAAAGTTTATTGGGGTGACAGTTATTAGTGAGGTTACATAGATTTCAGTTGTACAATTTTGTAATACATCATCTATATATCACATTGTATTCACCACCCATTCATCCATTTAGCAGTAATTCATTTATTTTACTAATGAATAAGATTCCATTATATGGCTATTTAACTTTTTTTTTCATTGATCAATTAATAGACACATGGATTGTTTCCACTTTTTAGTGCTACTAACAAATACTCTATGAATATTCATATACAAGTTATTGTGTGGGTTTGTTTTTACTTAACTTGAGTGCATATGTAGGGGTGGAATTGATAGTTCATATGTTTGACTTTATGAGGAAATTAAAACATTTTTCAAACCCTCTGAAACTTTTTAAATTAACACCAAAATTTTATGATTATTCTAATTTCTTCATATTCACCAATACATGCTGTTATGTATTTTTGAAGAATGTTATACTAGTGGTAGGAAGTGATGTCTCATTGTGATCTTGATTAATTTTCCTAATAACCAATGACATTGAGCATCCTTATTTATGCTTTTGGCAGTTTGTACATCTTTGGAGAAATGTCTATTCAAATATTTTACCATTTTTAATTGGGTTATTTGCCTCTTATTATTGAATTATAAGCATTCTTTATAAATTTTGATAGATACAAGACTGTCTCCCATTAGATACAAGACTGTCTTATTAGATACAAGACTGTCTCCCATTCTTTTTACTCACTTACTGGTTCTTACTTATAGCACAAAAATTTTAAATTTTTATGAAGTACAATATATGTATTTTTTTGGTTCAGTATAATTTTAGTGTTGTATCTAAAAGAAACATTGGCTAACCCAAGAACATGAAGATATACTTCTATGTTATCCTATGAGTATTTTACAGGTTTAGCTATTATATTTAAGTATATGATCCATTTTGAGCTAACTTTTATTTATGGTTTGAATAGGGATCTAATATTTTTGCAGGTGGATATCCAGTTAGACTAGCACCCATTGTTGGAAAGCTATTTTTGGCACCCTTGTCAAAAAAGTGATTGACCAGAAATGCAAAGGTTTATATATGAATTTTGTATTCTGTTACAGTGATCTATGGGTCTATGACAGACCATCACTCTCTTGGTTACTGTAGCATTGGATTAAGTCTTGAAATTAGGAAATGTGAGTTCTCCAACTTTGTTCTTCTTTTTCAAAATTGTATACACACAAATATAAGATTATTGGAAGAAGTAATTATAGTAAATTTTTAATAAGTTATATATAGCTTATTTTCCCCTATGTATTGGTCACACTTTCTTGTATTTTTGTTGTTGTTGTTGTTGTTGAAAACCAAAAAAAAATAGGCTACATATTGCAATTCTTAATACTGATCCCATTCCTACACACTGTTCCAGAGGGTTGCTGTTGTTGTTCACCTGGCTGTTTATTAAATTCCTTAGTGATATAATGGAACCGATTCTGTGAGGTCTGTTTTCCTTGTAAGGACAGCCTCTGCTGTCTTGCTCAGATTGTTTGCCCTTACTATTATCTTTTATACTGATTATCTAGAAGTAGCCCCTGGTTTGATGTGAGCCATTTATGGTCAAATATTGTGCCTAAGTCCCCTTTGCCACTTAGATTTTTACCTTTTAACATCCGATATGTGGGTGATTTGGGGGAGGAGCTGCTCTCACATTCTGAGGGTTTTCCTCCCCAATTTTATTGAGCATGCACTACTGTATCCATATAAGGTGTACAGCATAATGGTTTGATTTACATACGTTGTGAAATGATTTCCCCAGTAAATTCAGTGAGCATCCATCATCTCATATGGCTACAATAAAAAGAGACTGCAAAAATAAAAAAGAAAGAAAGAAAAAGGAAGGAAGGAAGGAAGGAAGGAAGGAAGGAAGGAAGGAAGGAAGGAAGGAAGGAAGGAAGGAAAGGAGGGGGGGAGAGAGAGAGAGAGAGAGAGAGAGAGAGAGAGAGAGAGAGAGAGAGAGAGAGAGAGAGAAATTTTTTTCTTTCAATGAGAACTCTTTAAGACATACTCTCTTAATTTTCATATATATCATACAGTAGTGTTAACTATAGTCATTATGCCATACATTACATTTGAGGGTTTATGTTTTTGTCCCATGGTTTGCCTGGGACTAGAAAATCTGAGATTCCCTCTCTGATAATTTCTGAGAGCCTGCAGTTTTGATCATTTACTGCCCCAAGCATGATTATTTTTAATTCAAAGTCTACAAGCAAATATCTTATTTCTTGGATGTAAAAACAAGGAAGAATAATTTGGAAGATATGAAGAAATATTGAATAAAAATATATCTGATATAGATCTTTTCTAATAATCCTATTCATAATATCACTAGGCTTTCACAAAGCATAGGTGATAAAAAAATATTGATGAATATTTATATTCAATCCTGTTTTCCTAGGAGTCATCCCTATGTTGGATAACACATCATTTCATTAGGGCATGGTCCAATGTAGTGTTTTAACCTGTTGTACCAGTGAGCCTTTTTCTCTGTACTGATGATTTTCTTTGGCTTGGAGAATGCTGCTATGTATGCTCCACACCATGCTTTCAGTATCCCTAAGTGAGATTATTTTAGCATTTGCACACAGCCTTCTTGACTCCCAGGGTTGAATTTGATATCAGGAAACCTATTCTTAGCTGTCTCTTATTCTCTGATATTAATCTGATATTAATCTGAATACACTGTCATTTTTGTTTGTATTAGGGAACTAACATCTCCTCTTAATGTTCTCCACTAAGATTTCCACCATTTTTTAACAATGGCCCTAGACATAGAACTTTCCATATTTTGTTCCAAATAAAAGCAGTCTCTGCAAGCTGATCTGCAGATCTCTTCATCGTTCCAGTGTGTCTCTCCCTGGCTGAAGCTCTGCACCACTGCCTGAGACCGGGTGAAGGTGGCAGCTGCTGGTCTTCTCACTTTTCCCACACAGCTCACCTTATGAACAAGTGGGGCCAGGGGCAAAAGGAATTCCAGTATTCCCAGTGTTCTCAGCATGCTGCTTGTGGAGTAGAGCCTCAATCTGATGTGGAGCGACTGGGTGGGAGAAGTGAGACCCAGTGCTTTATGCCACAACTGCCTAGAATTCAACTTCTACAACTGAAAATGGAGGCAGAATGAAAAATGCTGGCAGTCTGCTTTCCAGGGTGAAATCAGACACAGACTGGGAGCTGTGGACAGAGGGAGCCCCTGTCTTCTTGACCACACCTGGTAAACATCCAGGATAGAGGTTCTAAAACAGATCTGAAGGAGGTGGTAAAGAAGCTGACTGTGTCTCAAATTCTATGGATTCTCACTATTCTTTCTCAAATTTGTAGAATTTTGAGGAAATATTTTTTCCCCATTTTCTGTATGGCCTTAGGAACATTTCCAAAGAGTTTAAATGCTTTTTAAAAATAATTTTTAACAGGTAAATTGTTGTTTTACCGGGGATAGGGTCAGCTGAACTCTTTACTTGCAATTCCAGATTTCTGTCCATTTGTGAGTGTTCTCGTCTTTCCTTCCCCGCATACATATCATGGAGGTTTTAAAATATGTTTTTACCCTACTTTATAGAAAATTCATTATGGCAGATGTTTATATGATTTTTCTTTATGTTTTTCCTTTTTGAGCTTCTTGGATCATTAGTTTATACTTGTTCCTTAAATGTGGTGATTCTCAGCTGGGATTTCTTCAAATATCTTTTCTTTTACCCATTCCCCTGTACGCAATACAGTTATACGTATGTTAGACTGATATTATCCAGATCAACTTAATTTTTTTTATGTGTGTTTTTTAGCTTTCTTGGAAAGACTAGAGTTACCTTCAGGGTAAGTAGTTACACTACCAGTGTGTGGCCCTTTTGGGGTCCCTAGGCAAATCCCTATGTATTCAATGATATCGCTTCACTCTGGCTAGGGAGTACTCACAAGATTTCTAGCACTTTGTGAAATCTGGAAATTATTTAACTTATAAATTTACTGTAATTTTTATTTCCTTAGCACTTGTCATTTGCCCAGTCACATGGTTAGCTCTTGGTCTAAAACTTTCTGGAACTTTCTCTTTCTATCTCCTTCCTCTACAGTTCTCTGTCTTACAAATTCTAGTGACCTTAGTATCTCATGTCTCTGAACTATAATTTGTGTGTCCTCAATGAGGCAAAACTTCTGATCCTATGTGTGTTTTCTTTCTATACTGAAGATGTTAAATTGCCTCCTGGCAGAATGCTAGCAGCTTGTAGGATGCACCTAATTTATTTTCTTTTTCACGTGGGTCCTCTGCTCTCTGTAGCCCAATGTATGAAAGGAAGTGTGTTATATTATTTATTCCATGTTTGTTTATTTATTTATTTATTTATTTATTTATTTATTTATTTATTTTGGAAGGCAAGTTTTTATAACAGTTAAAACTTCATGGATAAAAGCATGTTTTTAAGCAGAAAACAACATTTGAAATTGTTAGCAAACATTTCGTTTCTTTTATTTTTATTCTTAGAAACTGCTTCCTAAGTTTTTTTAATTTCTTTTACACTCAAGAGTCATCAATTTCTCACATTTCAGATTAAAAAAAAACACATCTATTTGAGTCTCTATTTGTGTAACTTTAAAATGATATCAGGACAAACTCATACATTAAATAATATTTGTTGTCCAAGTCACTATAACATTTCAACGTTTTAAGGTGTCAGGGACAAAAGGAAAAAAACACACACACACAAAAAGCTATGTTTTTGCACAGTTTATGGTTAAATATGAGCTTTAGGAATTTTGAAATGAGTTTGTGGTATTTACTCATCTCTCCTTGATAGGAAGATACAAGTGGAAGTTTTTCATACTTGAGATGTGTGAGATTTACTAAGATAACTTTCCACACCAGAATTATTCATGGGGTAACGGTGGGAAATGGATTTTACATTAGGTAGCTAAGTACAGCCTATAAAGTTAGGAATATATATTTTAAAGTGAAGATGTTCTCTGAAAAAGTGGATGCAAAAATGACATTATGGGATTCCATATATATTTGTTCTCAGTGGCTTTTAAATTTTTATGGTATATCAGGAAAGAGATAGTTTTCACAGTGCTGGTATGGTAAAGCTAACCAGTTCTCTTTCTGCCACACCTGACCATAGAAAGGACACTAGTTTGTCATATAAAAGAGTTTACATAAAAAAATCAGCGGTCTTTTTTTTACCTAAACTGGAAATGTGTTGGGCACCTGATTTTTTTTTTTTTTTTAACCTCTCTGTGCATACCTGTGAATGACTTAAAGCTCCATAAGTATTGATTTGGGGCTTACAAATCTATTTTAGCAGGCAAATTCACAGATACAGAATTCATAAATAATAAAGATCAACAGTATATTTTTTTCTCTAAATTGGGCAATTTAATCATATAGTTATTTCTTACATTTCTCTTACATTTATTGTAATATTTTCTTCTCTCTCCACCCAGTTTTAAAATTTAATTTACTTAATCCCTTTCCCATAATCCAACAAACAAACCACTCAGATTTAAGAGGAAATGCCTACCTTCTGTTTTCATTCCATTTCCACCCCTGTTAACAATTTATGTTACCATTTGTCGCACCTGAAACACTGACATTGGTATGTTACTATTAACTAAACTCCAGATTTAATTTGAATTTCACCAGATATGTTTTCTTTTCTTTCTTAGGCTTCAAACCAGGTTACAACATTGCATTTAATTGCCATGTTTCTCAGCTTCCTTTAGTCTGTGGCTGTTTCTTCAGTTTTCCTTGTTTTATATTACTTTAATAATTTTGAGTAATACTAGCTGGGTCTCTTATAGAATGTCTGCACATATGGGTTTTGTTTTTCTGATACTTAGATGGTTTGAAAAAGAATACCATCGAAGTGAAGTGCCGTTTCAACCTCACTATATGAGGAGATATATGACACGATATTCACATGACAGCAGAGAAGACGTTAACATTGAACACTTTAACGTAGTGTTTGTCAGATCTCTCCATTGCAAAGTTGATAGTTTTCCTTTTCCTCCTCTATTTTTTTTTTTTTTTGAAACAGATTGCTAACTTCTGCTTATCCTCATGAAGGAGATGGATAGAATTGAGCTCCTTCTCCTGAAAGGGAGTGGCATCTATATATTAGTGCATTATTTGGAATTTCTCTGTAAGGAAGATTTGTCTTTCTTCCCCTATGTATTTATTTATTCAATCACTTTTTTACACACAAACACACAATATTTTAGATTATAACCCACTACTCCATTATTTATTTTGTTGTTTAAACTGTTCCATCTTTGGCAAATGGGAGTTCTTTGAGTTTGCCTCCTGAATCTCTTTGAAATGAGTTAATTTTTATAATTTAATATCTTTTTAATTAACAGAACTTATGGACTGGTTTAATGAAGGGTGTGTATATATTTATGTGAGGGGAAACGCAATAGAAGGTTAAAATACTCATTACATGTAACCTAGTTAAACCAATGGAAAATCTAATAAAATGGAAATCAGAAGTGAGGAATTTAAAAAATGAAAATAGACATTTGTATCAATAAAAATATTGACTTTGAAATGTAAATTTAATGATCATCTATGATTTTTTTAAAGCACGGACATATTTTTGTCAGAAATGTAAAGGAATAATTTATATATCCTTTTCTACAATATCATCTAGATGGAATCATATAGTATGTAGTCTTTTGTATTTAATTTTTTCTACTCTGCATTATATTTTAAGTTTTATTCAGGTCATTGTGCAGATTAATATTTTGCTTATTTCTATTGCTGAGTGTGGGTAGTATTACAGATAGTCTGTAATTTGTTTATCCTTTCTCCAGTTAATGCATACTTGGATTATTTTGCCATTATGAAAAATACTGCTATGGATATTTCCATATAATTTGTTGTATGAATATATGTTTTCATTTCTTTTGCCTATATATCTTGGAATTGCTGGTTCACATGGCAAAATTATGCTTAACAGTTTGAGGAACTTCCAAGTTGTTGGTCAAAATAGCTTCAACATTTTGTATTGCTACCAACAACACGTGAGTAAAAGTTGTTCCACATTCTTGCTGACACTTGATAATGTTAATATCTTTAATTTTAGCTATTCTGTTGTTGTGTGTTTAGTGATTTGTTATTGTTGTTTGAATTTGCATTTTTCCATATGCTTTTTGTCCACTCATATATCTACTTTGTGACATGTTATCTTAAATATATTCCCATTGTGTTAATGTAGTGTTTTATTATAATTTTTGACTTGAAAGAGATTTTTAAAATATGTTATTTTCCATGTACAACTCTGTTTTCATATATAGGTTTTATGGATATTATCTTCCAGTCTGTGGCTGACCTTTTGGTTTGGTTTGTTATTTTAATTAACATCTTCCAAAGAAACTTTTTATTTTACTGAAGTCCATTTTATTGTTTTCCTTTTATGAATTGATTTTTTTGTGTAAAACAATATTTGCCTTAGTTAACGTCATTTTTTTTTCTATTTCCTTCTAGTAATTTAATAGTTTTAGGGCGTACATTTAGTTTTATAATCTGTTGGGTATTTTATGTTGTTTAGTGTGATGTGAGGTAAAAGACAAGGTTTATCCTTTTTCCAAACAGATATTTAGTTTTTCCAGCATTGTTTATTGAAAATAGTATCTTTATCCCATTGATTTATCCAGACTTGGATAAGTCAGTTGTCAAAAGTCAATTGACTTATAAGTGAAGGTCTATGTCTCTACACTATTCTATTGACTGAGATGTCTATCCTATGCAAACAAGGTACTCTTAATTACAGAACAGTAAATCAGATAGTATAAGTGCTGTAAACTTTATTAAATTGTTTTGGCTATTCTAGTTTATTTGCCTTTTCTTTTAAATTTTGGTCTGTCATTTTTTTAACCGAAGACTTGTTTTTTTTGTTTGTTTTGTTTTGTTTCTTTCTGGGGATGCACTGAATCTATAGGTCAATGTGGGGAGATATTGATTGTGGGGAGAAATATTACTATCCTAATACTGGTGTGCTTAGGTTTTATAGGTGTATAGTTGTCCAGAAGGATTTTCCATGATAATTATGAAAAGCAGAAGTCATGATCCATATAATTTCAAATACAGACATTTTCTGAGATGTAAAGACTGTTTTTTTAGCTATCTTTTCTGTATATTTGGGGAAATACAAACAAAGAGCAAATTGGAAGTCAAACCTTACTTACACTTAGGCATCGTTTTATCATATTCTTTGTTGGGTTAATCTTTGTGCTTTATTTCTGTTATCTGTGAAATCCAAATGATACCTTCTCTCACCAGTTTACACTTAAAATAGTAGTATGATGTTTATTTTCATGCACAAGTTACGTGGACTCCAAGCCTCTGTTTGACTAAAGGAAGACATTTATGCCTTAAACATAATTCCCTTTCTCTTAGGTATTTCTGGGAATCGATAAAGATATTTTGTCTTATATCTAGTATACATAGCACCCATTTGGCCAGGAAAAGCACTCATGTAGTATGTTCCACATTCTTCCTCCCCTGTTAAGGTTTTCACTTCATTCAGCCATTCTACCTATATTTATCTGGGACCTACTTTGTACCCAGCATCGTTCTAGGCACCAGAGGAGAGCAGTGAACACAACAGGTAGAGCCCTTGCATTCTAGTCACTCGTATATAATGCATTCTAACTAATACATGAGGCTGATAAAGCCACTTCAAGAATACTAATGATGGCATGCTAATATCATCTCTTGTAAAATCATAAGTTTTGAGCCAAACACTTTGTTTCCCCTATGCTCCCCAAACCCATAATTTGCAGAGCTCCCGAGCATTGATAAATTCTGGACTGGCACAGACAGCCTGCCTCTTTTCCAGACTCTCTGCCAGACTATCTCCTCTAAGCACTGAAGCAGCCCTGCTTATGATCAGAATCTAATAATTCTGTTTGAACAGTATTTTGACTTGATTCTCAAATGCTGTCCTTAATCTCATACTTTCATCTATGCAGACATTATGCTTGAGTTCTGACCCTCATGCATTTAAGCATAGTTGCTCAAACCATGTCCAAGGAGTTGTATTAATGAGAAGTCATACATTCAAGCCTCCACTTCTGCCCTCCATTCCTCTGCTGTAACCAAATGCTTTTCTGCTATAAAGAAGTAAAAGAGAATCCATACCCAACGATGAATGACAATTATATTCTAATGTTTGGATCTGTGGGTTACAGGAAGAATTTTCTGTTCCAGCTGAATCTTTATTGAACAGTCAAGGATGTACCAGTATACATAAATAATTTATTGTTTCACATTTGTCTGCATAACTTTACAGTTTACATGCTGTTTTGCTGAAGAACTATTGTACTATAGGGCCAAAAATATCATGAAAGTAAGTTACATAGAATTGAATTTGTTTTTCTTAATTTATAAAGAAAAGGTGGGTTAGGAAGCTCTATAAGGACATTTTCAGAACATCCTGAACTACCAGCTAGTTTTGGTAGGTGGCTGTGTGATGATGAAGTGAGAGGCTGAATCACTGGAAATTATTAATTGACTGCTGCTCTGTCTCATGCTTAAGATGCTTCTCTTTTAAAGTTGATGACTGAAATGAACTCCATCATTCCCTTGTCATAGGCATTCCTTAAATCTGTAATCAATATGTGGATAGATGAAGATTTAAAAGACTGGGAAATAGATCATTCCAAACTCGTCTTATTCACATAATTCATATCCTGGCATGTCCTAAAGCAATCAAATTAATTCAATAATTGTTTCAGCGTATATTTATTGAGCCCTATTTTTATTGTACTAGATACTGTGTGGTGAACTAATAAAAATTCTTGTTGTCATAGAGCCTACATTGTAGTGGGGTCATAAATTCAACAAATTAATATGTAATTGAGAAATGAAGTAAAACCGTGAAATAATGCATCTGAGATAACTTTATACAGATATAATGTGACTGTCAGTTCATTGTCAGTTCACCCATTCCTGTTTTCCAATATAGCCGGGTTAAAATTCTGATCTTCTAAGGGGTGGGAAATGGGTGGGGAAAAGTTAGGAAGTGATTGCCTGGCGATCGGGTCTATCTCACTTCATTATACATTTTTGACAATACAGACATTATCTAAAATTTGTGTTTTTCTGTACCTCCACAATGTGATCCCTTAATAATTTTGGATCTTATTAATGATTATTATTATACACTTTTACAAAATAATGTGAGCTGGAAATGACTGCTATAATGAAAAAGTAAGTAACAGGTTAGACAGTAATATTAGGAGATTATTAATTTTAGCAGAATGATTTTGTATTTCAGATAAGATTTATGCTTTCCTTAGAAATCTCAATGTTGGGAGCTCTGCTACTTTGTAAAGGTCAAGGTCAAGGATGTGTGTGACTTCCTGGATTTAGGTGGAGTGACTTTCCCTCCTCCTCACCTTCAAACCTCTTTCCATGATACCTAGTCATCAGTCTACCTTCTCAATCTGTTCCAGCTCTGCTGCCTGCCTGAGAAATCCTGTTTCACTAATTCCAGCTTGGCTTTCCCCACATTTTCCTCTTTTATTTGTTGTTTTTGTTTTGTTTTTTTTTAAACTTGTACATTGTCCCAGTTGGAGATACGTTCTTTTATTTGGCAACTTTGGTCATAAATATCTATGAGGCTAGAACTTTGTCTTTGAGGATATTCTTAGTCCCTAAGAGGAGACAGGTTGGCCAATGAAAAATTAAACTCCAGTGATACAGCAGTGACATGTGAAAAATTTTACCAGATCCAGCAGATAGAGCCCTGACTCTGGAGGAGAGTCTTCAAAAGCCTCTCAATGGAGAGATAAGGAAACATTTAGAATGATCAAGAAAGGGAAAAAGAGCACAGCTGGGAAAATAGACTATTTTTTCTCTAGGAATCATGGGTGAAACACCAGGCATGCTGTATTTTGGATAATACACTCGATGAAGATTGCTTTTAATGTGGGATGCTAGTGTGAGGAAAATAAGAGGAAAGAGTCTGGGGAGAGTGGGAATCATTTTGTTATTTCCCCCGTTACATTCTTTTCTAGGTAATTTTAACTTTTTCCTATACCTTCCATGGGCATCTTTATAAGAATGATCAGCATTTTCATCTCTGACAAATTTTTGAGCCTTTTATTTTCAATTTCAATTTTCCGTTTCCTAATTTTATTCTCTTTCAACCAGTATGTAGCTGTATAACAGGCAATTTCTTTTTTTTTAAGTTTATTGGGGTGACAATTGTTAGTAAAATTACATAGATTTCAGGTGTACAATTCTGTATTACATCATCTATAAATCCCATTGTGTGTTCATCACCCAGAGTCAGTTCTCCTTCCATCACTATATATTTGATCCCCTTATCCTCATCTCCCACACCCCTCCTCTTTAAACCTCAGTTTCCTCATCGGAAAAATGATAATTACCACCTTGTATGTTTTATGAGAAATCAGTTTATGGATTTAAGTGCTTAAGTAGTGTTTAATATATAGTAATTGTTTAACAAATGATAGTTGTTAATATTATCAGGCATCATCCCATGATAATTCACTCACCTCTAATGAAAGAGTCTCTTGAATGCATGGATTATCTCTACGTTATTCATGGATTTTAATATAAAAACTAGGCCAAAATTGAGATTTGATGAATGGTTGCTAAGTTTAATATACAATAAACTGGCTAGTATACTTTGATTTTTGTCTTTGATAAATGGCACATTTTTCAAGCTGATTTTCGTCATTTCATTCATGTTTATAGTTTCCTTGCACTACAATATTCTAAATATGAGAGATCACGGATACCATGGATTTTGTTTTGTGTTAATTTTATTTGCACTTAACAAAAAGTGCTTTGGCAAACTGTTCTGTGTATAACTTAACAAATCAAGGTCTGAAAGAGAATTATTCTGGGTTATTTACCACCGATATCTAGCAATGCTTCTGGTAGCCCCAAGCCAACATTGAATGCGACCTGATGTTACACAGTAAATTTGTGAGCTTGAGCAGTGCTTGAGTTTATATCTTTGCTATATGGGGGATGAGATACTTCCATCATTTCTAGACTCCCCTCTTTTTCTACAAAAGTAGTTTCTAACCCTGGGTACACATCAGAATCACCTGGGGAGCTTTCAAAACAAGTGAAAAAATGGGGATGTGGGCAGCATTAGGGGTTTTAAGAACTCTGCAGGTGATCCTCCCTGCAGTCAGTTCTGAGAACCACACCAGTATCCTCTCCTAATCCCAATACAATACATCTGTGCATTTACACAATTGCTGTGGCAACTCTGCAAAGTGGTTAAATAGGCCTCAATGTAATTAAGTTCCAAGAGGAAAGAGTTTTGCTCCCATAGTGCCTATGGATTAAAGACTGCAACATCCACTCTTTCCTGAGTCTCCAGACTGCCAGCCTGCCATACAGATTTTGGACTTGTCAGCTGGTGAGTCAATTCCTTAAATTAAATCTTTCTCTCTCTCTCTCTCTAGAGGGCACTGACTAATACACAGGCTTTATCTTTAAACCTCAGTTCTCAATTTACCCATAAGCAAACTAAAACTTGGAAAGATGAAATAGCTAATTAAAGACCCTATGGGTTGTTTAAACCTGTGTCTATCTGACTCTGAAGATAGAGCTTTGTTCATAACCCTTATGACCACTTTGAATGTTTATGAAGCATTACGAGGTATCGTACAGGTTAAAATTAAATAAACTTTTATTGTTCTAAGACGTAATTGAAGGTGCTGTGTCTTCCAGCACTCAGTCCCACCACATAATTTAAATTTACCAAAGTGACTTGTTTTGAGGAATAGAGCTTTCAATGTATCCCTCTTCTTAATGTAAAACACTGCACATTTTTTTGACAATAGCATATTAATTACCACTATTTCCAACTTGTAACTGTGAAAAGCCCAAAAGTTGAGATAATAAGGGTTAAAAATGAAACAACACATTGTAATATATAGATGATGTATTATAGAAGTGTACACTTGAAATCTGTGTGATTTTACTAACCAGTGTCACCCCAGTAAGTTTTATTAAGATTTAAAAAAATGAAACGAAATATTTAACTACAAAGGACTACGTTAGCAGTAATGGGTTTCTTACAAGCACGATTTCTTTCAGTGTATGCTTGCTTGTATAACTGTTGCCTCTACATGCTACTTTAGGCCACTTTTCCGGCTGTTGAGCTGACATGAACCAGCCTTGTATTTAGCTACTTTGTGGAGCAGAGCTGTTGATTACCTCTTTCACATACGCATGCAATGCTCCATGAGCCCGAAAATCCCCCAGGTAGACCCAGGCCATCTTTCTTGCCATCTGTTACTCAGGTGCTCTGGGGCACCTACTTTCCTCTTTTTTTCCTCAGTATTTCCCCATTCTCATTTAGAATGGCATTTACATTTTTACTAAACTGCAAAATAACAGTAAAAACGTAAACATACCCCTAGAGAAAAAAAATATGTAATAATGACAGTATTGTACACTCTCTACTCATCCTTATGCTGAGGTTTCTCAACATCATTATTTGCTGTACATTTAAAAATGCATACCTGTTTTTTAATTAATTAGAAAGCTATAAAGAGAGTCTCCTGGTTGAAGCTATTGACTGGTTCATCCCATGTTCCTTTCTCAGAAACTTAAAGTACTGCTTCCATTAACAATGAGTTGACAAAGTAAGGAGTGCTGTGAAGATCCGGACACTTGTATTCTAGTCTTATGTGATTTTTGAATGAGTTGAAAACATTTGTACACAAACACACACACAAAAACAATGGCTGTCACACTTTCCTCTGTATTTCTTCTGGGGAATTTTGAGTCATCCCCTTACTACACTAGGGATTAGCATACTACAGTTGAATGAGGATGTTTAAACAATGCAACATTGATTGATCCAGCCCTCAATAGAGCAACTCTTCTGTTTATATCTCAGTCTTCCACTCTTCTCCACCTCAAATAGACCAGAATACATATCATCATGGAATAAAATATCTACAAGGTAAGAAACAATATGTTAGATTTTGTTATCAGTATAACTCTACTCACTTTAGTATATGAAGTTAAAACTCTGAGTAACTTGCTTCGTTCTAGAAAATTTGGCTAATCCCAGTCAGTCTTAAATTATTAAATTGTACTTCAGGTTATGGGCAGTTTTTTGCCTTTTTTTTTTTTTCTACTGGTTCCTGGACCTTTTATATTTTAGTTTCAATTGTGTTTACTCACTTGTTCATCTTTGCTCACATGCAGACAGATGTAGGTGGCAGATAGCTGTTCACAGTCAGGATCTTGTCTCAAATAAGCACATGACGTAAAACATCTATGCTCAGTCAGGAAAAGGAGTCATCTATAAATTTCTCTATATTTAAAACAAGCTTATATTGGAAAAATATAATATAGATTTCTTATCACCTGCAATTCAATAAATATTATGGATTTAGTATATCTTCTATTCTTTGCATTTACTACAGTTGGCACACTCAGCAACTTTCCTGGCTTATTAAATTTGTTGAAGCCTATGGAAAAGAACAAATATGTTGGTGAAACTAGACTAGTACTGATAACAGAAGATTGCAGATGTAATCGACTCTGACCTGATGCTGAGGTTAAGATTGAATAGGTACAATACACTTTGTAGCATGGTTTTCTCAAGCAGTTTTACCCTCATGGTGTTTTTTACATTTCTTTTTGGTTTTATACTAGGTTTATACTATACCTAGTTGTTTATCAAACTAGGATGACGATGTTACTGTGTCATCAGTTATGAATGCTTCAAAAAACAACAGTAGAAATATTGATGTTCCTTACCATATTGGGAAGAATTATTAAAAATTCCTGGCCAGTAAAAATTGTTATACTCTATCTTTATTTTGTTACTTTCTAGAATGAGTGAGTTAAATTTTTATCTTTACTTGCCCATTGTATGTGTGTGATGATCGTAGGAAAAGTAGCAAAGGGCTGCGGTTCATTGGCTATCAACCTCCTTGAAGTTAGAACAGAGTGTGAGTGATAATACTAGTTTGGGTATATAAATCAGTACATCCTAAGGATGTCAACACATATGTAACTAATTATATAAATCAGTTGCATTTGGAAATATAGAAAACTATGTAATATAATTTATATTTCATGTCGATAAGAATACATTATATTCAACAAATCCTCAATTAGTAGAGTGGTTCTATTTGTGATTGTGAATCTATGTAAGTCAATCTATATTTAACCCTTGTGTGGGGACAGAGCCTCAGAGTACAGTTTCCAGGCTCTCGGCCTCACATGCATAGGTGCTGGCTCGGGTAGTAAATGGCCATCAACTGTGATCAGATGGCCATCAGCTGTGGCTAGTTGGCCGTCAGCTGTAACCAGTGAGCCATTGGCCACTAACATAACTGCCATGGCTACGCTAGCAGAAAAATGGGGGCTAGCAAGAAGATGGTGGCTGAGCCTGCAAGCACGGTTTGTGAGAGGTGGATGACGCCAGCGAGAATATAGAGGTATGCCTCCCCCATCTATGGCTCCATGGGTGTTCCTTTTTGGCCTCACCATATCCTGTGTTCTTATGTGGGGAGAGGGAGCTGAGACCCCGCATGACTCCCTGCAAGACACCTTGTCTCATAGATTAAATAAAAAATAGCCATGCTTTCTTTGCAGACATAATGATGGTAGTAGTGTTGGCCATTAATGAGTGTGACTAAATTTTCTAAAGTGGCAGTGGTGTAGTGACAGTGTTTCCATGGTAAGAGAATGATTGTTTCGTTAAAAGACAGCAGTTTCACCTAAGATGATAATTACTATATTCAGCATATGACTTGGTCGTACTTTTGGCAAGGTATAATGTTTTTGTCATGTGTATAATTTAGAACTAAAATATATTGAAAAATGAGTCCTAAGAGCCATTAAAAATATGTATTGGCTTAAAACCTTAGTGTTGTTACCTCCAATATCGTCCTATAAAGTAAATAATTTTATTTTGGGGATATTTTGTCAAAGATACCTCTGTATGGATGTTAATGCTGTAAGATTTAAAAATGAGATTCCGACGTCAGTTAAGAATAAAATCAACATTATGTGATTCCTAAGTACCTATGTTGGGAAATGTAGAGTACTATAGAATATTATTTCTAAAAGAATTAAATTTAAATTTAATCAAGTCCATTGAACACACCATAATTTAAAAGATTATGGGGGATAGAGCAATATTATAAAGCATGCTGATGTGAAAGCTGTCTTGGCTAAAATAGAGTAATAGAGACAGGATTTACCGTCCAACCTGAAACAGGTTAGTACCCTGAGAGTCACCAGGAAATGGTGCAGGGATGAGCAACCCAGGCAAAGATGAACAGACTCGATGATTTGAGGAAATAGAGTTGAGATCTTGAGCATATATCAAGGTCGATTGATTTCCCAGGGCAGAGTACTGAAGAAAATAGTCCTACCCAGAGAGAGACCTGCAGAAATCTTCATAGAGCCACCTCAAGTTTCCACCTGAATACTGATCAGAGTGTATATCTGAGGAAACAACCTAAAGCAGAGACCACACCACTCACAAGATAAGAGATGATAGTGCTTTGGTGCTCTCACAGTGTTGAGGATAGTGCCTGATCTTACCAACCACATTGGCAACCTTTCACAGAAGGCTGTTGTCTCAAGCAGTGGAATATAATTGAACCTCACTGAGCAATGCATGGGTCCCACCTACCACATTTTTATATCGAGCCCTAAAAATATCAAAATGTTTCCAAATAACAAAGCTCAAGAATAATTATTATAACACTAACATACCTGGTAACCAACAAAGTAAAATTCACAATGTCCAGCATTCAATCAAAGATAGACATGCAGAAAACAAACAAAAACAACAAGTAAATATGGCTCATATTGTGATGATAAATCACACAATTGAAACCAGCCAAGGGCTGACTCATATGTTATTATTATCAGACAACTATATTAAAACATTATCATAACTATATTATATATGTTCAGAAGGTTAAGTGAAGGCATGAGATGTATTTACAAAACCCAAATTGAACATCTAGATATGACAACTGAAATGTGTCATGCAAGAATTACAGAGACTGGGTTTATCAGCAGATTAAGTTAGACAAAGGAAAGATTAATGTTTTGAAGGCATGTCAGTTGAACCTATCCAAAATGAAACTCAGAATTCTTGAAGGAGATGCCTACAGTTGCTTTCTCTACTCCCTTCTATTACACTTCACCTCACTCCAGTCTAGCCCCTACCACTCCTTTAAATATGCTTCCATAATATCATCAAAACCTTTTTTTATTTTAATCATCACTATATGTCACTTGTTCTACAGCATTTTGAAATGTAATATAATTCCATTCTTTTTAGAAATAATCTCTTCCCTTGTCTACAAATGACACCATTCTCCCAATTTTTACGCCAACCTTTGTGGCATTTTTTAACTTCTATTTTCTTCAAATCCCACAGTTACTGGTATCTTGAAGGATTCTGTTATGTTTTTTTCTACTGACCTATGCATAACCTGTGTTCTCTCTGGATTATACATTTTAATTGTTGCAAGTACCATCCATATGTCTATTTTCTCCAAATAATGTTTCCAGTGTCTCTCTCCTCTTCTTCAGTCTCATGTTTCCACTTGAAATCTAGATGTTTCCACTTGTATAGCTACTTAAGAACATCAAAATGTACATGTCCATATTTGATCTTATAGCCTTCTGTTCCCCTTAACTTTCAGATATCTTAAACTTGCCAACATCAACTATTTGCTCAAAGTAAACCTTACATATTTTCTTCTTTCAGCCAATCACAGTCTTGTTAGTCAGCCAATTAAGTATCTCTTCAATTTCTCAACTTTTCTCTAGTCCTATAACCACTAATTATGAGATTCATGGCAACAATTTTTAATCCTCCCCCCCACCGCAGTTTCCCACCTTGCTTTGTTTCAGTCTCTTTTTCCCACTTCAACCTTGCTCACTCAAATCACAGATGAGACAATGACACTTTTCTGGGGAAAAGTATTCAAATGTCCCTCATTTTCTCCAGATAAAATTCAAACCAGCAAAGTTTAGAAGGCCAATAATAATTGGCATCTGCTTACCTTTTCAACTTTATTTTTTTCCTATCACACCCTGTATTACAAATGTGTTATCATAGTGGGGGAAAACTACATTTTTTTTCTGGTTTATTTAGCCAGGGATTGAGAACTTTATAAAAATGATATACATAAGTTGAGGTCACATAATAGTGAAGGTTTTGCAAGGTTCTCTCCTTGATTTTGAGTTCTGACAGGGACTCGACTGCTAATTGTGCTCTCTATTCATACGGGAGCCACTGGAATTAAGAATAAAAATAAATGCTTGCCTTCACACTGTTCTGTTGTACTTATGCTTACATCATCATTTCCTAAGAACTTAAAATATAACCTCTGTACTTCTGTTTCTCTGGTTATTAAACTAAACTCAGCATCAACAATTCTGCATATTTATTCTACAAAAGAAGACAGAATCACTGTGTGGCTCTCCTCAAAACTACATTTCTGCATCAAATTACAGTCCAAATTGCCTGAAGTATAATAATATATTGCATTTTCTTACAATTATAAACTTTTTCAATGTGGGTATTCTACATACTATCTTTTTAGTCTTTTACTTTTTTAGGATTTTAATCTTCCTGGGCTTTTACCATGCCATCTCCAGTACCTAGTGTATTGTGTGTGATTAAATGCAATTAGCATTTAATATTTGATTAATGAATAAAATTTGTTATCTGCAGAGAGAGACTCTCTTCTTCCTTTTCGTTTTATCCCTTGTCTCCTGGTAGCTTATTTTTGATTCTTGGCTTATTGATTTCACTCTTTAGGGGTCTAAGTCTATTATTTACTTTGTTCTCCCTAGAAATGTCACCTCTATATTTTAGGGTCTGAATGCTGAGTTGTTCAAACACTAAGCTTTCTGATTTATCTGTCCCCAGTAGGGCACGGATTGTAGTGAATGGGGCTTTATGGGATTTTAAGACCATGCCCTAAATTCATATCATCCTCTAAAACAAATCTAAATGTTACCACTAAATGGGATCAAAAGTTTCTTAACAAACATCTGTAAAGTAAATTGTCTTTCTAAGTGAAATGAATTGTTTACAGTAGAAAGAATTCTAGGTAAACCCTTTTGCTGTGTTATTATTATATGTTCTTGTTATCAAGTCAGTCATCAGCAGAAGTTATGCATGTGGATGCTATAAGGTTCTATTGAGTCCGAGATGTGGTACATTTGAATGAGAAAAGATAGTCAGAGATTAATAACGTTAATATATTAAGGATTTGTGAACATGCCAAATAGAAGTTTACCTTATATTACTTTAAAACAAGTTAATTTTGGATAACACATTTGGGAAATTCAGCTTTTTATTAAGTAACAAAAAAGAAAAAGAAAAAATTGCATAAGATTTACATTTACCCAAATACATATTATAGTATTTTCTAACATGCCTAAAGTGGTATATGCCTGTACATACGTGAATTCAAAGACTCCTTGCCTCATTCAGGTTATTAGATCGCTAATAATCTAGTCAATCTGTGCTTTCTTAGTATCCAAAATAATCTAAAAGAGATATTCCTACTTCCTAAATACTAATCTAAGAAAATAATTTTCATGATTTATTACTATAGTGAAAAATATAGTAACATATAGTCCATCAACTCCAAAAGTGATTTTTTTTCTTTGATAATGATTTACGGAAAATATATTTAATTTAACTGACTGATAGATTAACTTCAAAATAGTTGAATGATATTCTTCAGTGTATCAAAATAATCTTTGTATTAAAATAATGATAAATAACAGCAAACCACAAAAGCCATCTGTGTGACAGCTAATAACTAGGACTACTTACGAATTAAAAGTTGTTTTGTTTCTATTTATCTGTTTGCAACTAAATAGGTGGAAAATGGATCATTTTAATGAAGATAGCTGGAAAACAAAATAATGAACACAGTTGTACGTATTTAAGAACTTTAGAGAAATTTGGCACCTCTATTGTGTACTCATGGACCTGTTCCAAGTTCTGATAGACACCCTAGCAATGTCTTCACATGATCACAATTGTATTTTTTATCATTTTTAATTTGTAATATATTACTATTTCTTAATTCAGATATTCACTTTTATACCCCAATTTACTATCATAACCTCATAGTCTTTGACTTAAAGAGGACCCCGCAAAATGAGTGTAGTTTAGATTCTCCAAACCTGAATTTACTGCTGATTGTATAAATTGTGTGACAAACATACTATTTAGCTATATAATAGTTCTTCCTCCCTTCTTACTCACTAACAGAATATGGATTTTGTTCGGGGCTGAAATATATTTCCTTGCTGTTACAATTAGATATAACATAAGTGTAGCCCAAAAGCCCAAGCAAAAATTTTCTGTGGATCTCGGGAAGTCAAGATATAAAAGTAACTGTCTCTTGTTGTTTCTTACTATTCCTGTTTGGCAGTAGATTGAAAAGGTGTTTTCTCATCAAGAGACAACTAGGAGATTGAGAAACTCATAGTGAACAAAGACAGAGGGGATAAAGAACATGGAAGAGCCACTATTCTCATATGTTTTACCTCCATGCTTCTTGTGGAAGGAAGGAAAGAAGGAAGGAAGGAGGGAGGGAGGGAGGGAGGGAGGAAGGAAGGAAGGTCTACTGGTTAAGTCAGTGTAGTTGAATTTTTTTAAAATGCAATGAAACGCTATACTAATTTAGCATAGACTGCTACTTAACCTGTTAATTTCTCTATTTTAAAACTTCCAGTTTTCCCTCGATTTGACAGTCGATCTAGTGCAGAGATTTCAGTGGCATCAAATCAAGCTTATGTTAATTGAATGCAGAATATAATCATAGGGTAATTACCAAATTTTGCTTCTGACCCCTACTACATTGAAAGGAAAATGTTATGACTTTACAGAGAGATGTAACTCACTAGCTGGCTTCTTTGCTTGAAAAGTATGGACTATTCAAAGAGTCAAGATTATAACCCAAATTTACTGTAATATCAGCTAGATAACACAGGGATGATAAATTAAATGAGGACCATTAACATTTGGTTCAAATATTTTGCCCTGGAATGCTTTAACAGTGTTAAGAGTGTAAGTCCGGGGTGGATATTTTAAAACTCTTCTCCATTACTGGAATTTTTGGAAACTGAAATTATTTCAAAGGAATGAATGCTACTGCCATGTAAATCAGTGTCATATACATTGGCATGGATGCAGTTTTGCAATTATTACATTTAATTCTTAATAATTTTACAGATTAATAATAATAATTATTAATTGCTTAATAACCTATTTTAAGCTGGGAAGGAAAGACTCTAAACCAAATATTTCTTCTCTCAGTACATTAATAAGTACTGACAAAAAGTGTTAGCGTATTTGGTAAACACTAACAAACTATTTTTGGGCAAATGCCCAACTACAATGAAGTTATCAATATGGCATATGTAATAAGCAACCAAATTCTGAAGAGAAAAATCTGGAACATACAGCTAAGAAGTTGTGATAGAATCAGTTTCCTTAAATATATTGACATGTATCAGTTAATGAATCGCAATATATGATATGCCTTTTTATATCATTTAAATATTCATATAATTCTGAATTTTGGTGTCCAATAGGGTATTTAAAAAAATAAAATAAAAAAAATAAAAAAAACTTCTCCCCTATTTTTTTTTTTTTTTTTTGTCTTTACCAGAGATCCATTTAAGCCCAGTAGCAGGACTAATTTAAATTCCTTTCAGAAAAATTACCACTGTTTCTGGCATTTTGCTCAGCAAGATTGATAAAGCCTCAAATGTGAATTATCAATTTACTGCTCAGGACTTTCACAAGATGAAGTATTAATGGAACAAGTCTTGACAGCATTATCATTAATGGTTTAAGTTTTTTTTTTCCTGTAAAATCCAAAAATGAGTTAGAGCAAACTATGGTCAAAATCAGGCAAAGCTGTCAAACTAGGCTCTGCTTAGGCATATCTGATCCCTTATAATTCAGGTCTTGTTCAATGAAAATTTCAAGTAATTCGAGTTTCATCTGAAACGTCTTTTTGAAAATATTGTGTGATTGGTGTTATGGATTGAAAATATTCAAGAAGCTATTCTTCTAACCTGCTTAATTGGAATCATTCATTTACATTGACTGGTTCATTCTTCCTCAGGATGACACCTTCTGTCACAGTACTGGATAAAGTATTGGGGGATTTAAAATTTTATTTATAAAACTTTTCTTTTCTTATAAAACTTTTGAAACAGGATATCGAGGAAATAAATGATCATTATATTTTTAAAACAGTGCTCTATTGATAGTAATTCATACTTTATCATTTTTATGGGGTACTTTATCTATAAATATATCAATAAGTTGAAATTAGTAGGTCATTGATAAGTACTTATATTTTTGATATAGGCAAATGCTCCTCAAAAATAGTTATACAAATTTGAGTGCTTATGAACAATGAATGAGGGTGTGTGATTTTTAGTTTGATATCGAGTCAAAAGTAAACAAGAATACTAATTCACTTTTTAAAAATGTATGCGTATGGTGGCAGTGAAACAGGAAATATTATTGATCTCTTAAAAATTTCATAACATCTCTGATAATGATTTTAATATTATAACTATAGTATAATTTATGTAAATGGTAAATGTTAATATTGCATACTTTCAGCAATCCCATTTCTGAAAATTTATCCAAAGAAAATGAAATCAGTATTTCAAAGAGTTATCTATATGCCCATGTTTATTGTAACATTATTCACAATAGCCAAAATGTAGAAACAACCTAACTATTCTTCCATGGACCACTTAATAAAGAAAATGTGGTATATACATACAATGCAATATTATTTGGCCTTACAAAAGGAGGAAATCCTATCACTGGTGACAGCACAGATAAACCTGAAGGACATTATGCTAAGTGAAACAAGCCAGACACAGAAAAACACATAATGTACGATCTCCCCTGTATGGATTAGGTAGATACAAAAGTAATTGCGGTTTAAAAGGTTAAAAATAATTGCAAAAACCGCAATTATTTTTGCACCAACCTAATGGAATCTAAAATACTCAAACTCGTAGTAGCTGAGAGTAGAACGGTGGTTGTCAGGGGCAGGGTGGAGTGTGTGGTAGAAAAGAGGAGGTGATGGTCAAAAACCACAAAGTTTCAGTTGTAGGAAAGAAAAACTTTCCTTTTCGGTCCATTTGGCCAACATAATAATTATATTGGCATAAAACAGATTAACAGTAGAAAAACAGATTTATTTAATGCAGAAAGGTGTTCCATAAAATACGGGGCTCATATTTTTAACTTAATTTTTCTATTAGTTTCAGGCATACAAAACAACATAATGATTAGACATTGACACCCCCCACAATGTGATTACACCCCTCCACCCCCTCAATCTACTACCCCTCTGACATTGTACACGTATATAGCTATTACAATAGCATTGACATATTTTTGAGAGTCAGGCTTTGAGGTTTATATCCTGAGCTGAGAAGGGGGTAGCTACCTGGGACTTCTAAGGCGAGGGAGATGGTTTACAGGAAGAAGAAAGGAACAAATATTTGGTAAATAAGTGTTTGCCAAACCATACAAATAAGTCTTTCTGATATAAAATAGTTATCTCTGATGGTAGGGGATCTGTACCAGGAAGAATACTACTCCTTTAGACTGTTAAGGGAGAGGCAAAAAGCTTTGCCTGAATTTGGTGGGTTTTAATTGCCTTTATCTCCAAACAATCCACATGCAAAATGGTACACTTTGGAGTGGTGCATTCTCCCTCTCATAGTTATAAAAGATGAATGAGTTCTGACACTCTAATGTATAGCATGGTGATTATAGCTATTAATACTGTATTGTATAGTTGAAATGTGCTAAGACGGTAAATCTTAAGTGTTTTCACCGAAAATATAAAATACAATAAAAAAGGAAAGGAAAAGAAAATTGAAACTATGTGGTGTGACTGGTATGTTAATTACCTTGATTACAGTGTTCATTCACAATGTATACATATATCCGAACATCAAGCTGTGTACCTTAAATATATACAATCTCTATTTGTCAATTATACTTTAATAAAACTAAAAAAAAAAAAAATGTAAAAATAGTGTAATGGAGGAGTTAGCCTGTTGAATATATGGCCTAAGGTACAAAGATAAGAACTTGAAGCTGACTTGGAATGGCGATTAGGAGGGTATATGACTGTCACTTGTGGCAGGTGCCATATAGCCTGAGTAATTATCTAGTTATTATCTAGTTAATATCTAGTGTTATTATCAAGAGACACTGTGGTCAAAGCCAGGGAAATGGGAGTGAGAATCTAATATAATGAATAGTTCACCTCCTAAACTGGACATTAACTGTAAGTCAATATGTGGAAAAATCAGATACAGAATTCAGTAAAAGGAAGTGGCCAAGAAAGTGCATGAGAGTCAAGAAGAGGTACAGATGAGGTGTGAGGGATCTGATCCTTCAATAAGGAAGTGGGTTTTGGGTATGTTTCATGGGCAAAAAAAGCTTTGTACTCATGTTCTTTTGTCTCATAAGGAAAAGGTCTTTATGTATAGTTAGGTGCCTCGTCAAAGCCACTGCAGCAAACAACTTTTTATTGTTTACGTTTCCAATCAGAAAATGTTAGCCTGGTGAGAGGGCATTTAACCCACTTGTCCACTGGCTGATGATCTCCTGTTTTCATGTGAGATCATCTGCATTCTGGAACCACCTTTATAGAATGCAGAGACTAGAAAAGCAGGTTAAAGGCATGGTGCTAAATACTTTATATGTAATAAAGCATCAGCTAGCTTAGCCCTAAAAACACTAGGAGAGAATTTTTTTTAGAAAACATTTTTGTGTGGAAATGGACACATGCAGAGGTATGAAATTTATTTGTGTTTGTATAGTGTCTTGATTCAAACTATAAATTCAACAAATGAAGAGATGTTTTGAATTTCTTGAAGTCCATGTTTGTTGCCTACCGATTCTGTTCCGTGTTCCAGGGCCTCTCACAGTTGAATAAATGTTTTTAAACATTTAAAAAAAACAAAAACATATTCTTTGTACTGGGGATACAATTGATAATATCAAGGTTGATGATCTGATATCTTCCTTCATCCCCAAAGTTTTTCAGTTTCATTTTCTATTCTGTTTCAATAGCTCAGTCACAACACAAAAATACTTGTGTGTTCTTATGGCTATAAATGTACTATGAAAATACCAGTGGGGATGTTGCGTTTGTTGGGGTTTTGTTGCTGCTGTTGTTTGGTTTTATTTCTCAAGTCTGGATTTGTGTTTCAAACTCAAAGAGGTTAAATTTTAATGCAATATTTCAGATTCTGAGTTACATACCACAAAGAGACAAAGTATGCTTTTATGCAAAACGCATTTCAATTTTCTGAACACTAGGATGAATTATTCACTGTTTCAACTTGGGCTTAGTGTCCAGTTAAAAAAGGAAACTGGAATCTAAAATCCTTAAAAAAAAAAAAAAAAAAGAAACGTAGTTGGATATGAAGCAAACTTCCCTCAGTGAATTTAGGGTGGAACAATTACTCTAACTTGGGCCTGCATCTGCTTTCTGGTGTCATGTTATCTTTGCATTTTCCTGAGTTTGTTTCTGGCTATGGGTCAAATTGACATGCAGGCCAAACGTGGATGATTATATTTATTTCAGATACAACTTAGCACAGTGGTGAATTACACTACAGTTTTGGGTTTTAAGAAGCATTCATAAAATGCAGTTTGAGAAGTATTTGAAATAGACATGTAATAATTTTTCAAAACTTACCTTCTTTCAAGAACATCCTTGAATCTATTCTGCCTGAATCAGTGTTATTATGTCTAACACTAAAGTGTGCAATAATGGAAAGACACATAATTATATCTTCATAAGTAAAATGACATGTTTAAGACACTGAAGAACTATGTAGTAATAATATTTTAATACGTTTTCTCAGCACCCATGTAACTTTATAAATATAATCTCATTCTTAGATTCCCAGGAATGTGTTGTGATATCTTGCTTTTATTGAAAATAGAGAATAGTGACTGATCTGGGGAGATATGGCTAAGGCTGTATAATTCTAAGAGTTTAGAAACAATCAATCATTAAGCATAGATAAATACATAGCTACATAGGTACTCACATAATGCATATACTTTTCGTTTAGCTTTTCATATAGTGACTCTATATAGCTTTCCATATAGCTGTTCATATTTTGATTCCACAGCAGATCTATGAATAGTATAGTTTTTTTTGTTTGTATGTTTGTTTTTGTTTTTGTCGCAATCATTTTGGACCAAGCTATTTTATTTATATTTAAACTTAGATCTTTGAAAGGGCTCTCAAAGATTCATGTGTTTATGAAAGAGTCCACTTTTACAGCATATGTTCAGGTATTAAATGTGCTACAGTATGAACCCAAACTGTTTTCTTTAAAAGGCAGAGGGTATGCAAAGCAAAACTTAGGCCAGAGCAGTATGGCAAAATGAAAAGAGCATGAGATTCAGAAAACCTGTATTTGAATGTAAGTTGTGCTGTTTGTTTCCTACTAGCTGAATGGGTTGTCCTGCCACATTTTCCTCTTTTCCTCTCTTATCTCCTTTGCAAGGTTCTACTTTAGAGAGAGATTATGGAGCAGGCTTTGAACCTTACTAGATACATAGTAGATGCCTCTTCTTCCATCATCACCTATTTCTTTAAAATAGTTTCCATGTAATTTTTTTTTTTTAGACCTGGAAGAACAATTGCGTGCCAGAGGAGTTATGGGGATGTGTGAGATTGATTGGCTGGTTAGTGGGAACCAATCTCTTTTTAGTGTTGATCATATTGATACAAATTTATATAAGACAAAAATGATTCCTCAGTAAAACATACACATTAGCAAACAACCAGGAAATCACCTCTACTTGAAAAGAAAATCTTGAAGTAGAAAATGTACACTCTTCTTAACAGACCACATTATATCTATACAATAACTAATTACTAAAATTCTTGTGAATTTGAAGACGAGAATTCCAGAATATATTTTTGTCTTAGATTATATTTATTTAGTTCCAAAAGAGTTCTGGCCATTTAGTTCTAGAGGTAGAGTTCAAGAGAGCTTAAGTGCTCTGATGTTGAACTATTAGATGCCTCCCGATGATTTCAGGGCTGTCACAACTAAGCAGAGGCCTGCAGGCTATTTCTAATTTTGCTCCTGCTGTTGTCTTAAACCATCTCCTGAGACTGAGTGTAATCTGTTATTCAAAGTGACATGTCTCTCATCACTGACAATTTTTTCACTCCTTCAGACTATTTGAGAATATGATAACCTTTTCCCATGTATAAATGAGCCTGAGAAATAATTGTATTTTCTGATTACATTGAGCTGAGCTATCCATTCATTCCCAGATTGTCTCAAATTTCATTCCTGTAGGGAGATCCACTTCCTCAGCTTCTGGCATCCTAACTAGATTTCCCGGATTTCATTCAATGGCATTGTCTACATTTTGCACTTAGCTTGATATTAGGGGGCATTATGGTATCTCCCTACAGTTTTCTAAAAAGATAGATATCATTTCTACATATAAGCAAATGTTAAAATGGATGGAAAATATTTTAAGCCACGTCTGAGCCATGCATGTCTTTTCTATTTGTTTATAACTTCCCAGAGTCCTCAGAAATACCTGTTTTCAAAAAGATTGGCTTATCTAGTGATACTGTCAAGTTATTGTTAATATACTGGGGGTTTAGGGTGAAATAGGCTACTGAGAATTTTATCCTAACACAAATAAATATTCCTTTGTGGAAAACATGTGGGAAGGACCAAAATTTCTGAACCTAAAGCTGTTGGGTTCACCTGTTCTTCAAATGAGAAGTTTAAGAGATATAAAATGTTGCCATCAAGTTAAGAATAATTAAAAGATGTTTTGATAGTTCTAAAAGGTTTCTGAGGTCATTGACAGTTTATAAAATTTTATTATTTTTGTTATATGTTCTGTGAAGTGTAGAACATTTTTCCTGGCACTCTCTATGGTCTCATGTCCAGATTTATATGAATTTCTGTCTTATTTCTTTAAAAATTGCATTCCTCTGTTATTTTGCATATAACAGAGGAATCTTCTTCACCACCATATTTTTACGTCTCATTTTAGACAGCACAGTCTTTCTAATATTTTTACTACATATAGATAGATATCGCATTGTAAATGTCCTCTTTGTATTTTATTGTCCATTGTCATAAATTTCACACAATTATGTTAAACTCTGTACTGCCTTGATTCCTGGAGTCCTTGAGAAATCAACATTTGTTTCTCAAGCAACTAACATTGTACAAATTAATAAAGAGAATCCTGAAGTCCTGTAATAAAATGCATTGGTGCCCCTCTGTATATGAACATTGAGAGAATATGAAGTAAGCAGAGCTTTGGATTTTCAAAAAAGTTTTATAATTGAAATGAGATGATTGGTGACATTTTCAAGATTTTCTTTATTTAAAACTATTTAGAATTATTTGTATTCATTTTTGGAGGCAATCTTTAATATGAATCATTAGCCTGGCTATATAAATATGATACATAGTTAATTAAAAACATGATATTAAGCATATTCATTGATACACATTGGGGTGAAATATAAAGTATGGAATTTAGATTGTGATTGCATAAGATTGTAAAATCAAATCTGGTGAAAGAATTGACCATTCTGTTTAATTTCACAAATGTTTTGATTTATTTTATCCCTCAATAGAATAGCTTCTTAATAGGACTGCAATAACCAATAAAAAAGCATTTTAGGTACTGACCTGATTGCTTTCAATTTCTGTTTGGTCTCCTTAGTACACAATAATTCTGAATGTATTTTAAAAACATTTTTCCAACTCTTTGGGACCTTCAGAAATACATTTTGAACATTAGGAATAATTATAACACAATAATATGTTTTGACTGAATTGTATCAGACAGAACCTGATTGAGGATATTAACAAGTTTCTACAGATATTCATCCTCCTTTCAATTTAAAATTGACATTTTAAATTTTGTCAACAATAAATCATAAGTTCTAAACTTTAAAAGATTTACTTAGCCTAAAATTCTCAAGTTTTCCACAATTGAAAAACAAAGAAACGATCTTATTTTTATTAGTTGAAGCGATTAATTATGGGCCACATTCTTTTATAAAAGGGAATAATTTATGAGTAAAATTGGTCAGATTACACAAATCCTCCCTGGACACAGCAAAGGTATTTTTAAAGAACAGATTTGCAATTTGGAAATGCAGAAATCTTGATCTTACATAGGTCAGCAATTTATTACAAAGGGTAATGTTAATGTACAGGAAATGACTCATTCTGTAATTTTGTTGAGCTTAGTTCTATGGAAAGACAGACTTATGTTTGATTCCTGACAACTGAGGATCATAGGACTAGGTTTAACTGTCCTTAAGTAACAAGGTCCTTATAGTGCCTATGGAATTCTGTGTCTCCTTTTTTAAGTAAAATCTCAATTTCAGTTTTTCAAATTATTTTAAATCATTGTCTTTCTTTAAAATTATTTTTATCAAGATATATATATATATATATATATATGTATATATATATATACATATATATATATATATATATATATATATATACACATATGTTAAATAGTACTGAATTTTGTCCACTCCTTCCCAAAAATTATCCACACAGCCCAGCATCAAATAACTTTAATCCAGCTTCTCCTGGAAGCTTCTGTATGCAGCTCATTCTTGATTTTTCAATGTAAGATATTATTTTGATATATCCCTGTGAAAATGATAATTTCCCTCCTTACACTTGCCCATCGCTACAGGAACTCTCCTAGCACACTATTCTTTACCCCAATCTCTTAGTGCTTTAATACTACAAGTTTATAATTTACTATGTTCTAACTATCTAAACTTAATTCCCATTTCAAACACATGGATTTCATGATTATTTTTTTAACTTTTATTTCACAACTTTTTTTTAAGTTCGGCGTTTTAAAAAATGTGTTTCTATTTTGCTTGGCTTAGTTTGCAATGAATATTTCATTCCTAAACTCTTCAGTCACTTCCATTCTGTTCTATAATAGTACTACTTCCTGTAACCATAGTCTAGGAAATCCTTTTATTTCTCTCCTTGAATGGGAAGTTGGATGTCCTCCTTTAAGAGTTTACTAAGTAAGCAGTTTTTGGAATCAGCCATTCTGAGTTATTACATATCTAACTTTTTTTTTTTATTCTACTTTTGTCCTTCAGTATAAATTGCCCACTTATATAGTATTCTCAGAAGAAAATAATTTTCCCTTAGAATTTTGGAGTCATTTGTTATTGTCTCATAGGTGTTTGTTGCTATTCACAAGTTTAATACTTAGTGATTTCTGACTTTTACACTTTGTACAAAAACTGTTTACTACACTGACCAATGCACTTAAAAAGTACTGAGTAATTTGTCATCCATTTTGTTGGTTAATATTATAATTGTGTCACTTGATTTGTATGTTATTCATTGTGTTTGACATTTGGTGCATTTCAAACTTCAATATTACATCTTCATTCTAAAACATTTTAGTTATTATTTCTTTGAAAACTTTGATTTCCATTTATTTTATTCTTTCTATATTTCAGTTAGCAGATGCTATATAACAGACCATCCAAAACTTAGAAGCTTACAACAATGATTTTCCTTTTTTTTTTCCCTCGCCTCTGCTTGACTGACTTGACATGGCTTAGCCAATAGCTCTGTTTACACTGCAGGTCTGAGTCAGCTGGAGTGACTGTTCCACGTGAGCCTCAGGCAAAGTACAATATTCTCTATTTCCTGTTGAGGTAGGAGATTTTTCTCTATGAGTCCCCAGATGATGTAGGGGAGTTTTGAGTGAATGAGTGCTGGGATCCTGTCTCTTGAGACTGAAGAATGGAAAGACAGACACAGGAGAGGAGCGAAGTTTTAAAGAGGATCATTTATTGAAAGCAAAGCATCAGAACCTACCAGCGGGAAGGGGTCCCTAACGGGGGGGGGTGGGGGGTGGGGGGGTGCCCAGTGACTGAGGCAAAAGCTCTTACTTTTATACCTTTCCTTGCCTGTTTGCGGAAGGGGATTGTCTCCTGCTAATGGAATTCATCTACGAGGTTTGTTCTGTTAGCTCATTGTGAAAGGATTAACAAAATAACCCATTGCTATCTATCAGATCTGCTCCCTTTGTCAGGCCAAAAGGAATTTTATGATTAACCTCAAGGCACTGTTACATTTTGTCCTGGAGCAAAGGAGTGATTTCAAAACCTGGAATTTTAGGATACATCTGTCTTTGTTTATTCTACCAAGGACCTCCCTGTCTACCTAAAAACCTGCTCCCTAACCTGTCTCACTGTTAGCAGGTAGAAGCCTTGCTACTGGAATTCTAGGTGGTATGGAATGAAACAAGTGTTTGGCATCCTCTTTTTTTTATATGAAAATTTCTGTTAAAGTTTTGATTTAGAACGTGCAACCTCAACTGTGTGTGGTATTCCTGAAGTTCAAGGCTTCTCTGGTTCTGTGTTTCCAAAGAGAACTTTACTGAAGTCTTCTCTTTAGATAGTAGACAGTTATATAGTAGCTTGGAGTAGATCAAAGGATGAGAACATCCCAAACACAGAGTTGTTCCTGGTGTCCTGTAAGGAGTCCCAGCCCACCTCTTGCATTTAGAGCATGTCACACCTCCATTTGTGAAGTCTTGGCATTTTTATCTATTTTCAGTATTCTCTTTGGTGGAGCTTGATGAGAGGAGAAATAAAAGCATGATTTCATTTCTCACCATATTTACCTGAATATCTAAACAACCCTTAATGTTATATATATATAAAAAAAAGTCTCAAGAAAAATACAGTCAATTTCATGGTTTATAGCAGATTTGTTTATCTATGTCTAATTATTTTATGCATAGTTGAATTTGGTATATACATAGTGATTACTAATACCTCTATTTTAAAGATGAAGAAACTGAAGTGCAGAAAGATTGAGTAACTTTCCCTGTGTCTCACAGGTATGAAAGCCAGGCTGAAGGTGAGACCTTCTTTGCATTTCATTTTCTGGTGATAGAAAGTGATTGAATGTTATTTCTCTGGCTGGGAGTTTTTATCCCTTTTACTCGCTGTAATTTAGATAGTCCTCCAGGGATACCAAAAAGAAGAAAATCAAGATATTCAGACCCAATTCTTAAACTTAAACTTTTCTGCCTCAGTATGTAAATATTGATGAAAGGAAAGTAGAGAAGGAAAAGCCATTGATACTGATGTTTCTATATTCACCATTTTAATATATTTTAAACTTACATTCAATAGGCATGATTGAGACTTTAATTCCTTCCCCTTTTTTGATAGCTTCATTTATATTTAAACTTTATGTCATTTTTTTTCATTCTCACCCCATTCTATCTCCATTAAATGTTCTGCATTCTTGCCTATTAATACAAATATAGAATATTTTAAACAGTTTTAGCTTAGCTCCTATTTTTCTTTTCCATCAGTCATAGGACAAATATGTGTTTAAACATTATTTGGCATAGTTTTGAATGTTTTTCAGTGTTTTCAACTGAATTCCCAACTGATTTGTTATTCAACAGTTTGTCCTTTTTTAACAAATTGATAAAAAACACTTTTAATGTTCAACAATCTGGTCAAAGGAGAGGCAGAAATTATGGAGAGTACTCCAGAATACTTCCATTTTTGACACTGCGGCAGTGTGCTTTTCTAAGTAGCATTAGGCATATTTTGAAGATATGGTAGAATTCCCCTGTGATAATACTGGGGGTGCCAAAAATATGTATACAAATGGACCCTTTGGTCAACGTTGCTAAAGCAGTAGTTATCCGTAATCAGAAGTGTCGGGATGCTGATGCTAAACACTTTGAGCACCTCTTGTAATTGCAGAAGTCAAATGTGACTTGCATTCATCTTTTGTTATCAGTATATGTCGAGTATTACATTTTTAATAGTTTTTTTTTAAATGTGTATACATTTATATATATATATGTGTGTATATATGTATGTATGTATGTATGTGTATATATATATATATATATATATATATATATATATATATATATATATATATATATATATATATATATCCATCCCTGTTTCTCACTAGATAATCTTACAGTTTGGCATGCTATTATTTTTATTTATTTATATGACAATATTTGTATATTCCCTTTGTATATGTGATACCCTCTAGATATTACTAACTACACCTACCACTGGCAGTGCAATTGATTTTTCTTAATCTCTTCTGTTAGGCTGGTCTCATTGTCAATCATTGTTACCAATTTTCAGGATGAGCACTGGAAACCAGTAGGAAAGTGTAAGCTGAGACAGTAAGTGTGACAGAGAGCTATAGTTGGTAAATTACATGTTAGATTTGAGATTTATGGTTAGGAATGTAAGAGGATCTCTAAAATAAACATATGTGATTTAAAGTTCAGAAAGAGACTTTATAGAATAGACCTAGATAATGCAGAAACACAGGTTTTCAGAGTCAACTGATTCAAAATGGAGTATTACTTAGTCAGGTAAAAGGTCAAAATTTTAGTCAACCAAGGATTTAGCAATCCAAAAGACACAGGAAGGGAAATCCAGGCAGAAGTTCTTTGTGTATAGATCTGAGAAAATCAGAGCCATTATTAAGGAAAGCAAAGACCCACATAAATTTTCTAACTAACCCAAGTTAGATAAAGCAGAATTGAAGTTGAATGCAATCCATGTTCATTTCATAGTCTGTGTTCCTTTATTTCCTTGTTTTATTTCCAGAACTAGCTAACGGGTATAGTTGGGATAGTCAGTGGAATCCAGAAGGAGAAGGGAGTAAGGAGGAAAGTATTCCTGTCACATTATGATTTTTTTAGCAGTAAAAGTTTTTAGTTTTATTTTTCTCCCTATCCCCTCAAACAAATAAAAATTATATCTGTTGCTAAATATATGCAGTAGTGTTAAGGATAAACATTATTTTGTTTGATATTTTAATGAATGCAAATATTGTGTGTAGAGCTTTGACCTCAATCTCAACTGTAGTATTTGATCAGCCATACAATGCAGTAATGTCAAATAAATTATTTTTATCAAATGCAATTATTTATTTTTAAAGAAATCTAAATTTGTGGTCTAAAAGTTATATCATTTGAACACACAATGTGATACATAGATGATGTATTACTTGTACACTTGAAACCTATGTGATTTTAGTAACCATTGTCGCCCCAATAAATTTTAATTAAAAAATAATACAATAAAGTGTATCTTTTCTTAGTATCTTCAGTATCTATTATTAGCCCCCAAATAAGCATAATAAATAAAACAAAGATTAAAAAATATTAAATCATTTACAGATTTAGGATAGTTTATAATGTGACCTACTTAGGAAACTTAATGGCTTGTCTTTTAGGGATCATATTTATGTCCAAATCCAGATTGCAGCTGAGGAGAAATAAGTTACATTATAAATACGATGGCTTTCATGTTTAGTAGTGTATCTATGTTATTGTACTATACCCATACTTTGTGTTGAATAAAATGTCCCTTGACAGTTGCAGCAGCAATATGTTATTATTTTTCCTTTGCTGATTTAGAGAGGTGAACTTAGGCAAAATTGTGAACTATGTGATACTTCTTTTTATATTTATTTTATTCTTCTTGTATTCTTTCTCATCTGAAAAAGAAATGTCAACCTCTTATTGTTATTAGAATATATAATATATGCTCAATTCCTTAATTCCCTACATTCTTCATTCCCTATATTCTTCCTTCTCCTACTCCCTACAATAAGTCACTTAGTTCCTTTAATATTCTCTGCTTTTTTTGTCCCTAACAAAACCTGATTTCAACAGACTTAAATGTTTTAAAAGATCTGTCAATTACTACTATTACACTGGGGTATATGCTGCTAATAATGAGTTAAGATAGGATATTATTTTTAATTCTAAATTAGTTGTGAGACATTTTTAACAGATTAGTGATTTACCAAGTTTATTACATTTGACCTACAAATTATACACCGGAAGAGACAACCCTGCCTATTTTAAATCATTTCCTGCTAATGTGTTAAAACCATGCCTATATGAATTAATTAAAAGTTTATCATTGTTGGAATTTAAAGGAATATAATTTAATGATTTCTCATGCACAACAAATTATGCTGCTCTCATCATTTTATTTTAATAACACCATTGAGTCCTTTTTTATAAAACTTATTGCTTACTACACTTCATGATGTCCTTAAATAATTCTAGTTACAAGATTCTTCCCACCAAATGAATATCTACTCTCTAGGCTGTAATTCTGAGATATAGTATTTTTTATTTTAAAACACTATGTACATCAATTTTAACCCTCAACATATTTTCTATCATATTACATTTCCTATTATTTTTAAAGCCTTCAGATTTGCCAAATGCTTTCTGTTTTCTTAATTAATAATCAGTCTCAATAAAAGTTTACCTTCTCCTCTTTATATTCTTATGATTCTGTCATAATATGTGAGCTACATTTAGCATACTGTAAAGTATTTACCCAAGTAAGTCTAAACTATTTTTTAAAGAAAAAAAAAATGCTTGGTGTGATTTCAATCTTCTTAAATTTTCTGAGGCTAATTTTGTGTCCCAACATATTGTCTCTCCTTGAGAATGTTACATGTTCACTAGAAAAAAATGTATAGCCTGGTGTTGTAGGATGAAATGCTTTGTAAATGTCAATTATGTCCATTTGATATAATGTGTCATTTAAGGCTGGTATTTCCTTATCGATTTTCTGTTTGGATAATCTATCCATAACTGTCAATGGTGTATTTAGGGTCCCCTACAATAATTATATTTTTGTTAGTTTCTTCATTTAATTCTGCTGTAGTTGCTTTTATATCTTGGTGCACCCTCATTGGCCAACATTACCCTGATACCAAAACATGGTAACGATAACACAAAAACAGAAAAGTACAGACCAATATCTCTGATGAATAGAGACCAAAATCCTAAACAAAATATTAGCAAATCAAATACAACGATGCATTAAAAAGACGATACATTATAATCAAGCGGGGTTTATTATGGGAGCAGAAACATGGTTTCAACATATGCAAATAAATCAATGTGATGCACCACTAAAACAAAATAAAGGATAAAAGGCATATGATCATATCACTGGATGCAGAAGAAAACATTTGACAAGATAAGACATCATTTTATGATTAAAACGTTTAATAAAATGGATAGAGAAAGAAGGTACCTCAACATAATAAAGGTCATATATGACAAATCCTCAGCTAATACCATACTCAATGGTAAACAACTGAAAACTTTTCCTCTATCCCCCCTGCTATTCAACAGGGGCCCGCTATCACCCCTATTATTCAACACAGTACTGGAAGTCCTCGCCAGAGCAATCAGGCAAGAGAAAGAAATAAAGGCATCCAAATTGGGAATGAAATTGTCAAATTGTTACTTTTTAAAGAAGACATGATTCTTTATATAGAAAAACCTAAAGACTTTACCTAAAAATTATTAGAAATATTAAAATATAGTAGAGTTGTAAAATACAAAATCAATGTACAAAAATCCATTGTGTTCCTACATACTAACAATAAAATTTGATAAAAATAAATGGAAAAAAAAAAAAACAATTCCTGTTTCAATTTTCAGAAAAATAATAAAATATCTAGGAATGAATTTAACAAAGGATGTGAAGTACCTGTACATTGAAAACTATTAAGACATTATTAAAACAAATTGAAAAAGACACAAAGAAGAAAAAAAAAATCATCAGATTTGTATGAGATTATAAAATACCCCCAAATAGCCAAAGCAATCTTGAGAAAAAAAAATAAAGAAAGAAAGAAAGAAAGAAAAGAAAAAACAAGGCTGGAGGCATCACACTCTCTAACTTCAACTTATACTACAAAGTGACAATAATCAAAACAGCATGGTATTGGCAGAAACACAGACACACAGCCCAATGGAATAGAATTTAGAACCCAGAAATCAACCCACATATACATGGACACATACTTTTCAACAAAGGAACCAAAAGCATATAATGAAGAAAAGAAAGCCTCTTCAATAAATGTTGCTGGGGAAATTGGAACGCCATGTGCAAAAGATTAAAACTAGACTATCTGTCACCATACACCAAAATTAACTCAAAATGGATCAAAGACTTAAACATAAGACTTGAAACAATAAATTGCACAGAAGAAAGCATAGGTACTAAACTTAAGGACCTTGGGTTCAGAGAAGATAATATTATATTCTCATATTGTTGTTTTTACCAGTTGTCCTGTTTATTTCATAACCTTAGATATAAGGTTATAAAATGACATCCAAGAGTTACATCCTTCTTGCATACATATTCTGTGTGACCCACATGACATACTGTATATTATACACACACACACACACACACACACACACACACACACCAGGGGTGCCAAAAAAATGTTTACAAGTAGACATTTCAGTCAGTGTTGCTCAAGCAGTAGTTTGCCATAATCAGAAGTGTCTGGAGGCTGATGGTAACCACTTTGAGGACCTCTTGTAATTGCAGAAGTCAAACTTGTATTCATATTTTGTTATCAGTATATATTGACTATTACAATTTTAATACAGTTTTCCTTTCTTAAAATGTGTATACTTACTTTTGGCACCATATATAATACACATATGTGTTTCCCTGAAAAGAAACCTAGCCGGACAATCAGCTCTAATGTGTCTTTTGGAGCAAAAATTAAAATAAGACTCGGTCTTATTTTACTATAATATAAGACTGGGTCTTACATAATATAATATAAGACTGGGCCTTACATATGCTCTTTATTTCTTGAACGTGCAGTATTTTGTAATTATATTTCTTTCTCTTTTTTATAATGATTTCAATATTTTGACTCATAAGCACTTCAATGGAGAATTTTCTTACCACCAAGTCTAAAGAATTCTCTTTACCTACTGGGAATTATTTGCTTATAATTTGTTCCACATTTTAGCTTTCTTTGTATTTGGACTATGAGTTAATTGGATTTTAATTGTTTCTTGACTTTCTTATTACAATTCTTTCTTGTTAAAAAGAAAAGTATCTCCTGTTAAAAAATGATGAGATATATTGAAAAGTGATGTATAACCCTTATCCTGAATGTTCTCTTCCTGGGGTTTGGGGTTAAACTTACTTTTTCAAGAATCTGATGTTTTCTCACTGTTTTTTTTTTTTTTTCTCTTTTTCCCCTCTTCCGTTTGCTACAATACATCCTCAAGTAATATCTTTAGAATGGATCACAGAAGATAAATTTTATGAGTCCTTTTATGTCTAAACATGTATTTATTCTCTCCTAAATTTGAGTCGTATTTCTCAGCTATAGAATTCCTGTTTGAAAATCAGTTTATTTCTCAAAACTTTGAAGGCAATTCCCTTATAATCTTCTAGCATGTAATATTGCAGTGAAAATAATTATTTATTTTTCCTTCCATTATGATTGTTTTGTTTGTTTATTGTAGAACAGCTATCAGCAAATGATTTCTGTAAATATTTTAAACTTTGCAGACCGTCATGTCTAACTTTGCATCTGGAGTGCAAACCTGGCCATAGATGGCATGCAAACAATCCGGTGTGCCTGTGTTTCAGTGAAAGGACTCATGGAGAATGAATTTGGATTTCATATAATTTCTAAGTGTTGAAAATACTATTTTCATTTTGTTTCAATAATTTATTAAAAACTATTTTTAGATTTTAAGCGATATAAAATTTCAACAAAGGGGATTGAATTTGACTCATAGGAGGAAGTTTATTGACCCTTATCTTGAAGCTTTTTAAATATTTTTTGTGTCCATTGTTAGTAAATTTCACAATGTTGTGTCAACATGTCTCTCCGTTAAGCCTCTTTTTATTAATCTTACATGGAATTATTAAACCGACCTATGAGGTCCTGGAAAAATGCAGAACCATGTGTTTGTTTTGTGGTGACATGGCACATGAGGGACACTGTATAGATTTCTTACACAAAACTAAATATCAGGTTTTCAATTAACCAGTTTTCATTTTCACTCTAGGTAGCAAGCAGCAAAATCAGTGGGAGGGAGCTGAATCCCACTTCACTGTACCCTCCTCTTAATCTGTGCGTTTAGCTTTACCCACATACTTGATCCACCAACTTGCTTTATACACTTTTCATCTTTTTCAGTGTCAATGTAAGAAATATCCAGACCTGAAGAGAATTTTAATGTTTATTTGAGCCAAAGTGACAATAATTGCTGGGAAGCAAAATCTCAATAGATTAAGAAAACTCTCCGGATAATAGCAGTTTTGGAGCTTATTTTAAGCATTAGAGTCGAAAGAGTAAACTTAAGGAGTGTTATATGAAAACCATTGGTGATAGAGTAAGAGAGTGGGAGAAAGCAAATCAAGGAAATCTCTATGATTGGATAAAAAGTAAAATGGAGAGACACATACTTCTTTTACATTGGTGAGTACAGGACAGTTAATAATTAACATGTACAGCACATATAGATGTTATTTGGGGAACAAGAAAACAATGAGGGGTTCTGTGGTCTCCTGCTCTGGTGCTATGGTTTATGCTCTGAAGAGTCTGGAAAAAAAGGGATTACTCTGACATTCAAAGGGTATGTTAATGTAAAAATACAATAGACAGGATCACTTCAGGTAAACATTGACCTTTGTCAAGAAAACTGCAGGTCCTGGATGTGACTACCTGCCATAACCTGCTTTTAATTAGGAATTTTTATGCTCAGACCATCCTATGAGGTCTCTGAGTTTGTAGGACCTGTCATGCTCACCTCCCTTGAGCTGGTAAGGTTTAGTATATGGCTCCTTTTTCGTCCACATCAAGTGTGTTGAATTTTCTATTCTGCTGATAGCAGCACCCTTATCCCTAAAGACCATTTTCTTCTCTTCACTGTTGTTGATTTATTCCTTTTTGTACTTTCACAATTTTATTTTATCAAAGTTATAGATAGGATAAAAGGTGTGTGTATACATATATATATATATATATATATATATATATATATATATATGTAATTACACAGCCACCTTGAATAAATAACAATCAAATTATGTTTAAATCAGATATATACTTACACAAGACTATGATAGATATCAGGCTTACTTACAATGATTATAATGGTTTATTCATCTGAAGTGAGGCTAGTATGATAGTGGTTAAAGTTCCAAAGCAAGAACTATCTGAGTATTTTTTTTGTTTTGTTGGTGGTGGGTATCTTGTTACTAAAGGATAAAAGGATAGAAAATCTTGCATGATACATATTTTACTAGTTATAATAGAAAACTAATAAAAATTGCTTTTCAGTGTTTATTTTTATTTGTGTATTATATATGTCTTTTAGGGGTCAGGGTCTAAGATCATCTCATCATGACTAAAGCTTTTTAACGGTGTGACTTCACGCAACTGTAGAAGGTTGGATTTTTTTTGATATTTTGAAATCTCTTGATATGAGAATATATATGTATATATATATATATATATATATATATATATATATATATACCTCTTTATAAATATTACTAAGAGAAACTTTTTATAGAACTCTCACAGAGTACCCTGATGCCCATTGTTAGTCAACTTATTAAATTAGCAGTGCATTCATGAATGCATAACTCAAGTCTTCCCATTGAGATATTAAAACAAGCTCATGACTGTGTCGTTTCTATTTCCTTCAGTGTAATTATTTGAGAAAATATAGAACAACCAGAAAATCTTGACCAATTTCAACTCCAAAATTTTACTTGGCATTTAATATAGCTTATTTTGATAGGGATATTATTTATGTGTCACCCAGTCCTCCCATCCCCTGGCTTGCTCTAACTTGTAAATTAGTGGTTAACAGCCTTTATCAGATATGATTGGTGACTCTTGTTTACTATACTTAGAAAAATGGAAATTTGAGGAATTTGGTTACCTTAGTATGGAGTTGAGAATAATGGTCAATTCCAGAATTGGTATTGTTATCTTCTTCAGTTTTAAATCCTGATATTAAAAAATAAATTAATCCCAAAATAGAATGGAATAATTGGAAGAAGATTCAGTCTTATGTTTATATGATCAAATAAAGAAAAAAGAGGAATATTTTAGCATAAATTGATACTTTATGTGGCAATAGTCCATCTGTAGATTCCTGCTCTGGAATATAAAGGAGATCTTACAGCTGAAATGTTGGAAATTAAGGAAAACAAACATGCAAACAAGTAAACATAATCTTAGTCACTTTCTACCTGTGAAAAAAAAGGAAGTGGTTAGTCAATAACAAATTGCTATGGTTTTGAACACTGAAACATCCGGAAAGATGGCTACATCATTGGTATGTTGTTTACATTATATATTTATTAATGGTTATAATTGGGCTTTCACACTACAGAGAATTTTCATTCATTTCATCTAAATATCAGCCGTGATTTGGTTCAATAGTTCGTATGCTCATTTTTAAAAATGGATTTATTGTCAAATACAAGTCTTAATTAAAGATAGTTAGGGTAGAAGATTGTTTTTCAGGCACTGACACAGACATCTGAGGATTATTTACTTACCCTGTCTGCAAAAAGTGAAATATAATGCCTGAGGATACATTTTGTTCACAGAAAACTAATGCTGTGAGGCTCTTGGAGGCTTGCATAGGAAGCCTACACATGTAGGGATTATTTTTAATCTTGATGCTTTGATTCCCTCAGAAGATATAAGGAGGTTGCTTTTGTGAATTATACTCGTGAAACTGTTAGAGTAGTGGCGTAACTTGCCTTAAACTTTCTTTTTAATACAGAAACAGGAATTGCTTTCAAACAGAAAAGAATCAATTTTCCAACTGCAAGTAGTTTAAGAAATAACTGAATTCTAGTGAGGACACTGCAAAGAGAGACACAGATAAGGAGAGAGTATTGATCTTTCTTAAGGCTTAGACTTTGCATCAGAATGGTCAGAATTTGTATCAGACTGGTTTGAATCTTGGCTTCGAAGCTTACTACTTTACCTGGTCATGTTAATGGGTCCTATTTATCTTTTGCTACTTCATTTCTAAAATAAATGTAGCTGTTAATACTCAGTAAACGTTAGGTAATTTTATTACGTATGTACAAATGATGGACACAGAGCAAAATCCAGCTTAAAAGTAATACACAGAATAGCTGAGTACTGTCACCATCCCGCAGTAATTTTTGTTTTCTTTCTAGAACTTGTGCCCCACAGCAGAGCAGAAGGCATTCTCTGTGGAATTATTTTCTTCAGATCCTTTTTTCAGGCTGCTTCTGTGGTGACACAGACATCTAAGAATTAACTATGACAGTGGGAAACTCTCAGGAGATAATGTAGCCTCTGTATCTCTTACTGCAGTTCCTCTGAAGTCTGTGGAGCCTACAAACATTTGCTTTCTCTCCCTCTTCCTTAGTTTAGATTTCATTGTTAAAGTGAATTTCAGGTGGCGTAATTCTTCGTGATCAAGAAAATTAAATGATCTCTGAATATCTGCAACTATTTTATTGTGTGCTCAAGGTTCCTCTTCCTCTAAAATATTATGGAATGATTGCTACTCAGAAGCACGATCACAGTAATTCAATGATGAACCAAATTTGAGAAAACATGTTTGTAATATTTTTTTTCTATTACAAATCTCTCAGGGAAAAAAAAAAGTGCAGACTTCAACAGGGCAGAGGATTCATTGTATGTGGCTGCCCACATATAATATCCATAATAAAAAATTAATTTAGAGTAATCATTCTACTAAAATTTTGTAAAATTATATTTTTACCTTCAGGAATTGATTTATTTTTCAAGAGGCAATTTGTAAAACACACTGCTATGCAACAACAGATAAATCCATGACAAATGACAAATAATAAAGACATTCAGAATGCCCAACTTGAACTTGGCAAGTGTGGGATGCTGATTCTCTCTCTTGTGAATTACTCACTGTGAAGAATTAGAGTGCAATTACATTTGCTGTGTCATGACTAACTGTACAAACAATTTATGGAATTTTTTCATTGAAATTAGAAAGCATGGTATCTGAGAAAATAATAATTTCCAAATTAAGTTATATCAATTTCAGTGTTCAAGGGTTTTGCCCTTGCTTTTTAGAAGTGTGGCATAGCTCTCAAACAGAATTACATTGTGATTCTATCTCTTCCTGCCCTTGTGACTTTGAAGGAAAATTGCTTAAAAGTACTTCTGAGTGCTCCTGTAAAATAAAAATAATTGGCTAATTTTTTAAAATTTTTAAGTAAAGAGTAGAGATAATCCTTGTATAATAAATATCATTAGGCCTATCCAACTCCAAGATAAAAATATATATATGGAAAATGAAACCCTCCCTTGCAGCCTTCAGGCATGGTTGATCTGTACATACATAAAAAAGTTCTTTCAAGTTGTTATTCTTCACATTTCCTCTGGAAATCAGCTCCAGTCAAGCCGTTTTAGAGTAAAATCTTACCAATTCTCTTTGATACTAGAGATTGCCAAAGAAACACTGTTTTCCAGTCATTCTGGGTCTTCTCCACAAGTCCTGCTGAGTGTTGGGGTAGGGGATGAATGGAGATAATGACTGTCTCACTGTGCTTGTGCCTGATTTGATCATAGACCAAAGCATCAAAGCAGGGATGGCTGTGGCCTGAATCTCAAATACTTCTCTCCAGATCACAATTTTGAAATGGCTTTTCCAAAATCACACAGCTGGATTATAGCAGAGTTGGACTAGAACTCATCTTTTAAAACTCCAATTAAGTACGTTTGTGATACACTAAGTTTTCTTTTCCATTATGAGCCTATACTCCCCACCCCCATTAACAATTTCCACTACTGTGTGAGGACTGGTGGGATATAAAGAAATGACTCATATATATATAAACACTCAGATATTTGAGTGCACACAAACACTCACATTTTTCCTATCAATGCACTTTAACACTGAAATGAGTGCAAGCCAGATTTCTGTAAATAAGGGTGTATTGTTGTTGTTTTTTTCTGCTTGAGCAACTATTTTGGCAACGTTTATTGAACTTTAAGATTAATTACTCACACTTATACTTAAAGTAATTGTGTTCGCGATTTAATATGTCTCCATTTACTAATCACAATCTTAAAAAAATCTGCCTTTTGGACAGATCCAAAAAGTTGTGAAATTTCTTCATTTGTTATTTGTTTCACACAGGAGAGAGCAAAAAGAATAAGGATTACAGGTGCACTTTTCATCTCTATATTGTATTCTATTTTCTTGCCGAGTTTCTTTTTTTTCTTCTCCTTCTTCTCCTTTTTCTTCTTCTCCTTCTTCTCCTTCTCCTCCTCCTCCTCCTCCGCCTCCGCCTCCTCCTCCTCCTCCTCTTCCTCCTTCTTCTTTTGGTTGTTGCTATTGTTTTTTAATAGACTTTATTTTTCAGAGCAATTTCAGGTTCACAAAAATGTTGAGCATCAGTTAGAGATTACCCATATAACCTTTCCCCCTCAAATGCATAGCCTACTGGTTGCGAACATCCACCATCATCATTTGTTACAACTGATGATCCTGCATTGGCATATCATTATCATCTAAAAAGTCCATAGTTTACATTATTGTTTATCCGTGGTGTTGTACATCATATGGGGTTGGACAAATTTATAATGACATGTATCCAACATTACAATATCAAAAAGAAGAGTTTCATTGCCTTAAATAAACTCTGTGCTCTGCCTAGTCATCCTTCCCTCCCCTCAACCTCTAGCACCCACTGATCTTTTTGCTATCTCCATAGTTTTGACTTTTCCAAAATGCCATGTAGTTGGAATCATCCAGATGTAGCTTTTCAGACTGATAGTTCAGCCAATGAAGGAGCGCGCATGGTCAGGCAAGTTAAGAAAGTTTATTGTGAGAGAAAGTCTATCGGGCTGAACCCAGATGGCTACAGCCTGGGCTGCCGGTCTAAAGAAGATTTGCAGCCCCGAAAAAGAGGGTTTTATAGGGACTGTGCTAACCAGGGTGCATTGTTTGAACAGAAAATGCTGACTACTTTTAAGCCAGTAGCTGTTTTGTGGTGTTTTCTGTTATGCAAGTTTGGCTCTGCCTGCAGGTGCATGCCAACAGACATTTTGTTGTTTTCTAGCAGACACGGCTCTGTCTGTAAGTCAAGGTCTCTGGGACCTAACATTCAGAGACCTAACACAGATTGTCATTTTTCACTTAGCAATATACTGGTAAATTTTCTCTTTCCATGGCTTAATAGTTTTGTTTTTCGTTTTTTTGTTTTGTTTTGTTTTGTTTTGTTTTGTTTAGCACTAATATTCCATTGCCTGGATGCATCACAATTTTATTGCTTTTGTTTGTTTTTAAACTATTCCCCTAATGAAGGAAATTTTGATTGCTTCCAAATTTTAGCAATAATGAATTAAGCTGCTGTAAACATCTGTGTGCAGGTATTTGTGCAGACATGCGTATTCAACGCCTTTAGGTAAATACTAAAGGACATGATTGGTGGATAGTATGGTGAAGAGTATGTTTAGTTTTATAAGAAAACACCAAACTCTTCCTAAGTTGCTGTACTATTTTGCATTTTTATGAGCAACGAAAGTTCCTGCTTTTCCATAACCTTGTGAGAATTTGATGTTGTCATTGTTCCAGATTTAGGCCATTTTAAAAGGTGTACAGTGGTATTTCATATTTGCTTTAATTTGCATTTCCCTGGTGACAAATGGCATATCTTCCTGGTTAAGGTGTCTGTTAAGGATTTTGGCACCCATTTTTTAAATGGAGTTCCTTGCTTTTGTATTGTTGAATTTTAAAAGTTCTTTGGGCAATTTAAATAACACTCCTTTATCTTTTATGTCTTTTGCAACTATTTTCTCAGTCTGTGGCTTGTTTTCTCATTTTCTTGATCTTGCTAACTTTAAAGTGTAGGGGGCAAAAAACACCAAAATAAATGGATGTTTTTCCCCAAAAGATGTGTAGTTGCCTCTAAGCCAGATCTGAGACGTCCGTATTTTTCCTTTAAGTGAAATAATGTGGAAGGAGGATGAAAAAGTCACTACAGAACATACAAAAGTAAGGAATGAGTGCTGGTTTTCTCTCCCATTAATCGGTTTGTTCTTAAACTTAATAGGTAATATAAGCACATACTTCAAAAATCATAATTTAAAAGAGTATACATGGGTAAATTTTTTTTCCAGCTTGGTCAACCACCTCTGAACTACTTCCCTGTTTCTATTTAGATCCAACCTTTTACTGGTTTATTTTGTTTACTTAGAAAAACAAAGTTTTTCATATTAAAACTAATGTAAATACATGACCCTCTTTATACACAAATGTTAGGGTAACACATACACTGCCCTGTGCCTTGTTTTTCACTTAATATTATATATACACATTGATATATAATTTCCTTTTTGTTTGTTTGTTTTGCTTAGTGTTCCACTACATGAATATACTATAATTAATTTAACCAGTCTCGTTTTGGTGTATTTTTGATGTTTTCTTTTTTTTAATTAAATTTATTGGGGTGACAATTGTTAGTGAAATTACATAGATTTCAGGTGTACAATTCTGTATTACATCATCTATAAATCCCATTGTGTGTTCACCACCCAGAGTCAGTTCTCCTTCCATCACCATATATTTGATCCCTCTTACCCTCATCTCCCTCCCCCCACCCCCCTTACCTTCTGGTAACCACTAAACTATTGTCTGTGTCTATGAGTTTTTGTTTCTCATTTGTTTGTCTTTAATTGTTTTCTTTTTAAAAAAATTGAAATGTATGTGTATATATTTATGTATATATACATATGTGTATCTTGGATGTACATATGTATGGATGTATGATGTGTGTGTTTATGGCTATTGATGTATGTATGTATGTATGTATGTGTATTTCCATATGTATAAGTTTACCTATAGAAAATATCAAAAAAAATTAACTGATTGGTGAAATAGAATGTGTGTTAATTATTTTGGTAGATTGTAGAACTACCCTCCAGGGGTTGTACTACTACTTAACAGTAATACATGAGAATATCAACCTACACATGTGATACTACAGTGCTATCAAATATTGGGCCTTTGCCAATCTCAGATGGGTCTTTTAATTTATTCTATCCTGTTAATGATAAAGCATGCTTAGCATGCTTAAATACAAAGACATTCTTTTTCATGAAGGAAGAAAATTCTGTTAAGGAAAACATTTTATGATTTTCAAATTAAATGGTACATAGCTATTGTTCCTTAAATATTTAGAGTTTATATATGTATTAAACTATATCTTCACAGTGGAATACGTGAGAAAGGACATTTCTTTTTCTCCTAAGTAAACATAGTTTAAAAATTGGCTACACTCATGGTATGTCTTAATTGCAAGATTTTGTTATAATTATGTGTTTCATGAAATCAAAAGAATAATTTTATTCCCTTAAGTCATAATGTGTAAGTGACACTTTCTGAGAAATCCCACATACTCCCAGCTCTGAAGGGACTACCTGTCCCTTGAGAGCTGTTATATTTCCTTATTTGAAATGTGTGTAACATTTTACTATTGCATGTTTTGAACAATTGGCTACATAAATACAAGTTTTTTATTGACTGTTATTTTATAATGTGAGTTAACTTTAACGTGGATAGAAATTTTACTGCCTTTTCACTGAACATTTTATTTCAATTTTATTCAATTTGCTCTAGTATAATGAGGTAATGCATTTTTTCAGGTCTAACATTCGTTCAGAAATTGAACATACTTCTGAGACTAAGAGAGGTGTTAAAGTATAATTTCAGCACTTCTTACAAAGCAAGCTTATAACTCAAAAAGTGCTTTACATGTTATTTGGTATCTGAATTGGACTAGACCATTGTTTGTAGGGAATAGAATGAAATATGGTAAAAATCTACTATTTATATGAGGATGTGATCTTTTAAATCTGAAAATATATAGATAAATAAATATGCATAAATCTAAATTTATAAATATTTGAACTTTTTGATGTCACATATACTAAAGATTACTTTCATATCACTTGTTAAAAAGTGTAAAATTAGGAAGTCAAAAAATAGTCTAGGCAATATCATTAAAAAAATTAAGTTAATACTAATTGATATAAGACCAAAGGGACCACTTTGAATTAACTCCTTACTCTCCTACTTTAATTTCTTTTTATAACTGCTTAATGATATTAGGCAGAATTGGCTCCCTATTAAAAATACCTGTGGGTCTTTGTAATTTTAAAGAGTCTTTTATTCAGTCTCATTGAAGTACATGATATATTTGATGAAGAAAAATTCAAAAACTTCTATTTGATTATCAATTCTATTTCAGTAAAAATTACAAATGGGTGCAGTAACGAAGCTTTCTGTTATACTATCCAAACCAATACACCTAGTATAAAAGCTTATGAAGAGATAGGTGGAGCTCATAGATTTATGGCTGGTGAAGATATATGCATACAGATATCTTGGACTACATCTGAGATGTTTATCAGTTCTAGAAATACTTAAATAATCTTTCTCCACCCTTTTAAACAGACTTCATGTATTCACTTGAAATGTAAATCTGAATATCTGTTTTAAAAAATCTAATCTAGTAACATATAGTCATCCTTTTAAAATACACTTAAATATTTTACTTTCATATATGCTAGATAAATAATTCCTTTATAGGACACATGGTTCATAAAGTTAGGGACATATATTTGTTTTGTTCATTGCTGTTTTAGAAGGATCAGGAATGATGTAAGACAAACAGTAAGTTACCAACAAATATATATTGAATAAATGAATGTAAATTCATTTTAATTCTTATCAAACCGAATAACAATAATTGACAAAAGGCTTTTGTCTTTGTCTGTTCAGGTTGCTATAACAAAATATCACAGAATGTGTAACTTTTAAACAACAGATATTTCTTTCTTACACTTTTGGAATCTGGAAGTCTGAGATCAGGGTGCCAATATGGTTAAATGACAACCCTCTTCCAGGTCACAGGCTTCTTTTTTCTTTTGAATTAAATTAATTAGGATAATAATGGTTAGTAAAATTACATAGGTTTCAAGTGTACAATTCTGTAATACATTATCTATATATCACATTGTGTGTTCACCACCCAGAGTCAGTTCTCCTTCCATCACCTTATATTTGACCCTGTTTAACCTCATCTACCACCCCACTCCCCCTTTACACTCTGGTAACCCCTAAACTGTTGTCTATATCTATGAGTTTTTTTTTTTTCATTTGTTTGTCTTGTTCATTTATTGCTTTCAGTTTTATATCCCACATATGAGTGAAGTCATATGGTTCTTGACATTTTCTTTCTAACTTATTTGGCTTAGCATAATAATCTCAAGATCCATCCATGTTGTCACAAATGACACCATTTCATCTTTTCCTATGGCAGAATAGTATTCCATTGTGTATGTGTAACACATATTCTTATATCCATACAAGGTGGAAGAGACTAGGGAGCTTTGTGGCTCTCTTTTATAAGAACAATAATCCCACTAATGAGGGCTCTACTCTCATCATCTAATCATCTCCCTAAGGGCCAAGTTCTAATACCATCATCTAGTGATTAGAATTGCAACATATGAATTCAAGGGGACACAAACATTCAGACTATAGCATTATTGATTGGCTGTATGTATTTTATTGTTACAATTGAGTACATTTTTTGGCAGGAATCAAGATTTACTGGAGGAAAGAATACTTAGGTATATATAACAACTTTTATTCCCCCCCAAAAAGATTTGAAATTCCCCCAAACAATAGTGAAAATGCAAAGCTGGATCTATTTTTTTATCCTTATAGATATTTATGTAGTTCAGCATTCACAAAATATTTTGAGATTCTTGTATTAATATCTCAAGTGTTCTTTTATATTCTAATGGTTCATTTTATCAATCCCTCTACCTTATACTCAAAGCTATTCATTACATATTTGAATCTCCTAAAATCATTTTTTCACATTTCTCTTTTCCCACTGTGTTCCAAACCTCACTACTGATTATTGCACATATGCAAGGATGCTTTTGTCTATCAGTCATTCTAGGTACAGTATGTAAGGACTGTTGGATTGTCTAGACCTATAAAAAATTTGTGAAATATTACAAAACCATTGAATATGGAGATGAGAAGAGTAAAAATCAAAATCGGTATTTATGTACATAAATGTCTACAGGATATGATGTTATGCCAACTTATCAACTGCATCTCAAGTTTCTTATAGTAATATATAAATTTTATTCGGTGAGAGAAGTGGATGCAATGTAATTAATGACTGCTTGTATTGGGATGAGACTTGTAAAAGATGAAAGTTTAAACCAAAGAATTTGAGAAAGCCTTGTCTGTTTTATTCTTTCATTATGCACTAATGATTTCAGATTTTTCTCTGACAATAATTCTTTTAATCATTTTTCCTTCTTTTTAAAAATCTCAAATGTTATACGTCATGAAGTGGTCCCCCACGCAGCCTATTATTCCCTTTAGGTTTCCATAGCACTTTACAAATATCTTTATTATGTTATATCATTTTTCCATACTCTTGACCCCAGAGAATGTGAAGTTATCCAGGATGGAGCTGACAAATATGCCTATCATAGTAGATTCATTCATGACTTTTAGAATGCATAAATGGCTCTTTACTATCTCTTTGACAAAGCTACCACCCAGATACTCATTGGTTAACGAAGAAAAATTGATTTCTTCTGAGATGATTTGCCTCAAAATATGTGGTATGTTATATTGAAAACTGAGGGCAAATAGACCAAAAAAGGGTCAGGGAATTGAGAATGAATTCCATATTAATGTCATCTTAATGAATTTTCATAACCACTGAAAGATACTCCTTGACTGATATCTAGCCAAAAGCCAAACAGTATTGTGGAGGCAGAATTCTTAACTAAGTCTTAGATAAACTGTAGCCTAATTATAGTAATCAAGAAGTAGTAATGGGATAGTAGTTGTTTTTTCCTCCTTCTTACTACAGAAAACAGTATATTACATGTAATTAGTTAATAATATTTGTTAATTTTAGCTCATAGTTATAATGCCTATAATATAATTTATTGATTCTTCATCATGTGCTAGGTGTTATGATAATCAGTCTACATAGGTAATGTCATTTACTTTTATTTAATTATTCTAGCAGCATTGGCACAATTTTACTGCTGAGTTAACTAAGACATAGAGACCTAAAGTTAATTATGTAGTGTCACTAGGAAGTAGGGAGTAAAGGCAAGGTTTCATTTTGTGTCTCTAAATTCAAATCCTGCATAATTAAGCACCTACAATTTCCACACCAAAGATGCTCAATCTTGTATTTCTTATTTTTCTTCTTCATTTATTTAATATTTTTCTTTCAATCTAGCTTCTTTACTACAATTTTATTTTTAAAAAAAGAATAACTGTTTGTTCTTTGCTTGGTGTCCTATTCAGTAAAGGTGTTAGGTACATCCAAAGTAATTGCTGAAGTCTAGGAAGATGTCTACTGGAAGGGCATAGGGGACAGGAGCGGTAATGTGCACATATCTAGTAATAGCCCTAGAGAAAGCAAGCAGGCTTGAATTTGGGGGGAATGAGAGTGGGGGCGGCAAAACAGGTCACTGTTCCTGCTTCCTTGCCTGACAGTGGGAGGAATTAATTACTGAGCAGGAGTTGTTTTCTCAGTCCTCAGCTTCCCCAAAGCAAAGCTGGCAGGGTTGCTTGCAAACAATAGCTAAACTGCTCTAGCCATTGTTTGGCACAATGAACCAAGCTTTCTACCCTGGGAAAGGTTACAGGGTATTTTCTGGGCTTTCTTCCAGCATGGATCCCCTCAGAGAGATTTGCATCATCACATTGTTTTTGATTGACTGAGGTGAGACTGCAGGTTTTGATTTTCTGAATATCAACCTGCAGCAAATCAGCTTTGATTATCAACTGTATTTACAAAGCTGTTTATTCCTCTTCTCATTTCCTAGTGTCAGTACTCGAGAGTGAAATCCAGTATGATAGCACACTAAGCCTTATCCCCTAGCTTCCAGCTTTCAAACATGTTTGAAGACTTAAACAAAATAATAAAAAATAAAACATAACAAAACAAAACAAAAAAACACTAAAGAAGATTCACTCTTCTTTTTTCATTCAGAGTGTGAACCTATTTCAACTTGCTTAACTCTCAATTCTAGAAAAAACAATTCACAAAAATAAAACTATGTTTCTTAAAGTGAATCACAGCTTTATATTAATCACTTTATGTGATATTTAATTTTAGAGGGACTTATGAAAAACAAACAGCATTGATAGAAATTCCCATTAAGATTTAAAAAAAAGAACACACTAGCTATAATATATTACTATTGACAATAATTATAATAGTATTATAGGTATCACTTATTTAGTATTCATTCTATACCAGGCTGTGCTCAGTTCTTTAAACACATTTTATAAATTAATCTGTACAACAACCCTCAGGTAGGAAATATCACTTCTACTTTTGTTTTAACCACAGATTCAGGATTTGAGTTAATGAGTCTTTAGTTCCTGGCACACTATCATTATTGGTCTATGCCCACACATCTCCCTTTTGTATTCAGCCTGCAATTTTAATATTTTCCTCCTTGATTCCCAGTCTTTTATGTTTTTTATTAAATGTATTGTGGTGACATTGGTTAGTAAAATTACATAGGTTTCAAGTGTACACTTCTATAATACATCATTTATATATTGCATTGTGTGTGCACCACCCAGAGTCAGTTCTCCTTCCATAACCATACACTTTACCTGCTTTATCCTCTTCTACAGTCACCCTACTGCCTTACCTTCTGGTAACCAGTGAACTGTTGTCTGTGTCTATGATTTTTTTGTTTGTCTTTTTTGTTTGTTGTTTTCAGTTTTATATCACACATGTGAGTGAAATCATATGATTCTCAAGTTTTCTGTCTGACTTACTTTGCTTGGCATGATAAGATCCATCTATGTTGTTGCAAATGGCAATATTTCATCTTTTCTTATGGCCAAGTAGGAATATCCCATTGTATCACATCCTCTTTATCTAATCATCTATTAAAGGACAGTTGGGTTGTTTCCATATCTAGTCCACCATGAATAATGCTGCAAAGAACACAGGGGTACATAGATCTTTACGGACAAATGTTTTCAGTTTTTTGGGGGTATATACCTAGAAGAGGGATTGCTGGGTTGTATAGTAATTCTATTCTTAATTTTTTGAGGAACCCCCATACTGTTTTTCATAGTGGCTGTACAAATTTACATTTCCACCAGCAGTGTGAGGGTTCCTTTTTCTCCACAGCCTCCCCGACACGTGTAATTTCTTATCTTGTTGATAATAGCAATTTTAACAGGTGTGAGGTGGTATCTTATTGTGGTTTTGCTTTGCATTTCGCTAATAGCTAGTGAAGTTGAGCATTTTTTGATAAATCTGTTGGCCATTTATGTCTTCTTGGGATAAGTGTTCAATCCCATTTTTTTAAATTGGATTGCTTGTTTTTTTTTACCGTTGATTTGTATGAGTTCTTTATATATTTTAGATATTAGCCCCTTATCAGAGGTGTTGTTTGCAAATATCTTCTTCCAGTCAGTTGGTTTCCTCCTTGTTTTGTTGATGGTTTCTTTTGCTATGCAGAACATTTAGTTGGATATAGTCCCATTCATTTATTTTTGCTTATCCTTCCTTTGCCTTTGAGGTCAAATTTATAAAATCTTCTCTGAAACCGAGGTTCATAAGTTTAGTATCTATGCTTTCTTCCATGCAATTTATTGTTTCAGGTCTTGTGTTTAGGCCGTTGATCCATTTTGAGTTAATTTTAGACAAATAGCAGTCTAGTTTCATTCTTTTGCTCATGGTTTTCTAATTTTCCCAGCACCATTTATTGAAGTGACTTTTTTCCTCCATTGTAGGTTTTTGGCTCCTTTGTTGAAAATTATCTACCTATATGTATGTGGGTTCATTTCTGAGTTCTCAACACTATTCCATTGGTCCGTGTGTCTATTTTTCTGCCAATGCCGAGCTGTTTTGATTCTTGTGGTATAAATTAAAGTCAGGGAATGTAATATACCTCTGGCCTTGTTCTTTTTTCTCAGGATTACTTTGGCAATGCAGGGTCTTTCTTTGATTCCATACGAATCTAATTTTTTGTTATATTTCTTGAAAAAATGCCACTGGAATTTTGATGGGAATTGCATTACATCTGTATATTGCTTTGTGTAATATGGCCATTTTAACTATGTTGATTCTTTCAATCCATGAACACAGAATATCTTTCCATTTCTTTGTGTCTTCTTAAATTTCTTTCAATAATGCTTTGTTGTTTTTGGTGTAGAGGTCTTTCACATTCTTTGTTAAGTTTATTCCTACGTATTTTATTCTTTTTGTTGCAATTGCAAAAGGCATTGTTTTGTTTTGTTTTCATTTCTTTTTCTTAGATTTCATTGTTAGTTTATAGGAACAAAGTTGATTTTTATACATTGATTTTGTATCCTGCAACTTTATTTTTTTATTATTTCTAATTGTTTTTTGTGGAGTCTTTAGGGTTTTCTATATAAAGAATCATATAATCTGCAAAAAGCAACAGTTTTACTTTTTCATTCCCAATTGGGTTGCCTTTTATTTCTTTCTCTTTCCTGATTTGTCTGGCTAGGACTTCCAATACTATGTTGAATAGCCGTGTTAAGAGGGTTCATCCTTGTCTTGTTCCTGATTGTAGAGGGAAAGCTCTCAGTTGTTTACAACTGAGTATCATATAAGCTGAGGGTTTGTGTATATGGCCTTTATTATGCTGAGGTACTTTCCTTCTATACCCATTGTATTAAGCATTTTAATTATAAATGTATGCTCTATTTTGTCAAATGCTTTTGATTCCCAGTCTTGATGCCCATTTTCTTCCTATCTCATGACAAATTATTAGGTTGGTGTAAAAATAACTGTGGTTTTTCCAATTATTTTTAACCTTTTAAACCACAATGACTTTTGCAATTATTTTTAACCTTTTAAACCTCATGACATTTTTCTGTGTTAATATATGTCCCTGGATAAGCATCCATTTACGTATCTTTGCTAAATACACCGAGCTGTATTTTTAATTTACGTAACTGCTGTTGTGTTACAGATCTTTAATTTACCCATTCATTCAACACTATCTTTTAAAGTTTTACCTATGGTGCTGAACATATATCTACTCTATTGTTTCTCAACACTAAACATTATTGTTACCTACCACGTTTTTTGAACGATTCCCCTAGGATTGGCATCTGTGTGACTCTTCTCCCACTATGAAAAAGGCAGAGTGGTGAATATATTGTAAGTTACCATGTTTAGTTCAAGTATAGTTTAACATTGGCAAGTCAATGCTATATAAATTAAAGTATATCCTTTACATCAGAGCAAGACATGCTCAACAAAACAAGGAGGCAATCAACCAAATGGCAGACTTTTTAAAAAATACTACTTTTTTAGAGAAAAATTGACAGGAAGGTATACAAATACCCCATATGTCCTCAGGCCCCACAAATGCATAGCTTCCTCCATTATCCACATCCCCACCAGATTAGTACTTTTTTTTTTTTTTTTTTTTTTTCAGTTGTTGTACCTACATGGACACCTTATCACCAAGAATCTAGAGTTTACATTATGGTTCACTTTGGGTATTGTACCTTCTATGGGTTTGGACAAATTTATAATGACATGTATCCACCATTATAACATCATACAGAATAGTTTCACTTTCACTGCCCAAAAGAAAAAAAAAAAACACACCTCCATGCTCTGCCTATTTATTCCTCTCTTCACTCAACCACTGGCAGCCACCGATGTTTTTACTATTTATATAGTTTTGTTTTTTCAAGAATGCTATATAATTGGAAACATATAGTATGTAGTCTTTTCAGATTGGCTTCATTCACTTTGTAATATGCATTTAAGTTTCTTTCATCTCTTTCCAAGTACTGACATATCATTTCTTTTTACACTAACATTCCGTTATATGATGTACGACAGTTTATCCATTCCTTTACTGAGAACCTCTTGGTTGCTTCCATGTTTTGGCAATTACAAATAGACCTGCTCTAAACCTCTGTGTTCAGGTTTTTGTGTGGACACAGTGTTCACCTTTTTTGGATAAGTGCCAAAGAACATGACTGCTGGGTCATGTGATAAGAGTGGTATTGGAAGAAACTGCCATACAGGCAGAATTTTACTTGCCAGGCCATAATTTATACAAAACTTAGTTTCTCTATAAGTTTAGGTCCTATAAATTGCCAGAATAATTGTAATTGTGTTTTCTCAGTAGTTATTGAAGGACACAGTTTCCTGCATCCTCTCTAACAGTATTATCACACTTTCTAATTTTTAAATTTCTGATCATGTTTATAGAGATAACATCTTGGAGTTTTAATTTTCATTTCTATGATTAGTAGTGTGGAAGACCATCTCTTTTTTGGTGTTAGCTATTTGCTTTTACTTTTATCTGAATTACCTAGTCACTTGTTTACCCATTTTTCTACTAAGTATTATCTTTTTTATTATTTATTTATTTATTTATTTATTTACAGAAATTCTTTATACCTTTAGATTTTAATCAGTTTCCAGTTTAATCAGTTTCCAGTTTCCAGTTTCCAGTTTCCATTGCACATATTTTTCTCCTGATCAATTTGCATCTCATGAACTCAATCTACTGTTTCCATTATAAACAGTAACCTTTAATTTTGATGTAGTCAGGTTCTGCTTTTGATAATTTAATTAACAATTATTGATTGCCCCGGGGCTAGAGAGATATTCTGTCCCATTTCTTTTATATTATGTTTTAGTTTTGACATTTGTGTATAAATCCTGAATTTATAAGTTCTAAAACTGAATTTCATCTTTGAAGAATGAACTAGAAACCTATCTTTGGGGTTCCCCCACAGCATATTCTGAGACAAGGATTCCAGACAGTACAAATGATTTATGAGATACTATCTCAGAAAAAAAATATCAACAGGGGAGTGGTTAAATGAGAAAAGGAAGGGAATGTAGCCAATGAAAAAAGCATATTTTAGCAAGCTACCATCGTGTATAACTGGAGCTTAATATAATTGTAAAACTATGGGAGTTGGTGTAAAACACAACCATAGGGGTGATTTCCCACTGAGGAAGAGTTAGATTCTTTGCCACTCTGCGTTAACCCTGCAGGCAGATAGAATGGATTTCGGCTCTCCCAGAAACCTCTCAGAGGTGAAGATGCTGGCAGGTTGGTGTCATGTGATATGCTATGTACTCATAGAACCATAGAGACAATTCATGGAACTTACAATTTCTCAGTCAATAGATTTTATGTTGCCATATTTATCGCATGACGATTTTTCTAGATGCATGGGTTTCTTGTACAACATGTTTGTATAGTTGCATGAGTATTAAAAAACAAAACAAACAAATGAAAAAAACTGAAAGTAACCAATAGTAGTGTGCATTTATTTTTAGGCTGATTCCTAGATAATATATTGGTTTCTTGCTGTCGTATTTCCTTCTCCCACTCCCCTGATTTATATTCTAGCTCAGTAGTTGTTAGCAATGAGGAAGGGATACTCTTGATTTTTCAGTTAATGATTTATTCAGCATTTCTGCTAGACTCTTATTTGTTCTGTTACTTGATTCTGTTGCATTTTCTATGATATCTCACATCACATCCAAAAATGAGGGTTTCCTACCTTTCCTTTATACATATGCACCTGTTTATGTTTCATGTGATATTATATTAGCCAGGATCACCAGTTCCATATAGTCGGTGGCAATGATAAAGAACATCATCATCATCATCTTGTACATACAACATAAAAGGAATGTCTCTAAAATATTTATATGTAGAGAAAATTTTACTATTGATTCTGAAATCAAATTAAGATTTGTCTTTTTCATGTCCAGTTTTCTGAGAGTTTGTATCAATGAAAGTTAATTTAACCAAATTATTTTCTGCATCTATTGATAATATAGTGCCAATAGCTCATTTGGTCAATTTATATGAATTATTTTGAGATTGTTGATTATATAATTATCTTTATATATCTGGAATGAATTATATTTGAATATTTTAATATATTGTTGATTTGGTTTGTTAATATTTTACTTGGGCTTTTTTTTCTATTGAATCACTTTTATTGTCAATAAGACTCCATTTCGGCTTCTGCATGTGTATACACATACATACATACCCAGCATTATTTCATTTGGCACTTCAATTCATAAAGTTCATTCACTATATGAAATACCCATTTCAGATCCAGATATCCTCCCAAAATTTTCTGACATACAGGAATGGGGTTGATGTACTAAATTCTTGGTCTCTTGAGTAAACAGAAGGTTTTTATTCTCCCATCCTCATTTACAACCTTCTTTAAAATGTAGTGAATAGTCTCCAACTCCAAGTCAGGGTCAGCCTGGTTCCTCAAAGCAGAGCACTGGACTGCTCAGTGTTCCCAAGGGGGAGTCTAGAGTCTGGTGACAGGAGCTTCCCAAATGTCTTTTTACTGCTGTCAACTACACTGGCGATAGGCCAACATTCCCAGAATCTCAAGGGGTTGGTCATAAAGCATCTCTGTCCTGCTGCTTTAATGGGTGGGAAAACATTCAAAGCCACATCTAACTTGATCTAACATGTGAGCCTCTCATGTCAACAAGAGAGGCAGGACTAGTCCGCCAGTCTAAGTTTCACATGAGTAAGGACACCAGAGGTTGACGCATGAACCCTGACAGAGCAGGGGATCCCCTACAGGGTATTAATGTGTGATCTTCCATCTGGCTGCACTGGGGCCAGTGCTCTGAAGAAGACATGATAGATTCTTGCTGCCATCTTGGCATCTTCTTTATTTAGATTTTCCAAATCCATATTCGTGAATGAATTAAACCTATACTATTTATTTTGTATTTGTCTTTACTAGTTTTAGAATCATGGTTATTTTAGTAACATAACATGTATTAGTGATTTTTCATTTTTCTGATTTTCTGGAGCAAATTGAAGATTTGGTATAATTTAACTGTAAAATCATTAAGACATAGGTTCTTTGAGGGAAAATTCTTGGTTACTATTTTGGTATCCTTAACAGTTTTTGTAGAATATGCTCTTGGTGCAACTCTGAGATCCCCTTGAATCCCTGCTGCCAGCTTCTGAACACATCTCACTCACTGCTGCATTAACTGTTAACTGCTTGGATTTGAAAGTGACAGAAGATTGCCTTTGGTCAGGAAGCGTCTTGTACGTCTTCTATAAAATAAGGATGTAGTGTATTCAGATTCTTATTTCTTCATGTATCAACATTAGGATTTTATATTTTTCCAAATATTCATAGTTGTCTGATCTTTTCACTTAATTAGTATACCAGTATATGTGTGTTTATGCATGTGTGAGTATGAATGCACATATGTACATGAACTATGGGAGTTGACCAGATATCTGCCTGTAAATCCTGCTAACTTCTTGCTACCTTAGTCTTGGGCTTACTGGAACATAGCTTAATATTCCCCTGAAGTTCACATTAACCTTTGCTGATAGAGTGTCAGAGAGGTTTAAGAATGATAGACAAGCCCAATAGATGACGAAAGTTGGAAGAGAGATTTCCAAGACACTTGTATTCTGTGGAAATTATTTTTCTTGTGGTGAAGAGAAGAGAACCTATAATAACTTCTCCAACTTCATATTAATACAGAGATGTCAGGGAATATCCTTCCATTTGTGCTCTAGACTTTTTCTCTTCTCATCACCAATAGGACATTTCTCCAGACATTCTATTCACATTGTCTTGTAACTTATCATTTTTTTCCTGCCATAAAATCATCTGGAAAATGTAAAATTATATAGTTGTTTTTCCTAAATAGAAGGTAGAATATTCCCTTGACCCAACTTTGCCAAACAGTCTTCCCATATGTCCATTCACATTTTCTGCAAAAAACACTCAACTGTCCTTAGTTCCTTAAGTTGAATTCTCTCTTACAAATGTTCATTATCCTATTACTCTACTAAACCCCATCTTGTCAAGGTTATAAATGACCTGCACTTTGGAAATTTCAATGGTCAATTTTCAGCTCTCAGCTTTGTTAACCTATAAGATATATTTGGCATGGTTGATTCACAACTTCCTTTTTTATTAACTATATTTTCTTTACTTATATTGTTTATACCCTATCTCACTTTTTACTCTATCTCTCTTTTTATTCTTTTTTGATGACTCTTCTTTTCTATAATTATTTCTAATTGAAGTTTATCGGGGTGACAATGTTAGCAAAGTTATGTTGAAATTTCCCCAAATTGTCATTCTTTGTACTGTTTAGTACTTTTTAATTATTTAATACATTTCATTCTCCTGGTATTCTCATCTACTTCTTTCTTCAAATACCTTCTCTAGATGGTGATTCCAAATTATCTATTTCCAGTTCAGACCTCTCATGAACTCTCCACTCTTGAACTTTCAACTGCCTTTTCAACAACTCTATGTTTATACCTAATAAGTGCCTTAAATGTAACATGTCCCAGACTGTACTCTCAGTGTCTCTACTTACTCTGCTTTATGTGCAATTGTCTTCATCTCATTTGATGGGGATTCCATCTTTTCATTTACTCAGTCGCAAAACCATGGTGTCATATTTAATTTCTGCCACTGTCTCCCCTGTTGTGATTAATCCATCATGAAATTCCTCAAAATATATTCATACTCTAACAAATTTTTACCATTTTGACTGTAACCAACAGTATCCAAATGATATTCATTTCACAATTGGATTATTGCAATAGGCACTTAGGTGGTTTTCCTAGTTCTACTCTACTCAACAACGTAACTAGAGGTATGCATTACACAAGTGGTTGCTAACGTTATTCTTCTATTCAACATCCAGTTATGTATTACATCATCATTTCACTCTTAGTTTAGGCTAATATCCTCTCATGACTATAGGATCTTACACAATTTAGGCCCCTGTTACACAGCTGACCTCATTTCCTACTGTTTTTTCTAGCTCACACTCCTGCAGGCACGTGACCTCCTTTCCATTAAACACATCTAGCACTGTCATACTTTAGAGTTTTGCACTGAAACACACTTCCCCCAGAAAGCCACACAGCTACACTTTCAATTCCTTCAGGTTTGTGCTCAGATGTTACTCTCTCATTGAGGCTGACCCTGAGCTCCCTATTTAAAATCACATCTTCCTTCTTCTACCACTTACATATTTTATTCCACTTACCTGGATTTTTTTTGTATATATAATACTTACAAGCTTTTAACATACTAAATATTTTACATATTATATCTATTTGTATTATATAGGTCCCAATACTAGAACCACAAGTTCCATAAAGACAGGGATATTTTTGTCTATTTTTTCCACCAATAATCCCAATAGTGTAGAACATTTCTTGACTTATAGTAGATGAAAAATAAATATCTATTAAATAAATCTAATGCCTTATCTATTTAAAATTTCTACATTGTGAAATGGTGCCCTTGCTTTGAGGTGTGTATTTGTATGAAAATATAAATATTTAAAAAAAAATGCTGTTATTTGTTGCACGTTAATCCCCAAAGTCACAGTATTTTAGTGATCTTTGAGTAAATGCAGAAATTGATACAAAGGAAACTGTCATTTAAACTAGAGGGAAATAATAAGTGATTTAATTAGAAAAGGCAAAGATTTAGCAGATGATGCATTTAAATGATGTGGACAAAAGAGATACATCCAAACCGAAGCAGCGTTTTCTAGTTAATAGTTCCAGCATCATATTATGATAGAACATTACACATTATCTTTAATTTATGGCATTTCCAATTATATTTACAAATATATAGCATACAATATTACATACACATATGTATATATCAGAATGGGTGTTTCTGTATGTAGATATATGGGTCTAAATAATTCAGATATGAGTCTATAGGATTCATCCATAGAGTTTGCTCAGTACCTCCAAAATGTCATTTTTCTATCCTTGTGATGCTACAACATGAAGTTTCTTATTTGGTTGTTTTTTTCATAGATGATAAATTCAAATTCTGAGCACACAGCTTTTCTGTTCAGTTAAGTACAATTTTCTTAAGTCCAACAACAAGCTGATTAGTTGGAAAAAGTTGTAGTGTATAGCTGACTGCATGACTTTAGAGAAATTTGATATTATTTACTTATACCTACGTTATATAAGTTACATTTAAGTTATATGATATATAGTTAACCTTGCTTAAATAGGGAGGTGTACAAGCATAATTTCCAAATATAAATATAGAAACTACTTCTAGCCTTTGAAGACTATGTACGTTTGATATGACTTTATTTTCTAGATACCATTAACATAAAATTATCTTCTAGAGCTAAAATATACAAGAATAAGCACCCATTACCTTTTTCATCTCAATTTTAAATGTATTAATTTTGATACATACTAATAAAAACAAAATTGTAACATTTTGAGATGTTTACCATTAGACATAAAATACAAATAAGATACCCAATTATCTTTTTTTGAGATATATTAATATACGTTTGGGGCTCATGCCCTCATCCGTATATGTAAGTAATTCATATTATATGAGAGTCATGCCTCTTCACTTGTATTATAATCAATACCTTTAAATGGAAGTTTGATTGAGAAAAAAGAAAGGCAGTTGATGGCATGTCCACCATAATCACCAGATTATGATAACAAAAATTACATAGTGATACTAAAATTCTCAAAATCCCAAAAAGTATCATTGTACAACCTTACTTGCTATCCCAGGGAGACAATGATAGAATGAACAGAGAGTCTCTGGCTTATCAGTTCCAATAACTGTGGTCACTCCATTGATGTAGAAAGTTTTGTGATGTTCAACATGGATTACTCCACTGGTTTGGTTAGTAAGTCTGTCTTTTGCTGTGTTTTACTGGTATTTTCTTGAGGCTCTGCCCCTTCTAGTGACTCAGAACTTCTTTCTATGGCTCTTAGATACTCCAAAATCCCGGAAAGAAACTTGGGAATATTTTTACTGATCTAATAAAATAATTACAGTACACTTTGACTGTATCCATAACTCAGTTATTGTTCTGTTTGTAGCCTGCATGACTTCTAGTGTGACATGACTATCCTCCAACTTTAACTCTTTAGGGTAGTACTATACCGTTTAAAAGCTTCTGTTACCAAAGTCAAGTGATAGAATGTGACTATTGTCAACATAAAAGCAATACATATCTTCTTTTTGGTGTTTAATCTGGGAAAGTATTGAGTAGTTATCCTTAGTTCTGAAACATGTTTGATGAGGTTATCCATAACCTAGAAATTTTTTAAATCCCCTTGAAATAAATTAGTACTTTTTTCCCCAAGGGTTCATACCAAAACACTCAATGAAGAATCAAAAAAAAAAAAAACAACAAAAAACCAAAAAAAAAAAAAAAACCAACAACAATGGCCTTATTTTGCAAATTAATAATATTTTCCTAAGAAAGAGGATCTGTATGAAACACCATGGATCACCCAACTATGAAGTGATAAATAGGAATATGTACCCAGCAGGAGACCTTTGCAATTAGAGAAAACATTCTTTGCTTCATCTTTTTGCAAGGTCGGATTCAATTAGTGTGTTCAGTGGACAGTGGAGTCTTGGCTTTTCTTTACAACCTGTAATAGACTCAATTATTTTTTAGGGTTGCTTCCATTCTGTAAATATGCTGGTATTGCCTGGATAATAGAAGACGAATTTTAATGAGAATTGTAGTTCCTAACTCCTCTCTTTTCTGAAAGTCTTGCAGATTGGCAGAAAATTCATACCAAGAAAGATTGACTAGCCAAATAATAAACTATTTTGCCTAAATGTATAGTATATATCACATATATACTTGGTATAGTGATAATAATTCCGGCCTCAGCTGGTCTATTTGATCTATTTCACTTCCCCTAAATAAAGATTATCCTTTGAACACAAGTGCAAGTTCAGACAGATCTGTGCAACATAATGGATATTCACTACAACCTAAGTCTATCAACTATCAGTTAGACAAAAGTATACCAAGGAGTTAGTGACTTCTGTCTCGCAGTGATGCCCTATCTGTTCTCTGGTACAGTAACAATCTACTGGAGATTTTGTCTACTGGAGAATTGTCAAGACACAGAACTTTAGATTACAAATACACTGATGTATTGTGGACAGTAACATGATACCATAAATACTGTCACTTTTTAAAAATCATTTATAGGACCAAATTCCTCCCACATGCCTATGAATTATTTAGCAGAAATTGACAAAAAAATTAGTCTTATAAATGAATGCTAAGTAAATGTGTATTTCATAGGCTGCTCAGGCAGGTAATCTTATCATTATTAAACTACCATGCCTGTACACAGAAGATAGGAAACCTGGGTATCATCTCTTTGTTTCTATGCCTTACTCATTTTGCCATATGGGAGTCCACATTTTAAAAGCTGGTAGTGTTCCATAAGTTAATTTGTGAATCAGTTGTTTAGAACTTGGAATGCATTTTTCCCTAAGAAACAAAATGAAAAATGATAGGGTCCCAGGACAACCTATGATATGCCTACTTATTCTGTAATAAACATTGATTCTAGAATCTAACCAAGCTTTATACAATGAGCTTGATTTATTAGAGCTTCAACAGGAATATATTTATACCAAGGAGGAGACAAAACTCTTATCTTCTACCTCATTTCCCATGTACACCTGTGAGCGTACCCCAACTTCTCAAGAGCTAGATTTTGAGAACGAAGAAATAGGCAATCTCAGTGTATCTGGTTGTGGTCCCACTGAACTAGTTAGTCTAGGCTTTGCCTGGGAGGAGTTGTTGGGAAGAGTGAGAATTAGGAAACTCTAAATATGGAAGCTTACAGAGGGGCTAGTGCAAAATCACCACCAAACGTACCAAAATGCAAACAAAACAAAACAAAAACGTGGTACTAAATAGACTGTGTAGAGAGTACATGTTACATTCTGAGACCCTTTGTTTGACCTCAGCTGGAAATGTGCACATCAGGTGATTCAAACTGTTAGCTGTCCTCACATGTCTGAAAATGATGATGAAAACAACCCAGGGACTGATTCTGGAAAATATACTTAGGAAAATTGAAGTTATGTCATTCGACAATCAACCACAAACTTTAATGATTCAAAATAGCATTTTTTAAAAATTCATATTACATATCTATTACATTTTGGTGGCGAGAGTTTGGATGAAAAATTCCTGTGCAGTCAGGCTGATCGCTTGGAAATCCAGGATAGCAGCACAGCATACATCAACATAGTTTTCGTTCATCCTGCCAGATAACAAAGAAATCTCAGGAGGGTCCCACTCTGTAGTGTCCCACACAATAAGAGTTGTGGGGAGCGAGGAGGGTGGCGCAGGGTTAAGAAAAGACAGCAGCCAAGAATAAAGTGCAAGTGGGGCCAAGGTACCCCAGCCTCAAGGACTGAGCCCAGAATCGGGCCTACGCATAGCTTTTATTAGTTAGGTGGGGAAGTAAGGGATATAAAGCTTGTCAATCTCAAGATCTGTGAATTCCATACATCATAATAGGAAACTGATTCAAGCCAATCACACTTGTCTGCAGGCAGCAGAACCATAAGTCTCAGGGTGTATGTACTTCCCCATAGGACAAAACCTTTATGCATATGAATAGATGGAGAGCACACCCTTGAATCTCTTCCCTTGCAGGTTGTGAGAAAAAATGCAGCTACAGAGGCAGAGACTCTCCTTAGCAGTGGGAAGGTTGGGGGCTGTGCCCACCTCTATGAACCCCATGGATTCTCCTGCTTGTCCCCATGCGGCTGTGCCTGGCTTGAGTTGTCTCCTACGTGGGAAATCTTACTCATCATTGGCTAGCCAGCCATCTTTCTGCGGCCAAACAGGAAGTCATGAGGTGCAAGCACAAAGGTGAAGCAAAGTCCCCGAAAGGATCTGTCTCTCAGACTCTCCTTTCTTTAGGGGCAGGTACAAGGAGACAGATGGGTAGGCTGCTGTGTGGCAACACCACTCCAGCAATTAAAAGCATTAGCCTGGAAATAGCCCTTGTCTCAACTCAAGCAGAACTTATCACTTATCTCCAACCAACCACAAGAAGACAAGGGCTGTGCTCTTACTATGTATCTGGAAGGTATATATGTATATAGGAAGAAAAACAGGAATATTTGTTGAAATTTTTAAGACTACCACAGAGATTGTTAACAAGCATTACTGAGTAATCTTGCAAATTCCTGTTTTGAAAATCTCAGATACGTGCTAGAAGAATGACGTTGCGCAAGGGCTGGAAATTCAAACCCCTAAATAATAATTATGAAGGTTTGAATCGGAATGTTTATTTTCATGTACATTACAGAATTATATTTATATATTACATAGAACCAACCAATGTTTTTTTTTTTCTCATAAAAATATGCTTAGACTGAAGGATTTTACTTGAAGTTTTCTACTTCTGTCAATTCGATTTGAGAATCAGTTTTCTTATTTTACTTTTGTCCTTGAATTTCCCAAGAGGACTCCTGTCATATATCAGATCTCCAGGCACGCTCAGTCCACTTCCTTTATCCCACTGCATAAATGAAGCATGTGTTGTGAAGCAAGCAGCTGTAAGATTTATTATAGTCCGTAGATTCAAAAGCTCCTGGTCTCTCTCATTCTTAAACACCTTTAGAGCTTGAAGTAAAATTCATCATGCAGAGAGTCCTTAGTGCTTATTAGTTCCATAATTTAATTTCTGATTTCTTAAAATAGATGTGTCTTCTGTTAGTTATAAAAGAAAATATTTCAGTTGGCTGGGTGGAAAATGCTCATATAATTGTTGATTATTGAAAAATTCTGTACTGAGTTGTTTATATTTCTCATAGTGCAAATGTTAGTAATTTAAGTGGATGACTGTTTTTCTAATACTAAAATAAAAGTATTTGAATTTGGTTTGAGATCATTTCAAATCTGATTTGTTTGTATTTGCTAACAGCTGAAATCCCAAGGATTTAATAGAAGGTAAAGATAAAAATCCATTAATAAAATATGCACAATATCGGTTTCATCTTTTCTCAATTATATGTATAATAGTATTTTTCAACAAACCAAGTATTTCTGAAAAAATATAATTTGCCCGTCCATATACATTAAAACTTAAAATTGTTTTATTATAACAACCATATTTTTTTAACATGATGATGGATTATGCGGTGGAGTTAATTTGTTCATTAAATCATTTGGATATAACATTTCTGTATTTCTTTCTCTCTCTGTATGTGTGTGTGATGAGAGAGAGAGAGAGAGAGAGAGAGAGACAGAGAGAGAGAGAGAGAGAGAGAGAGAGAGAAAGAGAGAGAGAGAGAGAGATCTTTTTCATCCTATCACATTGATTGTTGTTTATCTGATTAATTTTTCCATTCTTTTATTCATTGAACAAATATTTATTTAGGAACTACTATGTAACTGCCATATATGAGACGTATACAAAAAACAAATAAACAAACAAAAATCTATACTCAGTGAGGATACATTACAGTGTAGTGAGACAAATAGAAAATAATTAAATGAGCCAAGTATATAACATGCCAGATGTTGAGGGGTAAAATGAAGGGAAATAAACCTGGAAAGGAGAATGAGTGCTATTATGACTGGGTCTGTATCTTTGAATTTGTCATTAGTAATTAGGAAATTACTAATTTATTTGTTTGGAATCATTATATTTTATTGTTTAAAGCAGGTTGAGAGAGAAGAGCAGAGGAAGAAAGAGAGAATTTTCAAGAAAGACCTTATACTTAACAACATGATATAACAAATGCCTCATCCACATTAGAATTTAACACTTTTTGTACTGCATTTATCATATGTAACTGTTCAGAAAGCACAAAAGTACTTTTATTGCTGACCTAACCCAGCATTTGCAGTGGCCCTCCTCTAGAGAAGCCATACAACTGAATACTTTGTCTTTCTAACTTCTAGTTTTTCTTCCCTCTTGGTTTTATTCTGCAGACTAAAGAATATCCATGCTGAGCTCTAGTCGTTCATTTTTGAAGTATTACAACACAAAAATGAAACCATTAAGTTTTTCTTGTTGTTTTTGGTAACAGAATAGGTTTAAAACAGATAGAATTCTTGCCATTCAAAATGATTTTTTAAAAAGTGATATTTAGGGTTTGGTTGTGAATTAGAAGACTGTTTCATGCCATATTTATTCTAGCATATAGACTTACTAAATTATATGCAAACAGATAAAAGTAATGCTCATTTTACCACTGGGAACGTTAGAAATGGAAATAAAATCAGTCCCCATCAGTCCTTTTAGAAGATTAGTTACCTCATTAGCATCTACCTTCATTTCAATCACTGGGACTGTTCAAACTTGATAGATATACAAGAATAGTCAGTCAAAAAATGAAACAAATAAATATAAATAAAATGTATAAATAAAGTAGTATTTTTTATTTCCTCCCATTAGAACACACACACACACACACACACACACACACACACTCACCCCATGATAAATTATAAAAGAATAGTTTGTACTTACACCTAAAACAATTCACAGAAACATAACATCCATTGATTAAGTGATTGTGTTTGAAAAAAAAAAAGAATGTTACATGTTAAAGGCTGAAATTATTTTTTTAACATGTCTAATTAAACCCAAATGTAACAATTTCAGAAATCTTAACTAGTGGTGATAAAATGATGACAATGGTCAGGGTGAAACGACTTGGGAAGTGTACTTACTGATTATTTTGTTTACTAAATTGTATTTTAAGGGTGAGATGCAATTGAAACTTAAGAATTTTGTGAATGATAAGCAGACATGTCAGATACTAATCTTTGATCATTATATAAAATTAGCATTTTATCTAATGAGCCTAATTCTTTCATAGCCATTTTGAGTAATTTAGGTATAGATATATCAGTCTCTGGTTCAAAGTATGAAATATTCTTAAGTGGGCTGAATTTTATCTTCCCAATACTGAGACATTCAGTTCTAAGTTACCCACACTGTGTGATACATTGCCAGAGCCAGAATGTCTATATGGATTCAGTTATTTATAGGAAACCAATTTTTCTTTTCATTGGGATACTGATATATTCCAATCTCCTCTAGTATAACATTAGGCAAAGCTCCATGGGCTATTGCTCAGAAGTGGTCTTACAAAGGGTTTTATTACCTTCAGGGAGATTATTGCTATACTCCACTTTGACTTACCATCATTAGACAAATCCCTGCTGATTCTCACCTGGATCCAAGTAAGAATCGGTCCAAGTAAGAAGCATCTTCATTAGAAATCTGAAACTGAAAATCTGAATATATACACTTTTAATTTTGAATGGCAGCTCACATTTGATGCCCAAGTTTGTATTGCCTGCCAATGTCATTCTAATATTTCTGGCATGGCTCTTCTTTTGGCAATCCTACATGTCTTTATTAGACTTCAATTTGAGTAACTCCGAGGAATGACAGCCTACCTGATGCCACCTTGAAGACACCACTTAAACTCTATTTTATGTCAGATTATTACATCAGAACTTCAAGCTGTGATGAAAATCCATCCAGTTTTCTTTTGGCTAGTGTGAGTGTTGACAAACTGGCATGGAATTTAGTTTATGTAAATAATATACCTCAAATAGCAAAAGGCCATCCTTTGTTTTTATTTCCCTAATTTAACCTAAGCCAGCATCTTATCTCTCCTCTATAAGTTTAGTCAAACAATCAGAACACTTCTTTAGAGTGTTGGAATGAGTTCTAGGGAGAGACCTTAACACTGTCTAATTCTACTGTTTCATCTATAGATATATTTCACCCATGAAAGACACAGCATTCCAGAAAGCAATAAATCAGTTACACTAAATATAAAAGACATTTTCTTAGAGTTTTATTTTTTAATCTCATGAATCCAAATGATACTAAAATATATATTTTTATGTAAAATTGCGTCATCATGCTAGTTTATGTTGTATTTGAGATTAGTAGTGACAGGCATCTGTTGATATAATTTAGATCACATTTAAATATTTCTCTAATGTTAAAATTATATTTTATATGTTTCAATGCATTATAGAGTGTGTGTGTGTGTGTGTGTGTGTGTGTGTGTATGATATAACAGGATGATGAACCTAAATTTAGTTAGAAATGTAATGAAAACCCAAAATAGGATAATTTCCTTCATATTATGTACTGGTACAGATTTATTTCTGCTCTTATTTAACAGTGTTAAATCATACTAGGAAGCTGGATATTGTAGGCTAATTTTAAACTGAATTTTCCAAGCTTGCTTCCCTATTCTTTCCCCTATTCTGAAATACACAATCCAGAGAACACTCAAAGGTCTATGTTTAAAAATACAAAAATATTCAACTCTGGAGGGTTTAGGAAAATTGAGTTTGAATACGTTAATTTATCTATCTTTTAAGGGGCCATTAACATAGCTCTTTTCATTCTTAATGTGCAATTCTACAATTATAATCCGTAACTTTTAGTAAACTAAAAAGGGGATGAATTTATACTGAAGTTTTATACTTCATTTAATGATCTATAAATGAGAAAGAAACAAAAATATTAGAAACTTGCATAGTAGTCTGAAGATCAGTTTTAATAATCAGTAATTGGTGATTTTGATAAAAGAGTTTTAAGTCAGGCATAACAAGTAAGTCCTTATAATAGATTCAGAATATTTTGAAGTTGGAACCCATAGTAAAATTCATGTTAAAAACACATACATATACACACTTAAATGGTAATATTCACAGTCATTTGCAGTCTCTAAACAAAAGCATGAACAAATAAGTATTTTAAAAATGTGTCTATTAATTTGCTATTGCTGCTATTTATAAAGTTATTTTACATGTCGTTTTAAATTATTATTATTATTATTATTATTATTATTATTATTATTATTCACATCGTATAGGTTAGAAATAGAACTTAAAGTAGTTAAGTAAATTTTCCTAGGACTTAGAACTGACAAAAAGTATATGGTTGAGCTAGAAACTAAAGCCATGTGTTTTGATTCAATTAACTTTCCAGTACACCATACATACTGATATTGATAAACAGCACTTCTATGGACACTTCTAAAATAATACGTTGTAACATAATCCAAACAACACAATAAGAACTGTACTTACCAGTACTTCTTTAAACATATTACACAATTTGTTTCCTTCTCTTAAAAGTGTTGTTTCATATTTTCTACCAGAAAATGTAATTTAAAATATTGATGGTTAGGAAACGAAACATCTATTTCCAGTCTTCCAACCTATGTTCTGAATGACCTCAAGCAAGTCACTTTGCCTCTTTTAGTTTTTCCTGTATTATGTAAAATAAAGGGGTTGTTCTAGTATGCCAGTTTCCCAATCCAGGCTATGTATTGAAATCTGCAGAGGAGGGTACTTTAAAGGTACCTATGTAATAATGGCATGGTGATTATTTTTTAATTTAATATTTTTTTCAATGCTGACAGATTAGAAATTCATGTGATTCTTTATGATGGAAATCAGATCTGGGATTTGCTTTTAAATAGATGTCCAAAGGAGATTAAAAAAACAAAAAAAAAACAAAAAAAACAACAACAAAAAAACAGAACAGAAAGAAAGAAACAAAAGAAAAAGAGAAGAGGAAGCAAAAGTAAATAGAAGGAAAAATGAGACGCCCATCCCCCCCAAAAAAATTAAGCTTTGGGATAATATATAAAACAAGATGATCTATAATTGTGTAGGTGGGTTGATTGATACATAGAAGTTCATTATCTCTGCATTTTTATATGGTTGCAAAGTTCTATTAAAACAAAACAAAACAAAACACACTAAAAAAACTTTGCTCAGGCTCCTATTCCACCAGTTCTAGAAATTCTAATTTAATATCTGAATCAGAGGTTCCCAGAGTGTGGTGCCCAGACCAACGTCATTACATGGGCACTTGTTTGAAACAAAAATTAGGATCGACCCCAGAACCATTAAATCAGAAACCTTAAGGGTGGGTCCCAGTGATCAGTATTCTTTAAAGAAAAATCAACCCTGTAATTCTGATTTGTGTATAAATTTGAGAACCAGGTCTGAGTGAGGTTTTATATTGGTGTTAATATTTAGTACTCTAAGTTATTCTAATATGCAGGTAGCCCTAAGAACCACTCAACAAGGTGCATTCTCAACTCACTAAGCCCGTAAAATTTGGTTAAAAGAGAAAAGCTAAAAGCTAAAATTCAGTAAAAACAAGAACACAAATGCACACTTTACCTCTTGGATTTGTTTTGTTTACCTTTTGCTAAAGATTATTCAAATAAAATAAAATAATTCTTATTTTGAGAAGATTAAATGAGTTAAAATGTATGAAGCACTAAAATAGTGCCTGACATATAAGCAGAGCTAAAACAATATTTTTATTTTTGTTTTTTTAGTTTCTGTTTCTCACATATCTTATTTTGCAAATATCTTCTATGAATTTTACTATGAAAAATTTATTTTTACAATAACTTTAGTTTACATACTTTCTAATATGAATTATTTTATAATAATAACCCAGAAAAATCTATTTACTTATAGTGAAATATATTATTTTCTATAACTATTAACTCCTATGTAAATCAAATAGCATTGTGTTTGATCACATTATTTTAACTAATAAATAAATCAACATTTATTTACTTCATAACAATGTGAAGAGTGTCAAGACCATTGGAACAACATTGTTTACTGATGGACCGAAAGAGAAGAATATAAGCAAACTTCAGTATCTCAGTGAGCAATTCTGTAATTATATAAATGGACCCAATTTTCTTCAATATGGAGTGTTTGGACTATTATCTATTCCAAAATATTTTAGCTAAAATCTTCTTCTAATTTATTTAAAATATCAATCTCTAATAAAAGGTTATAGGAATTTATAGTTTAGCCAAAGACTCGATTTTTATAGTTAAAGTTTTGATGGCTTTTTCTGGTAGAATATAAGGATTGGTTGTCATTGTTTCTTATTTTAGATGGTCTTATTTTAGGTAGACTTCCAGTTCTGTTGTTGACTAGCTCTAAAATGTTAAACACTATGGACGTTAATTTCTTCATCTGTAATATGAAGGTTTGGCTGAGCATTCTAAAATCTACAATGTTCATTAATTTTAATAGAGAAGATACCTGACCTTTTGTTCCAAGTGTGTCAATAACTAGTTCTATGACCTTGGATACGTTATTTCATCTCTCTAGGCACACATGGTGTCTAAATCTTGGTTTCTAATTCCCATCCTCCAATGAGTGCAATTAGGTTTCCCTGGAGAAAATGATAGTTTTAGGGCTCTGGCAGGAAATACACAAGATGAGCCCAGTGCATCTAATTATGTTAGAAAGAAAGAAAGTTCTCAAAACAAACAAAACCCAATTCATGTCAAAGAAACTCAGGAACAAAGACTTCCTAATGGCCAAAGATGGAACAATGTGAACAGCATAATAAAGTAGTGTGGGTTTATAACCCATATCCCATATAAGTATAAAAAACATATCTTTGAACCATACTTATATGAATCAATGATTGGATACATAACTAAATGGGGGAGAAGAAACAAACCTCTCATGTAGAAGAATTACAAGTAATTTATATATTATATATGCTACATCGTCAGAGGGGGAACATAACTCCCCGCTTCTTAAGTATGGACTGCACACAGTGACTTCCTTCCTAAGAGGACTGTATGGAAAGGGCGGGATTGGGGGAAGTACATTTACATTGGATAAATCTGAAAAACACTACATCAGCCAAGGGATCATGGTCAGGATCAATAATAATGTCACCCTTGATGTATGTACCCTTGATATATGATAGTATGTACCCTTGACACATAACCATAATGTAATTTTACCTTTGATGTTTTCTACCTCCAAAACCAATAATCCCAACTGAGCCATGGGAAAAACATTTTTAAAATCCTAGTTGTGGAACAATGTATGAAATACCTAACCAACACTCCTCGAAACTGTCAAGGAAATCCAAAACGTAATTGGAACTACTCTCATATAGCGACATGACTGCTAAATATAATGTGTTGTTCTGGATGATATGCTGAGACAGTAAAAGAGAAAAAGGACTTTAGGTATCAACTAAGAAAATCTGATCAAAGCATGAACTTTAGTTTAAAATAGTGTATAAATATTGATTCAATAGCTGTGACAAATGCTGTAAGACAAATGATGTAAGGGGTTAAAATAAAGGAATCTGGGTATGAAGTATGTGGAAACTCCCTGTAATCTGTCCCCAATTTTTCTGTGAATTTAAAAAATTCTAAAATTGAAATTTTATTAATTTACTATTTTAAATTTGACTACTAAATAAAGATTTATAATTTATTCAACTTTTTGGAAGACATTATCAAAGTTATTTTTGGATGTTTACTTTTATAATTTTTTGACAAAGACAGTATTTTTTGGTATTTAAAGATTCTCCCAAACTTCAAAGATAGGACTTTAGTAATATTTTAAATGTTGGTTTGATGATATGAATGGTAATGGCTGAAAGTTAGAGTTCAGTGTTCAAGAGGCTTTTGTAAGTATATTGATAATACGTTACTCTCAGGAAGATAAGAAAATTTAGGGAAATTTCCGCAGTGCCAAAACTGTCACTTTAGAATTGCAGACATTGGGAAAATCTCGTTTAATATGAGATATGTATAGATTTTGAAGACTTTCTATATAGATATTAAACATTTATATTTTTAACTTTACTCATGACTGTCTTCCCTATCATTCCATTTGGATTTTATTTTATCCATCATGTTTTATATACCTCTGAGGAGTGATATTATTGTAAATTAATAGCTGTAAAGATTAGATTGTAAAATTGACAAGAACAGAGATGATTTGGAATTAAGCAAAAATATTTTATTCTGAGGATGAATAATCTTTAAAATGAAAAAAAAAAAACAACTAAGTTTACTGACTTGTCTAAAGTAGTAGGAGCAGTTGCTTTACTAGAATATTTTCTACATCCCCTCTTATTTTTCCAACTCAATTGACAGCTCTTCATTTCACCTTTCCTCTTCTCAGGCAACATGATGACATAGCTTAGTATCTCCTCACCCCATTCACTTTCTTTAAACTCTCCCTCAGAGAAACTGAAATGTCAACTTTGACTGAAAAAATGTTGATTCATCATTGGGAATTTATTTCTCCTTCATACCATTCTTCACTATATTTTCTGGAGGTTCATATGAAATCATGTTAACACAGACATCAGAAAATAATGCAATAATTATTTTCAGTACCTTCTTTCATAATCCAGTTAAGTAATCTCTGAGAAAAAAAATCTGATTCCTGCCCCCCCAACACCCTCAAAACACTATACCTTGTAAATTTCCAGTGGCTAAGTCCCAAATGATGAGAAAGACATTGAAGTTTCATACATCAACACAAACTAATAGGCATTGCTCTACCCAATATATTGGTGAAGTTTAGACTGAGAACAGGTTACTATTACTGTAAAAATTAGGTGTACCATACTTAAAGTGGAGAAAATTTCCTCCCATGTCTTTAGTTTTTTTTTTAATAAAAGTGTGATTTATGGAGGTTGGGGCTTTTGGTAACCACTGTTAAGTTCTCCATTAATAGTTAGTCAAGGTTTAGTAGTCTCTGTGACTGTACGTATTGAATAGCACTGAAGATTTAAACCATTTTTTCTTGTTATGCCAACAGAATCTCCAAACTTATTTAATTTTGTTTGAAAGTCTTATGAGACACCTCTCTGCAGGTAGACAGAGGGTCAAGTCTTGTCTAGGAGCTCAATGGAGCATAGACAAAATGAAGCCATCACTTTGCCTAGAGACAGCAAGTCCAAGGAAAAGTTATGGGAGATGGCAATTGGAAAAAGGTCAGAGAGAGAGACAGAAATGTTGATGAAAATTAAGTCCAGAAATGAAGATCAGTCATTGCAAAAGGGTCAGTTTCTAAGAGTTATTAGAGACCTTGGTGGAATCCAATAGAGAATCCAGTAAACGAACAATAGCTAAAAAGAGGTTAAACATGAGGAAGGAGCCACAATTTATAGGAATCAGGGCTGGCAGGAGACATTGATATATGAGAAGTTGTATCTATCAAAAGCATCAGGAGAAAATGCTCCTGGCCAAGTTACAGAATATGGGAAGAAAAGCAAGTGTTAATATCAGCTCCATATTGCAGAGAGTACTCTTTTTCTGATACTAAAGCAGAAGCATAACCTCTGACACACATAAGCAAATGAATTCTTCCTTTTGCAATAAAAGATTGAAACCAAATGCATTTTAAATGATGGCCAGAAATGAAGTGATATAGAAGACATATTTAGTTTAGAACAGGAATTTAATGATCCAAGCATAGACATTAGAAACTAAGCCAAAATTTGGAATCCTTATTAAAGAAAATATCAGATTGTGTACTATAAAGTTATATATTACAACAATTGGCCCCCTAATAAATGTGACAGAGTTATTAAGGCTAATGTGAAATTATTCCTCACTGTTATACAAAACCCAGGAAACATTACAGAATTAATTAGAAAACTTTTTGTTCTTGTCCTGTTTGTTAATTGGGCTCATAACATGCTAATGCCTTTACTTGATATTGCCCCATAGTCAAAATATTCAAAAAAGAGATGTGTAGGGGCTTTATTTATATCATAAGTGTATGCAACTGCCACACACCATAAAGAGGCATTAAATTATTGTGGAATGATGTAGGTTCAAATATAATTATCCACTGTCTTATGTATCCCAGTGGACAGCTAGGGTATGTTCTTAAGGTATTCACATATGTCAGGAATTTTTAAACTTTTCAAATAGTGGGATTTTCCATTCAAACAAAACATTTTTGTGTAGCCTAAATGTGTTAAACAGATAAAATTGAAGTGGTTTGATTGAAGCTGGTGAGGGTGAGGGATATCTAGCATAATTTTGACCACTTTGCCTCCCATCAGCCTCCACAGTGACACCAGGCAGTGGGAGTTCTAGGTTTCTCTAAAATATAAAACCCCTATTGTAAAACATGCACCCTTAAACCATGAAAATACTACATTCTTGGATCACAAGTGATTTAGAAACCATTGGGTTATAATTTAGCTTCATCAACACCACTGATTTTAGTGAGAAAATAATGGCATGTGGTGAAAAAAATCAAATGTTAAAAAATAGTTATATAGAAATGAGTTAATTTTCCATTATTATTTTCCTATTGTATTTCCCAGTTATATTGTTAATAGTTTCTTATGAATCCTCCCAAAAAATTCCATGCAGTTGCATATACTTGCACATGTATGTGCATATACACACACACACTCCTTTATTTTTCATACAAATGAGAAAATAAAAAAAGATACTGGTTTGCACTTTGCTTTATGTACCTAAGAATAAATATTAGTTCTCTCTATATTTGAGTATATACTTGTATCTTACTAAACCATGCATAGAATTTCAATGTTTCTATACCATTATTTATTTTACTAATCATTATTAATAGACTATATATTTTAGACTAAAATATTTTATTAAGTGCAATTATTTAACAAACATTTTATAGAAATACTTACAAATGTGTGCAAACATTTATGTAGGATGGAGTCCTAGAGGTGGAAATGCAGGAGAGTTATTGCAGAATTTCTGTCCAATGAGCCATGGGAGAACTCACATCAACAGTGATATGAAAGGTTCTGTACTTCTACTTCCTGCTCCACCTGGTATGTCGTTAAATCTATTTTATCTTTGCCAGGAATTTGAAAACACTGGAAAAAACTGTGTCGTTTTTATTTTTATTCACATTCCCTAATAGCCAGTAGATTGAGCATATTTTCATGTATTTCAAAGCCATTTCGTTTTTTTGATAAACTGTTCATATAAGTTTTTCAACTTTCTAATTAATTTATAAGAATCCTTATAATATTAAGGAAATTACCCCTTTTTATATGGTTTGAAAAAATGTCCAACATATTCTGTTTTAAAGTTTATGAATTTACACATTTTCTTTATAGCTTCTGGATTGCAATGTAAAGCTAACTGTGAGGAGCTATTAATGTCAGAAACCATTTTTTACATCATTTATTTTATATTTTAGTCTGAAATATATAGTCTATTAATAATGGTTAGTAAAATAAATAATGACTGGATAAAATGCACCATTAAAATAGAATTTCCCTTTGTGTTCTAGAAAAATGATACGTATCTTGAATAGTTAGTTGTTCCTTCCTTTTCAATAATAAGACATATATACTATTTAATGTTTCCTTTTTGGTTTCTGATTGCTGAAAATTTCAGAGTCAAGGTGGAAAATTTGTATCTGCTTCCATATTTAGTATGTTTCGTCCTTGTACAATCCACTTTTTACTTTGAATCTACATTTTATTGAGTAATCCAAAAACAATATTAATTTTACATGTACCTGTATGAGTGTATGTGTGTGTGTGTGCTTGTGTGTGTGGATATGTGTGTGTAGATTTGCATAAGTATATGGTGGTTTGTGTGTGTGTGTGTGTGTATGTGTGTGTGTAGAGAGAGAGCTCAAGAGAGACAGAGGGAGAGAGAATCTGTTCCAAACAGCCATGAAGTTATTAACCTGGGGAGTAATTTCAAAATTTTGCCTTTCTGATTATCTATTTTTGTGTAATAAACTTCCACGGAATGTAAAGGATTAAAACAGCAATATATTATGATATTTTATGATTTTTGGGGATTGATGGACTGGACTAAATTGTTGTCATTTGGGGGCTTTATTTAGTACAGTTAGATGATAGATGAGGGTGGAGTCATCAGAAAGCTTTTTTCACCTTCTTTCACTTAGACTGAGATGGCTGAACTAAGGGAGAAATTGGTCATCTCCCTCTCCATGGGATCTCTTGATGTGGCTAACTTGACTTCCCTCACAGTTTGACAATCTCAGAAAAGTTTTTTTTCTTACATGGTGGCTCAGAATTCCAAGAGATTCAAGGAAAGGAAACATAGATCTTGATTCTCAGTGGAAGGATTATTAAAGGATTTGTGACTGTCTTTAATCTCAAATACCATGTAATAAGATTATATTACTTTAGATAAAATTACTTATGGACATATATGTGTATCTGTATCATGTGAAACATATGATACATGTACATATAAACCCACATCCTGTTACGATACTGTACGGTTTATAATTCTGTATAGGTATTACCCACTGTACTAAATATATGTTATTCCTCTTACTTCATCTCTTCTTCACAACTCTATCAGATGGCTATTATAATTCCCTTTTTAACATATTTGAAATTATACTCAGAGTAATTTGTTGTAGGTTTGACTGCTAAGCATTAGTGTTAGCACTGAAATTAATTTAGTGACATAATAACTTTTTGTCCTGGGAATTGCTAGGATGGCATGGTTATCTAGAGGAGGAGGTTCAACAAAGAATGTACCCAAATGCTCATAGATTCACAAAATCATAGAAATTTTTATGATGGTGGAAATTTAGGGATTATCTTTCTTAACATTATCTTTTTCAGGAAAATTAGAAATGTAATGCTACAAAGTATAGTGGTTATAGTCTGACAGACCTCACTTGCAATCCAGGCTCTGTCCTTTGCTACAAAGGAATCTACTGGACACTGTCAGCTACAGTTTTACCATTTTTGTCATAGTTATATATTTATTGCAGCCTAGCAAACTTCCTCAAGCTTAGATAACAAAGATTTACTATATTTATGGACTTTGCAAGTTAGCTGGGGAGTTTTTCTGCTAATTTCACTTGCTTTCACTCAAGAATAGCGTGTTTGTCTGTGCCTGAGTTCAGATGGGATAGCTGAATTGTCTGGAATTTTTCAGCAAGTGGTCTTTCATTGCATACTTCCTCACTGCATGGCAACCTCAGAATAGTGTCCCAAAAAGTGCAATAGCAGAAGCTGCTGTCCTGTTAAGGTCCTGGCCCTGAAACTCATACCATGTTACTTCTGCCACTTTCTGCTCACAGAAGCAATGCACAAGGTTGGCCCAGATTCAAGGTGTGGTGAAATGGGTTCCACTTTGTGGTAGGAGGACCTACAAATAACATATAGTCATTTAATCTACTACAATCTCTAAAATAGAATACATAAAATAAACCTAAATATGCCTTATAACAAAAAATAATAAGTGTAAAATATCAATGCAGTGCCTAGAATCTCATTGTTTTCAACAAATAACTTCCGCTATTCTTAGCATTATAATTGTTATTTTTTGAGGACTTCTCAAACACCAATTATTCATACATTCAGAGTTTGTAATCAAATTATATGATACAGTTTGTATTATTTCTTCTCCAGGTAGTGTCTTTAGTTGTGCATTTTAAATTCTGCTTCAAAATTTAAAGTAGTTTAATATAGACTAGTAGTTTGATAAAGACTATCACCTCTTCTATTCTTACCACTAGTTTCCACCATCTCCTTTACTCCTCTTTATTTTTCTCTATAGCATATATCATCACCTAACATAAATGTGTATTTCATTTATTTTTCCTCACTTCTAGAAAGTAAACTTCATGAGAGAAGCTTTCTTTCCTTCTTTAATCCCAGGGACTAGAAACTAACTGATGCATAATAGGTGTTCAATTTATAATATGTTTGGCGAACGGATACAGCAGTGAATTATTCAGCCCATTTCAAAACCCATACACATTAGGAAAGAGTAGCAGAAGCAATAGAGCATGAGCCACATTGATTTTCTTGTACAATTAAATTAATAAAACTTGTTTAATTTCACTACCTTTTTCAATATTTGGTTTTCTTTCGCTGAAACATATTTCAAAGAGAGCGTCCCCTATCTACTGGACAACACATTTCTTTCTGTGTATTTTAATCATTCATGAAATAAGCCAAAATGCATCACCTCTGAGAACTTTTTTTTTTTTTAAATAGTAGTTTTAGCTTTTGGCTCATTGCCAAAGAACATGTATATTGTTCAAGAACCCCAATATACCTTTTATAGTTTCTCTGTAATACTGTGGAATAATGGCTATTTCTCTTTGCATACTTGTTTAAAGAGTCAGAGTTAGAATAAATTATTTGTTGAAAAGCAATGAATCATGATCCCTCATTATAAAGGACTATATACCTGTATTGCAGTTAACATGGAAAACAGAGTGGGTTACTTTGCTTGAAATGCAAAGTGTAAACCTGTAGGGCTTCACAGCGACATGATAAGGTTATCGGTCAGAAAGATTATTAAAAAAAAATGTTTCATTCTTAGTAGAAAATACTATTGTTACTAAAATCCTTCTTTAGATGGGATAAAATGACTTAACAGAATAAGAGATTGCAAGACAAATATTGTATAAGCACACTTCCTTCTAATCTCTTTCATGATGTTAGCTGATAAAATTGAAAATATTTTATCTCAGAAAAACAAACATTAAACCTTATTTTTTAAAGTAAAGAGAATGTAAATATGTGTTTGTTTTTCCCCCATGCACTTTTTTATTCCCTGAAGAGTCTGGTGGGTCCTTGGTAAGGAAAGAGATATTTAAATGCTGCTTTTCTGTCATAATTTATATTATTACAAAACAGTCTTTTTGTTTTTACACTTATAAATTTATTATTTATCATATAATTTGAAAATAGAGCTCTCAGGAAGGTAGAATAGGTATAATTATCTGCCTTTTTCACATTGATGAGATTCGGAGAATTTATATCACATATGCAAGTCGCATAGCTGGTAAGTGAATGAGCTAGGATTGGGTGTTCTGACTTCTAACCCATGGGTTCTCCTACCTGTTTGAGATTGATGCTTAAAATCTGTGATTTCATACAATCTTCACAAGCACCCTATAAAATAAATGTTATTAGCCCCATTTTTCAAATGCCAAGATTGAGCTTAAGAAAGTGCAAATAGCACGCCCTAAGGTCAAAGAGCTAACAAGTGGCAGAGTGGGCAGTTGAGTCCAAGTTTGTCTGCATTTATAATAAATGATCTTTCCTTCATGCCCTTTAACCTTTCTCAGTATGTTATGTGGACACTCATTTCTAATAGTGTTCTTAGCAATTTACTGAAACTATTATTGTTCTAAGATTAAAGGCTTGAGAATATACGGAGTTTCTCACTGTCTATAAATAACACCCAATTTCCTGTCTCTCTCTCTCCATTTGGAAAAAAAAAATAGCTATCCTGCCAACTGCTAAAAATGGAAAATATAAATGTGCTATGGTGTCATTTGTTCCTTCCCAACTTTAAGGTGCTCATATTTTTATTCTAATTGAAATTATCTCATTGATTTTTCCTATCATATGAAGTGAAAAGGCAAGGACAGTGTGAGAATTCACCACTAGGAATGATGACTTTAAAATGATTTGTGACTGTTCTTAAAATAGAACAGAGAAGATTAGGAATTATTTCCTGTAAGGATGATGCTGATTTTCATCTTTTTAAAAAAGATTACCAGAATAGAAGCTATAGTCATTCTTCAAAAGCCAAAATACCTGTGTCATATGTATGTGTTAAGATTTAAAAAAACAAACAAACAACAACAACAACAAAAAAAAACACGCATTTTTCTGAGAAATGATTTGGGCAAGAATTAAAAATAAACTGACTGCATTTCTGAATAAGTGGACAGCTCAGTTCCAGTTACTCAGTTCAAACTCTGTTAAAGACAATATGAAATAGAGCACCCATAGTTACATTCTATGTGTTAGTAGCTTAACTTAGTGTAGGGACTGAGATGACAATTTCTTTTTCCTTTTAAGGTATAGAATCTAGCTCTTTCACAAGAAAAGAGGTATGTTTTCTTTTTCATTTACTCTCCTTGTTTTATTAAGTAGTTAAACATATAACTTTCATTACAGAGAGGGATAATCTAATTCCAATATCAACATATTAATTCTCCAACATTTAATCAGATAAAATTTAAGAGCTTTCAATAAAAAAATTAATCTCCATGATTTTAAAGGTTTAAGATTATTGACATAAAGGGGAATAACTAGATCACTACACAATTTAAGAAAGCATTTTTAGCTTAAATCATTGTTTAGTTATCAAATGTGGATCTTTAAATATTTAAATTGAAAATACGTATCTTTAAAAATAAGGTATTTGGGGTTTAAGAAAATGCAATGTTATAAAAAGCAAATGCTTATAAGTTTTCAAGGTTATTACATAACCTTTCTCCACTCTATATTTTACATATATGACATTGATTTGACGTTTGCTTTACTTAAATGTGTAGTAATTTTCACTCACTTGAGCTTTAGCATAATAGCAAATGTTAGAAACTTGCTACATAAAAGTAATTCTAACTCAAGATTTAAGATAGTTGTTAATTAAGTCTGTGAACATAAATCCTTTACAAATCTCTGATCCACTGTTGGTGAACTGAATTACCATATTGAAGAGGGAATCCCAATTTAATCTGTTCTAAATCTTAATCCCATTTATCTTTTAATGTATTATCACAGATATTTCTTTTAACATAATATCACAAAATATTTCTACTCTTAAAGGTTAGAATGATATTTTTTTAAAGCAATTTACTTAATATGATAAATCTAGAGAAAAGAAGAAAGGACCAAGGGAAGAAAAGAAAACAGAGGGAAAGAGATCTCATTATTTTACTTCTAACAAAAAAGTGCAAAATATCAAAAAAATAGATGATTCAAGTCAATTTTATTTATTAATGATGATTTATTTATCCACAGGGATATGGGTGTTTAAGATTTAATTTATTCCTATCAACTACAAATTGAGTGTTTTTAGTTGAGATAGTCACAGCTTTGAACATTTCACTGCACTACTTTGAAATTAAAATTTAAAGTATAAATGTATTAATCAACAAAGTGAAATATAAACATTAATTTATCAAATTATAAACTGGTAGTATGGAATTTTATGAGTCCATGTCTTAATTTTTGGGACCTCACTTTCTTCAAAGTCAGAAGACTTTCGGATCTCCTCAGAATCTTCCCACATCTCTTACAGGGATATTAAGAAAGGATTCTCAGATATTTCTTTTTCCTTTTTTTTTTTTTAATTAATTTTTTTTGGAGGTGTAGATAAGGGTAAACGGGATTCTCAAATATTTCATAGTTTGTAAGTAGAGCAATATAGTCTAAGACTGGCCTGGAATTTCTTTCCACATGTACTTACTTGTAAGGAATGTAAATACACAATTAATTATTGTTGGATACTTTATTACCTATTAAGAGAACCATTTTGTCTATGCAACTTATTGATATTATGAAAGAGCCTGTACTCTTGATGCTTTTTGTATAATAACAAATAGTTGTTTTCTAAGTGTTACATTTACTATCACTTCATATGGTTTTAAAACATAATGGTGCCTATTGTATGTATTTTTGTATGATAATTCAAGCATAATCGCTCCACAGTTCCCTGTCAACATAAATATCTGGTTTCTCTAGATATTAGTTAAATTTTCTGGTTTTTACAAGCAGTGGCACAGGCTCTAGTTCCCTTCAACCCAATCAAGTATGTTTTCAAAGGATAAGAAATAGTTTAGGACACTCGGAGATGGGGTTCAAAACTGAAATATGGTGTCTGTGAGCATCATTGAGAGACTGAAGATTTAATCAGCTACTTCAGAGCCCAGGGACAATGAAAGAAAAGCTACAAAGGAGTTTATCTTCCTCTTTGAAACAAACACTAGATCACTGTGCCATGACAGCTGTCATTCCACAATCAGTATTATTAGCAGTCCAAGATGAAGCCCCTCAAATAGATTTATGACCACAAGAAATGCATTTAGGAGGGTCAATTAATTTCCTATGAATTTTCAGAAATTTAGTAGCTTAATCACACAGAGTCCATCCTTAGAGTTCCATAGGAAGAATCTATCGTGAATCTTACTGGGCTAAATAAAGGTGTTAGCCAAGCTGTATAGCTTTTTGGAGACTCTAGCTGATAATCAATTTCCTTGCTGTTTCCTGCCTCTAGAGAGACCCGCATTTATCTATCTATCTATCTATCTATCTATCTATCTATCTATCTATCTATCATCTATCTATCTATCTATCATCTCTTTCTTAAATTAAGTTATTGGGGTGACATTGGTTAATAACATTATATAGTTTTCAAGTGTATAATTCTATAATACATCGTCAGTATATTGCATTGTGTATTCACCATTCAAAGTCAAATCTCCTTCTATCACTATATATTTGACCCCCTTTACATTTTTCTGCTTCCTTTCTCCCCCCGCCATTCCCCTCTGATAACCATTATAATGTTGTCTGTGTCTATGAGTTTTGTTTATTTGTTTGTCTTATTCACTTGTTGCTTTTAGTTTTATATCCCACATATGAGTGAAGTTATATGCTTTTTGGCTTCTTCTGTCTGACCACTTGATACTCTCAAGATCTGTCCATGTTGTTGCAAATGGCATTATTTCTTCTTTTCTTATGGCTTAGTAGTACTCCACTGTATATATGTACAGCTTTTTTATCTAATCATCAGTTGAAGGACACAGATTGTTTCCATGTCTTTGCCCCCATAGTAGTGCTGCAATGAATAGGGGTACATATATCTTTAGAAATAAATGTTCTTAAAAATTTCTAGTAGACACCTAGAAGAAGGATTGATGGTTCATATGGTAATTCTATTATTAATTTTTTGAGGAACCTCCATATTGTTTTCCATAGTGGAGGTATCAATTTGTATTCCCACCAGCAGTTTATGGTGGTTCCTTTTTCTCCTCAATTTCTCCAACATTTGTTATTACTTGCCTTGTTGATAATTGCTATTCTAACAGGTGTGAGGTGGTATCTTATTGTGGTTTTGATTTGCATTTCCCTAATAGCTAGTGAAGTTGAGCATCTTTTTATGTATCTGTTGGGTTGGCTGTTTCTATGTCTTCTTGGGAGAAGAGTCTGTCCAGGTCTCTGACCATTTTTAACTGGAATCTTAACTTTGGGTTTCTTCCTCTGTCAAAGACAGCAGTGGTTGATTGAATCCTTTCACATTGCATCACTCTGAACTCTTCTCTGTCTTCCTCTTTCACTTTTCAAGACCCCTATGATTATATTCGGCCCACCAGGACAATCCAGGATAATTTATCTATTTTAAAATTTGCTGATTAGTACCCCTTAGTTACCTTTTTTCATATAACATAAAATACCTGCAGGTTTCTGGGTTTAGGATCTGAGCATCTTTGGGGGCCATTATTCTGCCTAACTCCTTTATCATCAATCACCTGGCCTTTAGATAAAATAGTTCTTAAACTCTTCAAACTGTGGTATAAAACCAATTTCATCACATCTTTTTTTGGTGCAATTTTTAAAAAATATTTTATCGGGCACTGAATATTCTTTGGATCATTCTGTTTTTAATTTTAATTTATTAGTTTCAGGTGTACAAGACAAGGTAATACTTAGACGTTCATCATTTATATCCCTCACACTGTGAACCCCCATCGCCCCATCCACTATCCCTCCGACCTCACACTGAGCCATCACATTATATATATAAAATTATAGTTGGCATTCATTAATGTTTAGCTTCTGGTGTACAGTGCCATGATCAGGCATCCACAGTATCCCTGAGGTGGTGTCCCAAATAGGACACATGTCCATCGGATACCCAACAAAATCTTTACAACATTATTGAATACGTTCCCCAAATTAATTTTCAAAAAACCCTGAGGCCATCTAGTGGTTACTAGCTGCTTCCTAATCCCTTCACCTTTCCCCTTATCCCCACCCCCCCCCCACCCATCTAACAACTCTCGATTTTTTTCCTTTTTGCCCCAAAACTGTTTCTGATTAGTTCATTCACTTATTCTTTTCTTTAGATTCTGCATATAAGTGAGATCATATGGTACTTGTCTTTCTCTTTCTGACTTATTTCACTTAACATAATGTTCTCTAGATCCATCCATGTTGTTGCAAATGATAAGATTTCTTTCTTCTTTATGGCTGTGTAATACTCCATTGTATAAATATACTACAGCTTCTTAATCCAGTCATCTGCCGAAAGAACATACAGAAGGCAAGAAGACATATGAAGAAATGCTCAACCTCACTAACCAACAGAGAAATGCAAATAAAAACCACAATGAGATACCACCTCACCCCAGTCAAAATGGCTATCATCAAAAAATCACAAACAACAAATGCTGGCGCAGATGTGGAGAAAAGGGAACGCTAGTGCATTGTTGGTGGGATTGCAGATTAGTGCTGTCATTATGGAAAACAGTATGGAGGTATCTCAGGAATCTGAAAATGGAACTACCCTATGATCCAGTAATTCCACTCCTAGGCATCTACCCGGAGAAATCCAAAACTCCAATTCAAAAATCTGTATGCACTCCTACGTTTATTGCAGCACTTTACAAAATAGCCAAGATATGGAAACAACCGAAATGCCCATCGGTAGATGACTGGATTCTTTGGATCACTCTTAACATCAATCATTCTCTCTATGATTCTTCCTGTCTCTATACAATGTGTGTCATTTCATGAGAAGTTTATAAATTGAGAGCAATAGACCTGCATTTATTTTTCTCTTGTGAGTGCAAGCTCTGATTATAGTCATTTTTCTTTAAATGTTTGCACCAGTCTGACTGTCTCTGTGTCACTTTTTTCCCCTATTATCTTTTTGACAGTAAGTTACTGGCATTCATTGTTTCCTTAGCCTACATTTACACTATTTTATTCTTAGATGACTTGCATTATTTTTCTTTGTTATCTAATACGTTTAGCTCTTGTAGAATGATGCCTTCTCTGATAGAAATAATGTGGAGAATCTTTGCTTAGCCAAAAGAGACAAAATTGAGGTTGTGTTTCCTACTGTTGTTTTCACCTTGTTTTCGTTACTCTTGGTTCTAGACCTTTAGATTGTTCGTATATTGACAAGGGGATATCTGGAAAATAAACACATTAAAGAAAACATCTGTGAATGCCTTACTTAGACAGCAAGGGTACTAAGGGAATGATTCTTTACCGTTGCCATCTATAGGGAAAAAGTAGGTTCTTGATGTGAAAAATCACAGAAATGTCCTATAAATAAAGGTTTGTTTTTAAAAATAGTTCCAAGTCACTCTCTTTCCAGAGTGTCAAAACAACTGGTTAGGACAATAAAAAATAAGTTAAAATTTGTATGGGTGTCATACAGGGAAAATAAGCAATTGAATACGTTTTTTTCTCCCTTTAAGTACACTTAGAACAGTTTCAGTGGCAGGGGCAGGGGTCGGGGTAAGGGCTGAATAGAGAAGGTGGAGATGAAAATATAGACAGAGAAAAAGAAATGAGGGGAGGGGACAGACTTCTGTTTCTCTTGTACTTACATTCAGCTGCTATGGCAGTGAATAATGTACTAGGGAGACAAATATGACTTCCATAATTCAATGCTCATACTACCAGGGAGACTAAAAATGATACTTCGGTTTTATGAACAAGATGACTCACCTGTTATTGGAATAAATATCCTGAAAGGTTTAAGAAAGCTAGAAAAATGTAGGTGTGAGAGCACAATTTTGTTATGGTATTCAGTATATCACATATAATGTATACTTTGGCCAGTAATAAAAATCAAGTGACAGGAAGAAGAGACTGAATATAAGAAACAGGTTTTAGAAAACAGTAAGGGGTAAGACCAAGGGTTAATATAAGAGACTAAACACAAACCTTCTAAAAACAATGAAGTCAGGAAAAAAATATCATCCATGAGAGACTGTGGTGATCTCACAATTCACAGCATGCATTTATTTAGAAAGCAAATGGCATATCTTAAGTCATACTAGCATCACAGCCTGGAAGGGTGGATCACAAAGTCCACAGTAAATACTATGTCAGGCTTTGGATTCTCTGTATAATAGAAATTATGACCCAACATGAATGCAGACTGATAATTAGATGATAGATGGACAGATAGATAAGCAGATAAACATGGATATAATAAGCGTATTAAATTGAATAAGCAGGTGCTGCTTAGTCGGTTGTTATACCTCATTTGGCCAAGTTTGTGGATCGTAATTTTTTATTGATACATTCATTTATTCATTAAGATGCTGTTCAAAACTGTTAAATTGATGAACACTTAACATTTATTCTGTAAACAAATGGTTACAGACTTTCTTTGGTTTCTTTTCTAAAACATTTGTAATTTTTGTTGTGTTGATATTTTGGATATTCTGGTTTAGATTTTAATAATCACGATAATTAAGGTTTCCCCTAATTATAACCTTCTGCTTTAACATAAAAAGTAGAACTTATAAATATACTTCCTAAGCCAATAACTTTGCAACAATGTCAATATCTGTTAACAAAATCTTAAAAGATGGCTGAATAGAAAATATGTAAACATTCTCACGAATGATTTGGTTTGGAGGATTTCTGGTTTTATTTAAAATTACTCGCTACATAAAGAGTAAGTAAAATTTATATAGTAGACTTCACTGTTATAATTAATTTCCTTTTTTGATACTGGTACTTCAGCCTCTGAGCCTTTATAAAAAAAATGGTGAAAATAAATCCATGAAGAGTTAAACATGTCCCCTTTGCTCTTCTTCTATGTGAAGTAATGTTCCAAATGTGTAGTCGTCTTTAGGGACTATTTATTCCTACTTCACAACTTGTATTAAAAAAAACAAACAAAAACAAACAAAAAAAACAAAAAAAAAACTGAGCATAACATAACATTCAATTCCAACACTGATCTCTGTCTTTTGAATTCCCATGGCACTTTGTGTATTATGACCAATTTCTTTTTTCTTTCTATGATAGTTACTTATGCACATGTTTCATATCCAAGTACATTCTATAAGCTACTTATAGAGACAGATTTTATGTCTACTTCATCTTGGAAACTTCTGTCAATAGACAGCATAGTGTCTTATATAGTAGGTGCTCAGGAGGGGGGTCCACAGTGTGAGGGATATAAATGATGAACGTCTAAGTATTACCTTGTCTTGTACACCTGAAACTAATAAAAAAATAAATAAATAAAAAAGTACATAATAATGTTGGTTAGTTGTACTAACCAGAGTAAGTGGTTAGTACAAGATAAACCAAGTTTTACTGATCAAGAAAAGCACAGTGTAAAGATATGAACATAAGGAATGCCTTATTCTATAGAAGTCTTCTTATGGAAAACTTGAAACATATAGCAGCAGTAAGCTTTTTTTTTTTGCATCGAAAGCTATGCAAATGAAAATTATCCTGGTTTTAAAGATAAACATCAGATAGAATTTGAAAGATAGTCCTCTCTTCTTATATAGAGGCAATGCAATGTAGAAATAGCATCCTTATGGCATATAACAAGATAAAATAATTGTAGAATAATTAATGTTTCCCTTCCTTTGTTATAACAGATTTTGCCTTGGGAATATAACAACCCAAGCTTTGGGTATTGTACTAACTTGGTGACGGTACTTCCAATGTATCTTTTAAAATGAAGAAAAAAATACTACAAGATTAATGGACAAGAAGTGCTTTAAAGCTCTGACACAATTTCCCATAGATGAAGTAAATGTTCTTACCAGTGATGCTTTTTCACCATTTAAATGTAAACACTTAAATGCCGTGCTTACCATTGAGAAAATATATTCTTTTAAAATATGGTTAAATACTTAGCTTTGTTTTAAAAATAAGCAAATTATTTTAGGCCAATAAACAATTAACTTTGTTGCTTACAAGATTCCACTATTCATATTCCATCAAATGAAACATTAATATTGCTATTTAACGTGCTCATAAATCTGAAGCCACTATTTTTGATAAATAACATATCTGAAATACTAAACCCATTTTTAGACAGGACTTATAGTTTTCAGTTTTATTTCAAATTTTATTTGAATAATTCATTAATGGATGTGTTTCTTTCCCAAGAACAAAAATAAAATCTTTAAGTCTTTACCTAATTTGGAATCTTAAGCCTGTAGGAAAGTTTAGTTGAAAAAGCTAAAATCAAAATATTAATTAGTAAAGGTCATGTAGGAATATTACACCCCTTCCTCTCTGAGTAATCAAAGCTAAAATTGGAAGAGTTTCTGGCAAACAAAAGCAGAGCATGATTCAGACACTGTAAGTCAAAAGCCAGATGAAACACTTCTGCCTCTTGCAGAAAGAGAGCATTGGTTTAGAAACCAAGAACACAGAGATACGCTGGAATAGAAGGCAAAATAATGATCTTCCACAAACAGTGGCTCTTGTGATGAAACCTGAAAAGCCAAAGACAAGAATTCTTTTGAAGTCCAAACATACCTATAAACTTATCTAAATTAACTAAAAACTGGATTCATTTGTAAAAAATAGGGAATTAAAGTTCAAGTTTTCTACACAGTATTTGGTTGAAGAGTTCTACATAATATCATGTATAATTTCAAGCTAAACATCCACATGAAGGGCAGAAAAGATAATTTCAAGTATTAGGAAATAACTATCGCTTAAAATAAATACTGCTATTGTTAGTCAATTTAATAACCATTTGAGTAGTACAAGTGTTTGCAAAAGTCATGCTCTCAATTTGATAAACATGGACCTTAATTGTTATATTGACTTTTTATATTTGTAGCCCCTTATGGATAAGTAACTTTAAACTTCTCTTTTAAAAACTGTTATATTTATTCATATGTTACTTTTGCATGTTATCTATTTTTCTAAAGCTCATGTGTGGGACTTTAATAAAATATCCAAGTTTCTAACTCTATTTCACTAATGTTTGTTAACTTTCTGTTTCACTATTCACTAATTTTTCTGTAATGTTCAAAAGCAAATGCTAAAGTGAAATGTGATGGGAAGAAACAAAATTGCCATGCCAATTAAGCAAGTATGCATCACAAGGGATTCTTTTTTTATTCTAGCTTTGGAGGGGAATCAAGTGCAGGTACTCTAAACTATCAGATGCAAGTAATTTTGGGAACAAAATATGATAGCTTTGATTTGGATTCTCAGAAAACATAAATAGAGAAGACACACTCCCTTTTGCATTAAGAGATGCAACAGAACAATTATGTGAGTTTGACAAGTTTTCAGTCTAGAATTTGTGATGATGAAGACAAGAAAACTTAGTCTGGGATTTAAAATTTCAGACAAACTTGAGATAAACTGGAATTACAGGAGGCAACTATTCAAAGTGAAGACCAATGGTGAATTACCTATCGTTAGGAAACCACAACTAATTATAAGAACATTCTATATCATAGATATCACTAACTTTGACTAATTTTGATCATAGAACTCACTAAAAAATCTATTTATGTGTCCCTCCATACCATGTACTTTTTATTCCTCCTTAATGAAATTTGGCACTTTTAAAGCACACTCACTGGAAAAGCAGCCACATATTGACTGCTTTTTGGGCAGAGGAATACCAAAAGCTTTAGTCTTAGCATTAACTTTGGCAAACTCTGTCAATTGGTATTGACACCAAAGTCAATACCAACTGAAGTCATTTGTCTGCTTCAAATAACCTCTACATACATAATCAACACAACATATATATGATGATGAATGGGGAAAACATTGTCCAAAAAGCTATAGATGAAAAGATAGGTAGGTAATTGATGTCCAGATTTACTACAAAATTTAAAATGGGTCATCATAGTGAATAATTGAGTAGAATTGTACTTTATAGAGTTCCCCTTCTGTGATATTTTTATATTGATGGCCAGATTAGTCATCACTTCATTAATCAGTTGTTTTTGTTAATTAAACTTATACATACTGGTGGAGTGCCATTTATGTGCCATGTACTGGCCATTGTGCTTCACTCCATTTCCTCAATGACAGTGGCACTCTCAGGCATTTCAAAAATAAGCTGATGACAACCAAAGTGTCCTTTGATAGTTGATTAGATAAAGAAGTTGCATTACATATATACAATGAAATATCACTTGGTCATAAGAGAAGGTGAAATACTGTCAGTTGTGACAACATGGATGGATTTTGAGATTATCAAGCTAAGTGAAATAAGACCAAAAAAGTCAAGAACCATATGATTTCACTGATGTGAGATATAAAACTGAAATCAGCCAATGTATAAGACAAACAAACAAACAAAAACTCATAGACACGGACAACAGTTTACTGGTTACCAGAAGGGAAGGGGGTTAGGGTAGAAGACAGTGAAGGGGGTAAAATATAATGTTGGAAGGAGAATTAACTTTGGGTGGTAAGCACACAATGCAACATATAGCTGATGTATTATAAAATTATACACTTGAAACATATTTTTACTAACTAATGTCACCCAAACAAATTTGATAAAAAAATAAAATGAAAATATTACAGTCACTTTTCTCTTTTTGTATGTGTGATAGTGACTAAATAGAATCTTTTATTCTTTCACATACAAATAAATGTTATATTTCTTTAATTATAAATTTAAGACAAATCCATGTTGTTGTGAAAGTCAGTTTCCTGTATTGAGTTTGCCACTCTTGTATATGTCATGAGAAACTATCCTACTTGTCATCACCCACAGATATTTTATGCTACTACCATATGGTCCTTTCCAATCACTCACTAACATGGTTACCACATGTCATTCTCTCTTCTTATTATAAATTATTATTTGGGGGACACAGATTTGTTTTTTGCACATTACCTATACTATCCTGTTGTAATTTAATGAGTTCTTAATGTGATAACACTTAGCTTTCTTTTATTTAACTACAATGAAGTACAGTATATGGTCGTCTCTTCAGTTCATATCCCTACTTCCATCTATGTTTTTTTATGGAAGGAATCATCATCTTCATATTCTTGCACAGAACTGTTTAATATTCCCCTTATATAAAGACCCTGTTTCAGCTAACTAGTTGACCTCATTGTGGCTAAAGAAATCATGGGCATTCCTACTCCAGTGGAAAGCATTACCCTATCTGCAATGATCTTTCTGTCTACATCGAACATTAAACATCGAGCCTATCACACCGCAGGCACAAAGTTATTTCTTCCTCTTATGAAGTCTCAAAACATTTGTTTGCGTTTGACATACAGGCCTGGTAAGTTGTTTTTTTTTCCTTTTTCTTTTCTTTTTTTTTCTTTTCCCTCCCTCTATGTCTCTGGTTCTTGCTGGAATATTCATAAGCGTCTTCAGAACTTCCCATTTTGCAAATTCACAAAAACACCTCCTTGTAGAGTTGTAGTTCTCTCTCTCAGATTGTTTCAACTTATGTTAACCTTTATAAATATTATTATTAAATATTGTACATCAGAACTATGTAGATACTAAACTGTTCTCTAAAAGTTTCCCATATACATATGTAACATTCAAAGCTCTTACATGCTGTATTGTGTGTTTTTAGTGTTCATTAACTGCCAGGAGTGAATGTAAATGGAATGTTCTGTAGTTTTCTGTAGTAGAGGAAAGCTATCTGAGATTTTTACCATTTTGAAGACACAGAGTACCGCTACAATAGTAGTGTAATGTATTTTTGTAGCACTTTAAAAAAAATTCGATGACTGCTGAGAGAATATAAATTGTATAGATTCTTTACTGTTTCCCAGGTGTGTCACGGTCACATCTCTTTGAGCATTTACTGTTATTGTTTACTGTGGGGAAACTCATTTCCTCTAGGGAATATTTAGAAATGTGAGGGGAAGATTTATATTGGTTATTTCATTTTTCATCATTAACATAATTGAGGGCAGTTTCGAACTTATGTAGTCAGGGGATAGGGGTGCATAATAAGAAGAATCACCCTACCCATCATTCTAGTAAAGGCCCATTGAGAATCTGATTCTTGGAACATTCGTATACATCTTCTTTGCTTGGATAATTTTTTCCTGAACTACAAGATGGGTGCAATTTTTATTCCTAAGCCCTGTAAAACACAGAATCCTGGGCTAAAGGATTTCTGTAAATGTGATAGAGTTCTGAATAGCATTTATCACATTTTAATGTGGCAGATTATTTATTTTTCCAACTCTGATAAGATCTATAAAATCACTATGTCTTACTCACCTTTTCATCCTGTTATGTAACATAGCACTTTCTCATATTTTCTTAATAAAACATTGTGGAAGGAATGGAGCAGTTCACGAACAAATGGAGTCTTACATATATCTCTGATGTGAATAGTAAATAAAAATATTTAAAAAAATATATAAAAAAGTCATTCTGGTGAGCTGAATGTGTCACTTAAATACTATGAATAGGAAAATAAATCAAACATTAAAATGGAGGCCAAAAAGTAATAATGCATTATTGAAATTAAAATTGTTTAACTAATACTACTTTCTTATCTAGATTGTCTTTAAAATAAATAAATGATCTTTTAATTTTACAATTAATAAAGTAATTTATTATAGAAAATATTATTAGCATTTGTATTAATATTGTTTTAATATTGTAGCATTATATTTTATATGGTATTTTTAAGACACCCCTCAAAAATTTTTATCTTTGAATTTCTGCCATCATACTTTGCATATAGAGTGTGCTCAAGAACTGCTTGCTTGATAAATTTAATTTAAATTAAATGTTTACGAACTCAGTTTATAGGCACCATGCATGAGAGAACTTTATACGTGTCAATGTGGGAAGGTGACATAGGTCTGACTGAATCGTGACTTAGGTCTGACTTTAGTCTTGAAGTTTGTTCAGCGCAAATAGGAAACAATAATAAAAACACAGTTGAGGAACTGCACTTATTTTATGAAAGCTATTCACTAGCTATGATAGCTACAGTGATCTATCCATCCATATTGCAAGTGGAAAGGTAATAAGACTATATTTCCTATATATGTTTGCTATAGTGTATTTTCACTTTTCTTCTAATTGAAATGTCAGTTGCTTCTTTATAATTAAAAACAATTCTTAATACAGATGAACAGAATTGGATGCTTATAAGGGAATTTGAGAAACTCTATAATCTCTCTTCATATATCTAACTATGAGGGCCCTTAAATCATTAAAATCAGAAAAATAAAAACAAAATAATCAAATAAGTCTCATAGTCAGCTCTTATTATTTTTTGAATGTTAATGTCTAGCTTAGTACTCGGCTCCGAAAAGCTACTAAAATATGCTCATCACAGTGTATCTCATTACCTTGAATTTATTTAACAAATATTCTATCTCCTGGTGTCCTCTAAAATGGAGTAATGCATTTTGATTTTGATATGGACAAACTACGGAGCAGTGCTTTCGAAAGTGTTCTAGGGAGCTGTAATCTAAAATTGCATAAAAAATATTCCACAGTTTTATTAGAGAGTGTATAACTCACATTAATTAGTAGGATTATGCATCGCTTCCCAATTTCATTTAAATATATTTTCTGTATAGTACTCACTCGTTCTTTGGAGGACACTATGAGCTGCTAGGATGTGTCGAGTGGGGCATCTTCATAAGAGCGCCTGGTTATATGAGAGAAGTGATTGAAGATGTTGGAAGGAGAGCTAAGTGAGCACAAGTGTAAAGACACGTTTTCATTTTGGCGTAAGTTTGACTTTACCCCACTGTGAGGAATTTGAAATTTGAATGTAACATTTGAAAGCATTCTCCTCGCTCTGAAATCATACAGCATTTATTCTCTGTAATGCAGAGAGTTTTTTTTTTTCTTTAAGATTTTTATTAAAAAATATAGCTAACATACAATATTATAGTAGTTTCAGGTATACACCATAGTTATTCAACATTTATATACCTAAAGGAGAGTTTTAATTATTATCCCACATAGTCACTGCACAGACATGTTGATGTGTCTGCATATTGCTTACCTAACTGAGCTGTAATTATCTTGAGGATATTGGCATGTTGTTTGGTTCTTAAGTGATTATAAAGCTCTTTGTAAAAAACAGTTTTACTGAGGTACAATTGATAAACAAAAAACCCCAGCACATATTTAATGTGTATAATTTGATGATTTGGCCATATGCACATACCCATGAAGCCATCACCATAATCAAGGTAACAGATATATCCATCACCTCCAAAGTTTACTTGTGCCTATTTGTTTTTTTGTGGTCAGAACACTTTTAATACCTTTTTCAACTTACTACTTTTTAAAATTTAATACTTGCTACAAAATGGTGAAAGACATTATTCCTATATTGCACATACGTAGAATTAAAAGTCTTGGCTTGGTTCTGCATAGGGTGGCGGGGTAGGATGTTTGAATTAAAGTGAGAAATATGTGGTTTGAGAGCTCTGTCATTTAAGAACTGTGTTGTCTGTGGTAAGTCAACGCATTTCTCTGTACATGTAAAAATATGTGCCTGGTATATATTTCTCAGGATTATTATGAGGATTGAATGGGAGCATCAATGGGGTGATTATACTGAGGACTCCATTATCATGAGTTCATTTTATTTCTGCAAGAATTTGAGGTCTGTTTGAATTGTCATCTTTTTCCAAAGTAGTAAAGTGTGATTCATCCTACCAGCTTGCCTGAATGTATTTGAAGCTGAACGATGCAGCTTTCCATTTAGAGATTTTACTTTAGATTTCTTTAAATTTTATGCAAACACAAATTTATTTTCCCTCTTTTGCTACATTTACCTACATTTCCCCTTCAGAAAAAGTCAGTAAGTGGAATTACTTTTAAAACTTTTTTTCTGTGTATTCATAGTGGGAAGCACATACAAAAAGGTCCAACAATTAAGTTCGTGGACTCATCCTAGAGAAATTGCTACACATCTTGTTGCTGAATATCACTGCAGGCAGCTTCTAAGTCCTTCCCTTGGAGTACTGTGCACTGATACCAGCACCTAGTCCACCCTTCAAAGCAATTTTAGAACTCTTTTTCTGGCCATCAGAGCTGTCCTCAATGTCATCAAAATGTCTTCCTTTCAGTATTTTCTTTATCTTTGGTTAAAGGAAGAAGTCATAGGGGGCCAGATCAGGTGAGTAAGGAGTGTGTTCCAATATAGATATTTGTTTACTGGCAAAAAACTCCATCACAGACAGTGCCATGTAACTTGGTACATTATCATGATGCAAGAGCCATGAATTTTTGGCAAAAACTTCAGATCTTCTAATTTTTTCATGCAGCCTTTTCAGCACTTCCAAATAGTAAACTTGGTTAACTATTTGTCCAGTTGGTACAAATTCATAATGAATAATAGCTCCGATGTTCAAAAAAGGTTAGCAACATCATTGCAACAAAGTTGCAAACTTAATTGTCTGACCTCCTATCTATACTGGCACTTATTATTTTAACATGGATCAAAATTACCTGGATGAAGGGCTTTTAAAAGAATTTGCAGTGCCCCTTTAACAGAGTTTGATTCAGTAGGTCTGAGTAAGGGCCAAGAATCTAATTCTAACAAATTGCCATGTGATGCTGATAGGGCTTGTCTGAGACCTACATTTTAAGAATTATTGATCTATGGGTTTTCTCCCTGAGTCGACTAATAATTGACTTTCCTGAGCTTAATTTCCCATCATTTCAATCCATGCCCTAACTATTGATGTCCTATCTTTAGAAATTATCCTCCCTCACAAATTATTTTTACGTAGTTTTGGTTTGTCCTATTATGATTTGAAATTTAAAACAATGTTAAAACCATGATGTAATAAGTGGAAGGATATTATGAAGAGATCAGCTTCCCTCCACCCCAGTATTTCTTTTCTCTTTTTTTTGATTAAAGTTTATTGGGGTGACAATTGTTAGTAAAGTTACATGGATTTCAGGTGTACAATTCTGTATTACATCATCTATAAGTCCCATTTTGTGTTCACCACCCAGAATCAGTTCTCCTTCTATCACCATATATTTGATCCCCTTTGCCCTTATCTACTCCCCTCCCCCCTTACCCTTTGGTAACCACTAAACTATTTTCTGTGTCTATGAGTTTTTGTTTCATATTTGTTTGTCTTGTTTTTTTGTTGTTTTTGGTTTATATACCACATATCAGTGAAATCATATGTTCCTTTGCTTTTTGTGTCTGACTTATTTTGCTTAGCATTATAATCTCAAGATCCATCCATTTTGTCACAAATGGTCCTATTTCATTTTTTCTTACCGCTGATAGATGAATGGATAAAGTTGTGGTATATATACACAATGGACCACCCCAATAATTTAACAACTAGCCTTTCTTTGTAGGCCAACACCCAAATGTCAAAGTACCTCAAATTTTAGCTACATGCCATTTGTTGGGTCCTGTTCTTGCTTTAAAGAAGTGGTAACATAATTGGGGAACAATCCCCATTTTTCATATTTGGCATGATGTTAAATAATAGTGAGGGTACTGCAGAATGAGTCAGTTAGGTGGCTTATGTTTTAGGGATAGTGTGAACTGGAATTGGCCTGGTCAGGGATTCTAGCTTAAATTTGCCCTTCCGAAATAATTTAAAGATCTTGTGTTACGTGTTTCAAAAAATAGAAAGGGTACTAGCATAAAATAAGAAGAGATTTGTAAAGATCACTGAATATAATATCAATTACAAATCTGAACTTCAGAAGTGATTCTGAATACAAATTTTATAATTTAGGAAATAATGCATTTATCCAGAAGAACTGTTGGTCACAGAACCAATAATAAACTAATACAAGTAAATCAATAATTGTCTTTGTTTTTATAATTCAGAAAAGGCACCTTTTATTTGGCTGTCAAAGAGGAATATATAACAGAAGAAAATGGAATAATTAACAGTTAATTTAAAGTAACTGAAGTATATTAACCCTATTCAAGTGAACAGTTTTATTTTTGTTGCTGTCTTTAGTAATCACACATGTATGAGTCATTAAAAAGCCGATCGGATGGTCTGGTGCATGCTGTTTTATCATGTTTTCTCTTTGCCATCATGCACATTTATCCATAAATGGTTCACATCTGTTTTTTGTAATTCAGTGATTATGTTAAGGCCTCTGTGTCCTCCTTGCTTATTTTTAAAAAGACAATGGGAAGCTCGATTGCATTTTGGTGATTTGCAGATTTCTCTTACAAGTCAATATCAAATCTTTATAAAATGTTAAACTTATAGAATTTGTTTACATTATTTTCTATGTTTATAACAAGTTAGTTCATATAGGGTGATGGATAATCTCTGATATTTTTCAAGTTATTGCCAGTACTTGACCTTTTTGCTTCCTATGCAAAGATAAACCTGGTTCATTGGGATAACTGTATGTCCCAGTCCCAGGACAGTCCCTGTTCACTTCTGTTGTCCTGATGCATTTATTGATAAACTTTTTTGTATTCTCAAAATTGTATGCAGTTGGATGACGAATTGTAGGGCCACCCTAGATATGAGGCATAACTGATGAATCAGAAAGTGAGAGATTAGATAATACGATTTATCACTAGGTATAAAGGTATAAATTATAGCATACTGTGGTATATTTTAGTTCATATTTATAAGTTTTATTTATATATAGTCCGGTTCATTTTAGGTAATGGACCGGACTATATAGAAATATATTTTAGGTAATTTTAGGTAATAGATATATCTATCTATATCTATTTTAGGTAATAGATATAATGCTAAGTGGAACACTATTTAATCTGTTTCATTGTCATTCTTTGAGAAATGTTCTTTTGGCCAGCATCAGGTATGTTTTTTTCCTGTTGTACTCATTAATATCCTTTAGTCTTGCCTACCACATTTCCTTTAAAATAAGACCTAGCTGGACAATCAGCTCGAATGCGTCTTTTGGAGCAAAAATTAATATAAGACCCAATATTATATTTATGATATGATGTGATATGATATATTATTACATTACATTACATTATATAAGACCTGGTGTTATAGTAAAATAAGACTGGATTTTATATTAGTTTTTGCTCCAAAAGACACATTAGAGCTGATTGTCTGGCTAGATCTTATTTTTGGGGAAACACGATACTATAGGTATTCAATATACAATTTATTGATTTCATCTGTTACTTTGCTTCTACATAGACACATGACATCTTTTCATTTTTTTTTGAATTGGTTAATTTAGAGAACCAGGTGTTTGATAGTGGTGAAATTACCACTATAGGTGAGTAGTGAACTATTTATATAGCCTTATGAACAATTTCTTGTCAGTTGCAGTGCTAGATTTCCTACTGGGGATTCTTCTAACCAATGAGAAGTCTCTGTGTCAGTATTCTATACTTGCTTTAGTTGATAAGGTTACATCAATAACAATGCTATGGATACCGAAAGATCTGGTGCTGTGAGATATATGAATAGAAAACGAAACTGGGAATAAGAAAAGGGATTGCACTTGTGACCACGGGCATGTTTCTAATGTTCCTGCTGTGTTTCTTTTCTCTCAGAAAAGAGATTAGGTCCTATCCAAGCTGCATCATAAGTAATAAATGGTAGTTTCATAGACGACCAAGGATAAAAACATCTGTCGGCTTTCTCAGTTAATGATCTCAACACAGATTCTCCTTAAGCAACCTGTGGTTATCTATATATAAATAATACATTTATATAGTTTTAGTGAAGCATTTAGTGAGAACTATAGCTGATTAAAATGTGAAATAATGATACTTTCTTAAGAGTTATTCATAGCAATGGAAAGGATACGTTATACTTACTTACGGGGCTTTTCATCCAATTCTCATTAAATGTTACTGGGTAGACGATCGTATTATTCTTAGAACTACCAAGATTATAAATATTATTAGCAATCTATTCCACAAATCATAAATAATGGCAAATAACTTTTATAATTTAGATTATATACTCTATCAGATGTAGACATTTCTGAATATTTCTAATAGATGTCTGTTTTGCAGATAGAGCAATCAATATTAAATGCAGACATATTTTAAGATCACCCAGAGTTCTGAGTTCTGAGGCTTCACTAGTGACTTAAGGTGATTTCTAAAAAAAAATCTAATATGGAGCTTTTTAAATGTGGTAGTTTCTAATTTTCAAATATACCCAGTTGAGGGTCTTTGTGTGTGTGTGTTGTTCATGGGTGTGTACACGCATACATGTGTTTGACCAAGGCTATGGGCATTAATTAAAAAATTAAAAAACATAAAATTATGTAATTTGATATCTTGACATGTATTCATTGATACTGTTGATTACATAGAACTATTGACAACAATGGTATCTATTCACCAAAAGGGACAGAGAAAAAAATAAATTTTCATTTTCTTATTTATTGCTTCATGATACGATTTCTAAGGTATTTTGAACTACATCAAATGATCATTATCTAGACTATGCAATTATAAGTCATAACTAACATACACAAAAAGGAATCAAAGACATTTAAAAATTTAATCTTGCCTACCACATGTCAAGAAAAGATATATATATACACACACATATATATGTATACATACATATTATACATATATGTATATATATGAATAAAACAGAATGGCAAAGATTTTTATACTTCAATTAATCTTTAGGAACCTCTGTATTTGGAAGAAATAAATAGATAAGTGGAAAATATTAAAACAATTTTAAAAGATAAGAATTTTAAAGTTCTAAATGAGAAAACCTGGGAGCGAGAGAGGAGGGAAGGAGGATAAAAACCCTCAATAATCTTCTCCAGAGAGAACATAGACAGATCCCCTCCTCAAATCCTCTTAATCTCAGACAGTGGAGAGGCAAATGCACATGTGGAATGTTAAAACTAAGCACCCCACCCCTAACTCTTCTATGAACTTTTTGTACAGTCAAAGAAACAAAACACACACCAAAAATTATAGGAAAACGCTTTAGAGAGGATGAACATATTTGGGAATTATTTTTAAGTGCTACATTCTATATTTAGGTTTCTACTATTCAAATCCTAAACTAATTGAATAGATGACAGTTGCGAGAAGACTAGGATTGATACCTGAGCTACCTATATATGTAAAAATATTATGATACGGATCTTATAAAATGAATGTTATTATTAAGGAATGTTTTGTCAGAATAAAACAAATAAAAATCCTGAGTTAGCATTGCCTTTGTAGCATGAAAAAGGATTTATTAGCTTACATATTAAAATGCTTGCTTTAAGTCTATTATAGTTAGCTTATAGGAGTGTTATAATTTATTGAAGTTTGCTAAAAAAATCTCTTTCAGGTATGAGATATCTGATGATTGTACACACATCATGCTTTAACTCATAATAATAAATAGAGGGGAAAACAAAGCATATGCATTGTTTTGTTAAATTTTTACTATGGTTTTAGAGCAATTATCTATAATTATCCTGCAAATAAATATAAAAAAATCAGTAGTATATTTGAATTACTTACGTTTTCTGGTTCTATTATTAAAGATGTCACTCCATTATTAAAAATAAAGCACCAAACAAACAGAACCAAAAAACAAAACCCCAAAATATCATATGCACTTCCAATAAAGTTAGAAAAAGTGCACTCCAGTCCACTTTGTCACTGTTGTCAACTAAAAATCCGTGGACAGAATGCAGGGAGTACGTGTCTAAGTACTCTGGAAAGTAAATGGTAATAGGTGGATTGGGTAAGAAGCCAGTGCTTAAAACAAAAAAGATCTGATGGTGAGTTTTTTGGTATTCTTTTTCTTCTATATCTCCTGGCCTTGACTGAAAGGCAGTGTGAATCCATGAACTATGACAGGAAGAGTTCCAGATAAGCCTTCTCTTTCTGATCTAAAGAGTGAGAAGGCAGTGTCCTCTGGGATAGAGAAATGGAGTATCTCATCAATTTGCATTCAAGCTGTCAGCCAGGATTGCAGTTATGTGATGGCTTGACTGAGAATAGAAGATCTACATCCATGGTCACACACAAAGCCATTTGCATAAAGCTTCAGATCTTCACTACAAGGACCTCTCCAATGAGCTGCTCACGAAAAAGCAATGTATTCCTCCAGAGTGAATGATCCAAGGGTAAGAGAGAGAGTGAGAGTGCCCAACATAGAAACCATGGTTTTATTTTATCTTCACTTTAAGCGTAAGATACCATTACTTCTACTGTTATCCTTTGGTCAAAAAGATTGTTCCTAGTACAATATAGGAAGGGCCTAAATAATAGGGTGAATACTAAAACGGGCATACATGGTGGACCATCTTGTAGCCTGGCTAGCACAACCTACAAAGAATCATGGAAGTCTGAGAAATCCTCAAGGGAAAAAGACGATCGACCGGGTCAAAACTCCTGAGAAGTACATGTTAGAATTATTGGACCGTAACTTTAAAATGTTTATTATAGCTATGCTTCAAAAATAAATGGCAAAAGCTGTTGAAACAAATAGAAAGTCTGAACTGATGAATTTTAAAAATAAAGAAAGAACCAAGCGGAAAATTTAGAGCTGAAAAGGTACTACAACATGAAAATTAACTGGAAGGGCTCAGTAGAAGAATGGAGATAAAGGAGAAGAGAGTGAGTGAACTTGAAAATAACTCAGTTGAAATCTCCCATTTTGTAGGACTTGGGGGGAAATAGTTAAAGAAAAATTAACAGGACTTCAGGGATCATTGAATACAATATCAAAAGATCAAATTTTATGCCAGAAAAATGTCTCAAAAAGGAGGAGAAAGACCCTGGCTCAGACACACACACACACACACACACACACACACACACACAAATGACAACCTGAGGCGGAAAACTTTCTAATTGGGCAGTAAACTTACGTAAGTAAGTGCTTCAGTGAAAATCAAGTAAGATAATTTCAAAGAGACTATGTCCAGTCCATCAGAATAAAATTGCTGTAAGCCAAAGTTATGGGAATAAAAATCTTATAAGCATCCAGAGGAAAATAATACATTACACATAGGAGAATAATGATTCAAATGACTTTAGATTTCTCATCAGAAACCATAGAAACGAAGAGGGATTTTTCAGGTGCTGATAGAAAAGTGTTCTATATGCAATGAAAATATCCTTCTGAAATGAAAGTGAAATAAAGACATCTTCAGATGAAAATAAACTGAAACAATTTCTTGTCAGCAGACCTGTTCTAAGTCTAAAAGACATTTCTCAGACAGAAAGACAAGGATATCACAGGTGAAAATGAACGTAAAGAAGTGAAGAAAGAGCAGCATAAATTGCAAATTTGTGAGTATTGTGAAACTATATTTCTCCTCCTGAGTTTATTCCTCCATCATATCTAAAGGATATCTTTGCTGGGTATATTATTCTTGGCTCATAATTTCTCTCTTTCAATAGTTTGGATATTTGGTTCCACGCCCTTCTGGCTTATAGAGTTTCTGCTCAGAAATCTAATGATAATCTAATAGGCTTTTCTTTGTAGGTTGCCGTCTTCTTTTCCCTCACTGCCTTGAGGATTCTTTCTTGTCATTGATTTATGACAGCTTCAATACAATGTGCCTTGGGGAAGGCCTGTTGGGATTGAGGTAATTAGGTGTTCTGTTTGCTTCCTGGATTCGAGGATCCAGTTCTTTCTACCAGTTTTGGAAATTCTCATCAAATATTTGTTTGAATATACTCTCTGTTCCTCTCTCTTCTCCTTCTGGTATGCACATTATTATTATGTTTTTTTTTGTTTGTTTGTTTGTTTTCTGATGGTGTCAGAAAGTTCTTGTAGAGTTCTTTCATTTTTTTTAAGTCTCAAGTCTCTTTCTTCTTTAATCCATGTCATTTCCAGGTTTCTATGTTTGATGTCACTGATTCTTTCCTCCATCTGGTCAACTCTACTACATTAGTGGCTGTTTCATTCTTAACTTCTTCTATTGAGTTCCTATTCTCCAGAAATTCTTTTTTTTTTTTTTTTAATTTTAATCTCTTTGGTTAAATGTTCATGTTGTTCTTTTTTTGTGTTTCTGAGTTCATTAAACTGCCTTTCTGTGTTTTCTTGCATCTCCTTGAGTTTTTTCAGAACTGCAATCTTGAATTCTCTGTCAAATAAGTCACATATTTCCTTATCTTTAAGTTCATTTTCTGGAGACTTTTCACTTTCTTTCTTAGCTGTCTTGTTGCCTTGGTTATTCATGGCAATTAATGATTTATTATTTCTATTTCTCTTCCTAGACATCTACAGGAGTGGGTTATGCAGTAGGTTGATAGGAAAATATCTTTCCTTTGTTTTCCTGTATGTGTTTGTAGAATGTTTAATTGTCTCTCTGACTGCAAACTTTTTTTCTCTCTCTCACTGTAGTGTTATGTTTTCTCTGCACTGTTCCAGCTTCTTATACAATGGGGGGATTCCCTGGAAGGCGGGCTTCTCCTCTGTTAACAGTTTGGCTGGGTCATAGGGCACCACGTCCCTGTGGGGATGCGGAGAGCTTTTGAAGTCCCAAAGGTCTTCCTGCACCAGATTGAGAGCCCATATGTTTCAGCAGTTCTGTTTACTCCTGCAGGGATCTGTCTAGATAGGTGGGGACAGTGGCAGGGTGAGTTGTGAGAATTGGTCCAGAGCAATGTTAGCCACCACCACCACAGCCGGTCCTGCTTCCACAGCTCCCTCCCCTTTGCCAGAACTAGCTGGGCTGCGAATCTGTGTCTGCGGACCACAATTCTCAGAACTGCAAATATTCTGTTCTTTTGATCTGACACTGTTCCTATTCTGCTTCTAACACTGGGCAGGTGGAGGCGGGGAGAGCTCTGGGAGGGTAAGGAGGAGGTGGCTAATCTCAGTGCCTATGGTGTCCGTTCTCTGTGGCAGTGAGGGCTAAACCATCGTTTTCAGCCTTCTTCCCTCAGTCTTTTCTCTGAGGTCTCTGCCGTGAGCGTTGGGTTCAGCCGTGTTATATGCCCCCCCCTCAGTCCTGTGGGCCATAAGCAGAGCCCTAGCAGTCCGAGTTCTTCCTTCTCCCGCAGCGGTGGTAGTTCCTGGATGCAGCGAGTTTGGTGAACTGAGCTAGGTCTGCGTCCTGTGCCCACACGGCACTGTCTCCGCACTTCTCCCTTCCCTCTTCACTCTACCCTGCTCTACAATTTGCCCACCTTTAGGTGAATTCAGGAGTGAGACTTTTTGTCTTGCCTGTCTGCTGTGCAGGGAGTCTTTCATGGAGTTGTAGTTTTTCAGTTTTTTGTAAATTCCAGGGGAGATTTCCAGAGGTTCACCTCACGTCACCATTTTGATGATGTCTCAACTTTTTTTTAACATTGTGAAATGACAAAATTATAGAGATAGATAACAGTTTGGTGGTTTCCAGGTATTAGGAAGAGGACGAGTGGAGGCAGGGAAATAGCTGTGGCTACATAAGGCTATCATGAGGGATGCTTGGGATTAAATTATTCTGTATCATGACACACAAAACCCAGATCATGTAACATTGGTCAACTCTGAGTAAGGTCAATGGATTGTATTTATATCAGTTTTCTTTTAGTGATATTGGACTATATTTATTCAAGATATTACCATTTGGGGAAATTGTGTAGTAACACACTTGAATCAGCTCAGGCACCATTTTCTCTATTCCTGCATACCTAGATCATGCAGATGGACCAAACTGATTCTCCCTAATGGCTGATATGATTTCCTGCTCTATTACTGAATAAACTACTGTATTGTTTATGTCTTTCTCCCTGAACTATAACATATTAGGAAAGGTATATTGTTCTGTCCTTTTCTCATATACCCCAAATCTAGTATATTGCCTGGCACATGGTACTCAATAAATCTTTATTCAATGAATAAATACATGGAAGAATGGAATTCCACTGAACAAAAAATATACTCTGAGGAATTTCTTAGGCCTACAGAGATTTACATTTTTGAAAACAAATCATTTTAAAGAGAAGTGCTAAATTTTATGGGTTAGAATCTTAGGTAATATAGTTTCTTCTGTTTTATTAAGAGAAGATTCTGTTTTTCTGTAATAAAAGGAATTGTGCCCAATGGAAAAAATGGTGAGGTGTTCATATTTCTTACATTCTTTTATCTTCTCTTGCCTTTGAGGTTAAATTCATAAAATCCTCTCTAAACCCGATGTCTATAAGTTTAGTACCTATGCTTTCTTCTATGCAATTCAGTGTTTTCAGATCTTATGTTTAGGTGGGGTTTTGTTTTGTTTATTCTTTTTCTAGCACTTGGATGAACTTGAGCTCATTTTTACTAACAAATGTATTGGAATAATATGTTTAGATTTGCTATCGTTCATTAAGATTGCTTTAGAAGAAACACACCATTTTGTTAAGACTTTTGGTTGGAAACATGTATTTAATTTGTATTTGTGTGTGTGTATGCACAATCTGAAGCCAGAGTAGCTGCTTTTAACATCATTGATTTTCTTACAGGTCATTGTTTATTTAATAGTTGAAGAAACATTATGTAAGTTTAGTACTTATGCTTTCTTCTATGCAATTTATCATTTCAGGTCTTATGTTTAAGTCTTTGATCAATTTTGAGTTAATGTTGGTACATTGTGACAGATAGCAGTCTAGTTTCATTTTTTTGCCTGTGGCTTTCCAGTTTTCCCAGCACCATTTATCGAAGATTATGGCAGAAAATTCTCTTGTCGAAAATTATCATCCCATGTATATGTGGGTTTATTTCTGGGTTATCAGTTTTGTTCCATTGGTCTGTGTTTCTGTTTTTCTGCCAATACTCTGCTGTTTTGATTATTGTCACTTTGCAGTATAAGTTGAACTCAGGGAGTGTGATACATCTGGCCTTGTTCTTTTTTCTCAGGATTAATTTGCTATGTCTTTTTTGATTCCATATATATCTGATAATTTTTATTCTATTGCTTTTAAAATGCATTGGGCTTTTGATGGGGATTGCATTATATATGTATACTGCTTTGGGTAATATGGCCATTTTAACTATGTTGATTTTTTCCAATCCATTAACGTGGAATATCTTTCCATTTCTTTGCGTCTTCATTTTCTTTTAATAATGTTTTGTAGTGTTCTATGTATATAGCTTTTCAAATCCTTTGTTAAGGATATTCCTAGATATTTTGATCTTTTTGTTCCAATTGCAAAGGGAATTTTTTAAAAATTTCTTTTTCTAAAATTTCATTGTTAGTATGTATATAGGAATGCAATGGTTTCTGGTAACTTTTTTTTGTATCCTTCAATTTTACTGTACTTGTTTTTTTTTTTTTGTTTGTTTGTTTCTAATTGTTGTTTGGTAGAGTCTTTAGGATTTTCTATATAAAGGATCATGTCATCTGCAAAAATTGACAGTTTGACTTCTTCATTCCCAATTTGGATGCCTTTATTTCTTTCTTACCTTATTGCTCTAGCCAGGACTTCCAACACTGTTGAATAATAGTGGTGACAGGGTTAATCCTTGTCTTGTTCCTTATCTCAGAAGAAATGTTTTCAGCTTTTCACATTAAGTATGATATTAGCTAAGGGTTTGTCATACATGCCTTTGTTATGTTGACATATTTTCCTTCTATACTCCTTTTATGAAGTGTTAAAATCATAAAATGATGTTTCATTTTGTCAAATGCTTTTTCTGCATCTATTGATATGATCATATGCCTTTTATCCTTTATTTTGTTTAATTGGTATATCACATTGATCAGTTTGCTTATGTTAAGCCATCCTTGTGCCCCTGGAATGAACACCACTTGATTGTTATGTGTAATCTTTTTTATATATTTTTCTATTTGATTTGCTAGTACTTTTGTTTAGGGTTTTGCATTTATGTTTACCAGAGATGTTGGTCTGTAGTTTTATTGTGTTATCCTTACCAGGTTTTGGTATCAGGTTCATGTTCTCCTCATAAAATGGTTGAGAAAGTATTGCCTCTTCTTCAGTTTTTGGAAGAGTATGAAGCAGGCAAGTATGAAGTCATTTTTGAATGTTTGGTAGAATTCGCTAATGAAGCCATCTAGTCCTGGAATTTTGTTTTTAGGGAGGTTTTGGATGAGTGTCTCAATTTCCTTGCTGTCAATTTGTCTATTTAGATGTTTCAGTTCTTTGTGATTCAGTCTTGGAAGACTATGCATTCCCAAGAATTTGTCCATTTCTTCCAGGTTATTGAATTTGGTGGCATATAGTCTTTCTTAGTATTCTTCTAAGATCTTTTGTATTTCTGTGCTATCGGTTGTAACTTCTCATTTTTCATTTCTAATTTTGTTCATTTTTACCTTTCCTTTCTTTTCCTTACTGAGTAAAGCCACGGGGGTTGTCAATTTTATTAATCTTTTCACAGAATAAGCTCTTTGTTCCATTTTTTTCTATTACGTTTTTGTTCTGAATTTTATTCAGTTCAGCTCTAATTTTTATTATTTCCTTCTTTTTGCTAACTTTGGGCTTCATTTGTTCTTTTTTCTAGTTCTTTAAGATGTAATGTTAAGTTGTTTATTTGGGACGTTTCTTGTTTAAGATAGTCCTATAATGATATAAACTTCCTTTTTATTAATGTTTTGGCTTCATGCCAAAAGTTTTGATATGTTGTATTCATATTTTCATTGTCATTAGTTTCTATGTATCTTTTTATCTTTTTATTTTGTCTTTGACGCAAACTTTGTTTAGTAGTATGTTGTTTAATCTCCACATATTTGTTGGTTTTCCTTCTTTCTGTTTGCAGTTGATCTCCAACTTCAAAGTATTGTGTTTGGAGAATATGCTTGGTATGATTTCAATCTTTTTTTAATTTGTTGAGGCCATTTTTGTGTCCCAATATAAGATCTATTCTTGAGAATCTTCCATTTGCACTATTGAAAAATATATAATCTGCTGTTCTGGGCTGAAATGTTCTGTAAATGTCTATGATGTCACTATGGTCTAATGTGTCGTTTAAATCTGATATGTCTTTATTGATTTTCTGTTTAGATGATCTATCCATAGCTGCCAATGTAGTATTTAGATCCTGTACGATAATTAAAATTTTTAGTCAGTTTCTCCCTTTAGTTCTTTTAGTAGTTGCTTTATATATTTTGGTGCTTTCTAATTGAGAGCTTATACCAGGAGTGCAAAACAATGTATACAAGTGGACACTTTGGTCAACGTTGCTCAAGCAGTAGTTTGCCATAATCAGAAGTGTCTGGACAAAGATGGTAACCAGTTTCAGCACCTCTTGTAATTGCAGAAGTCAAAGGTGACTTGTATTCATCTTTTGTAAAAGAAAGTTTCACATATACAGTAGTCCTTTTTCTTTAGCACACATCTTTTTTGCATTCCCCTTTGCAAATTCAGATCTTCATCTCCACCTCTTTTATGTTTTTGTCATTACAAGTTATTCTTATTTATGAAGTGAGCTCATTTCTGAGTTGCAGTAGCTATTGTCTTCATATATATATATATATATATATCCTTTAACCTTTATTTTATTTTTTTAGTGTATAGTGCCCTATTCTGAATAAGTGTTGTAATTTACTGCTTCTATCTGTCAGTTAGTAATCTTAATTTTATATACTTTTGTCTCTTTGTTTCAGGTAGAATAAACCCCTTCTCTATTTCTCATTATGCAGACCATGTGGCAAAAAATTCTCTCAGGTTCTTTATGTCTCAAAATGTCTTTATTTTTTTCTTGTATCTAAGGGTTAAATTTGGTGGATATATTATTCTTGGCTGGTAATTTCTCTCTTTTGATAGTCTTTCTGTTTGATTCCACTCTCTCCTAGCGAACAGTGTTTCTGCTGAAAATCTCATGATAATCTACTTGGCGTTCCTTTATAGGCTACTATCCTCTTTTCCTTGGCTGCCTTGAGAATTCTTTCTTTGTTATTAATTTTTAATATATTCTGCTTTGAATAAGGACTTTACGGATTGAGATAATTTGGTGTTCTCTTTGACTCTTGGATTTGAGGATTCAGTTCTTTCCAAAGGTTTGGGAAGTTCTCATTGATTATTTTTTGAATAGGTTCTCTGTTGCATTCTCAATCTTTTATTCTTCTGCTATACCCATTATTCTTACATTAATCTTTCTGATGGAGTCAGATAGTTCATTCATTTCTTTTTATTCTCAAGTCTGTCTCTTCTTCAATTTGTGTCATTTCCAGAAATTTTGTGGGTCATTAAATAATGATACAGGATCTTTATAAAAATACATGTAATTACATTCCATTTATGTAGAAAAAAATCTTATGTTAACGTATTGTTTGAAATAGTTAAAGAGGATGTTTTCATGTGTCATTTGGACTCTAAAACAAGATTTGAAAAGGTGGATAAGCAGAGGTTTAATTTTGAAAGTATCAAAGTGAAGTCAGTTGCTTATCAAGTGTAGAATATATAAACCTAATTATCATTTTACTATATACTATATAATTAGTAGAATATATGAACCTAATTATAATTTTACTACATACTTGAACATCTATGGATTTCAGAATTGTAATATGAATTCAAGAAAGCTCTAAGGAAGGTAATAATATCTATAGTATTAGCTATACAAAGAAAAATGCAATTCCTTAAAAAAAATACACATTTCAAATCAAGGGTTACCAATACGTATTTCAGATTGCGAGAGTCCTTTTCAGAACAAACGTGAAGAACTAGATTTATTTAATTTTTTTTTATCGACTAATAGTATTTTAGTTATTACAATGAAAAGCCTTCAACATTTTAATGGAACTGCTGTTACCACTACTGCAAAGATAAACATTCGATTTAGTTAAAAAAATATTTGCTAAGTGGAACGACTTTAAAATAATGCAAGTAGTATGAAAAAAGAAAAGAAAACAACAACAGAAAAAACCCTGAAAATTCAGAATCCAAAAAAATAATTTTTTATTCTGAGGAGGTTGGGATTTTTTTCTTTTTCTTTCTTTTTAAATAATTTTAGGCATACGATTTTATTCCCAAATTTCTTTTCTCTCAATAGTTGTATACTTGAAGGACAACGTTTAGTTTATAGGGATATATAGTTGATAGTGACACAACAGAGGATTTTTTGCTTTTTATGTAAATTTCCCAGATTGTGAATAATTATGGGGATATTTTGTTGATTTGTTTGTTTGTTTTTGTTGAGCTTAATATTTTATTAAATTGAGTGCATTGTGTTTTTATGTTTGCTTGAGTTTTGAGACTGTGCATTGGAGAAGCAATTTTCTAATGCTTATCTTATGATTAAGAGACAGGAATATTGAAGAGATAAGTAATGCAAATCTGAATTACTAACTTTGGAATTACACTTTATTCACTTCTTGGGTTGCATAATTCTATATGATTTATGGCTAAATAACAAGAAACAAAAATATCTGTATACATAGATTTCTTCTGACCCCAACATGTTACTGTCTTTGCATCAACTATCATAAAAACAGAGGTGGATATGAAAAGCTTTCTAAACAATTATTTGATTTACAGTGTATAGACTGAGAAGCTGCAATCTATTTTGTTGAAAATAGATATTGAGACAAATTATCTTGAGACAAATAAACAAATGAAGAATAAAATGACATTCAGATTATTGAATCATTCCATCATAATGTGTACTTTGCATTTAAAAATAAGAAATACAAAACTTCAAAATTCCCTGTACTTCTGACAATAGAATCCACTTAAAACACCACTATAATTGAAATATGCAAAATTAAGTAGATATTGGTGAAGAAAACAGAAATTTGAATTGATTTCATTATTTTAAATAGACATTTATGTTAGAATTTTACAAATGTTTAAAGGAATTATTTAAATAATTTAAGAAAGAATTAAACCAAAATAGTTTGTCATAATGTTGAAACAGTATACTTTCTGTATTTGCATATTATTTTTTAATTCTAAAAAAATATTAATAATGCAATTGAATATATTGGTTATATTTACATCTGATGAAAAGTCACATATAAAGATGGAAAGATTGGAAAGTTGCTCATAGATAATCACAAGTATAAATTTATCTTTATGTCAAGATTTTATTCAAATTTGTTATTCAATTTTTATTCAGTAAACCTTCTGCATGAAGGATCTTTTGAAAAGATGCTTTTGTCTCATTAGCATGGAGATTTGGATGAAATGCTCATTTTTAATAAATGAACTTACTTTAATGTAGCACAAATTAACAACCAATGCTCCAAAAGTGAATTGATAGCAAGATGTTCTTTGGAATTGTAAACTGGGTTCCTGGAAAGTTACGGAAGTTGAATTATCATGTAGTAAATAAGCAAAAATAAACAAACAAACAGAAACCCACAAATTAACATTATTAGAGAAATATGCCATAAAATGCTAATATTAAAGAATACATTGGATTCCTCCTTCTTTTTTCAAATTGAAGTACTTTCAACTTCGATTTTGGAAATTTTTTTTAACAATCTTTTTATTTTTCAATTACAGTTTGACAGCATAAGTAATATGGTTAATAATATTGTAGTTAGGAAACTTATGTTCTTTGATAATATGTGTTCAGTAATATCATGCTTATTTATCCTAATTATTAGAGTTATGACCTAACTAGAATAATTTAGTTATTTCTAAAACCAATCCTAAGTAGTAGAGAGGTCAATTGCATTTTAAGTGAATAAAATCGTTTTTGTAATATTTTTATTAGGCAAAATTCAAATAGTAAAAAAATGACCAATTTTAAAATGTACCATTAATAAGTTTACATAAATTTATGTCCCATGTTGCCGATGTTACCGTAACAGCAATAAGACAGAATATTTTCATCATCTCTTTATCGTCATCTCTTCTCTCAGCAGTCAGAATATCTGTTCTGATCTCTGACACAATAGATTGGCTTTTTTATTGAAATTCCTGTAAATGGAGCATTAAAATTTATATTCTTTATATCTGAATTCTTTCATTCAACATGAAGTTTTTGAAATTCATCCATGCTTTTAAATGTATCAATAATTCACTCTTTATTGCTTAATAATATTTTATGTTAATGAACATATGATGATTTGTTTTCTTGTTCACCAGTAGGTGGCCATTTACATTATTTTCCTTGTTTGGTTATTATAAATAAAATTTCTTTATATTTGGAAAAATCTTTGGTGCAGATATGTTTTCCATTCATTTTTACGTTTTATATCTAGGAGTAGAATTGTTTTGTATAGAGCACATTTAATTTTATGAGAAACTGAATAACATTTTTCCAAAGTGGTGATAGCATTTTAGTTTCCACCAGGAATTATGAGACTACTTGTTAGTTTACATCCTCCTCCCAAATTTAATATTATTAATATTATAAATTTCAGTCATTTTAATTGTGTGCGGTTGGTGTCTCATTCTGGATTTAATTAGTATTTCGCTTATGACGAATGCCATTGAGCATCTGACAATCATATATATGTATCTATTTCTGAAATGTCTTTCCAAGTATACTGCACAATTTTAATTGAGTTGTTTGGATTCTGACTGATTTATGGAATTTGTTTACATATTCTAAATACGAATTTTCTTTTTGACTTTATTTTTAATTTTTAATGCTGTCTGCTGAGTAGATGAAGTAACTTTCTGGGTTTCCACAGGAAAAAGGTTTCCTGGAAAATAGGAATTCCAGTGTTAAACCAGGACAATACTAGGAAAACTGGAATGATCGTTCACCCTAAATGTCAAATTTGTCATTTTTTTTTCTCTATGTTTACTAGTTTGTGTGTTACCTTTCAAAATTCTCTGCCTAATCATAGGTCATGAAGAAATTCTTCTGTTTTCTTTTAGGATCTCAAAACATTTAGTTTTTATGTTTACCTCTGCAAGACATGTTTTTGTTCTTCAGCCTAACCCATAGATTTGCACCACCATTAAAAAGACTCTTCTCAGTCCTATTATTACAAAAACATTTAGCTATATATGTCCTCTTTTATTTCATTTAAAATGCAGTTTTGTCTTTTTTTATTTCCATTTAAGTTTTACAATTAACATGACATTTTTTTTTTAAAGAAAACCATTTAAAGTAGGATTGAGATTACATTGAATATTTAGATCAATTTGGGTTGAATTACCTACATATTAAGTTTTTCAATCTATGTACTTGATATGTTTCTCTATTTAAAATTTTTTTTAAACATCAAAGTCTTACATCTGTTTTTACATTTATCCTAAATATTGTGTTTTATTCTTTTTCTAAATGGATTTTTAATTTAATACCGATTCTTCATAGATAAATATAACTTCTTTTTTTAAAGTTTATTTTACTGTGTACTCTATGAGTATTTTGATATGTAAAAGAAACGTTTTGTTTCCTAATTTGGCAGTAAGGCAAACCCTTACAAAATGTAAATGACTTGTCCATTGACACAGGATATGGGTATTATTCATAAATATATTGACCAATAAGGTTCTCATTATACATTTAAACATTTTATTTATGCTTATTTGAATGTTGCTTGTGCTAGGGTTTTTGTTTACTTATTATTGACTTGGGATTGTTGTTTGTTTGTTTGTTTGTTTTTGGACTAAGTATATTAGAAACTATCAAAATGGTGAAACTAATGTGTACCAGTGGAAACAAATAGATGTGATGTTTAGTTATAGAGGCATTGTCATTTATCTCTCAAAGAACAATATGTTTTAGCAATTAGTACTGATATAAAATTGTTGAAATGAGCATTTCTTGATTCACAAGTTTTACTGAGGTTAGGCGGAAGGATCTGCCTTTTAGAACTCACCTATGAGCGAAAATAAAACTTACTAAAACAGATCTGTTATTGGGATAGCTCTTCAGAATACTTTCTATGAGTTCTCTTCTCTCAAAATTGTGTTGGTTTGCATGACCTATAGATACACTGATATTATGCAGTGTGGATATTATTTAGTTATTTTTGTCTTGAATAGCAATTCAATTTTAAATCCAGAATCATGGGAACTCACTTCTACTAGACTTCAACTTCTGTGAGCCACAATTTTCTCTATTGAAAAATGGAAATATTTTAAACTTTACTACAATTAGTCAAAATAATGTTTGGAATATGATAAATAGGTTCCTTTCAACTTAGGTTTTAGCTGTTGTTATTATCAAAACTACTCTCTATGAAAGATCTACATATGCTCTCAAAATTCAGTATAATAGGACATGATTCCCTACTTTGTTTTGAATATTGTACTGATACCAAAGAAGAATGAGAAACACAATCCACAGGTATGAAATGTAATGGTCTGGCAGATAATTTTCAGAAAGGAAACGTCTGAAGATCATTTATATTCTTGGCTGAATTGACTTCTATTTCTTCTTTGATTATCTTTGCATAACCAGCATTTCTCACATCACTGCTAATGGCAAATCAGCAGACTTCCTGACGTGCAAATTTTTTCTTATTAATTGTACTCTCCCAATTGCACTCTCCCAAGTCTTCACAGAGTCTTTTGAGGAGTGAATGAAGCATTCAGACTTTAGATATACTCTTTGCTTGCTTGCTTACTTTATAATCTGCTGGACCAATAACAATGATTTGAGAGGCCTTTGCCCCCACCTCAAAGGATTAAAATACCTTTTACTCCTGTGTTGGTCTGCTACACACTAATATTCTGCTCAGTCTCCAGAAATGGAAATCCACCCAACAAGGGCAATTGTCTTGGCATTAAATGCTTTCTGTCTCCCTTAGCCTATAAACAATGACTTCCAAATGGTTATCATAAAACTTATCATGTTCATTGTTGGGGAAACACTGAGATGTGTGGGGCAGAGAGGCATAGAAACTGGAGTTTTAGTTAGTTTGAACACATTTTACTTAGCGTTAATGAGACTCAGATAAATACCATAAAAAAAATGTTTGTTCACAATCCTGATAGTCCATCATTATGTGTATATCAATATGTGATTTCTCTATCTGAAGTATTATTAGTATGTAAGTATGTATATATGTATAATAAATGAATAATTTGATATAATAGATTATTCTTTAATAATAGAAAGTGAATCATTTATTAAAGCTATATGCCAGATGCTTTCACAAAAATTTAAAGATACTATAATATTAAATACTCCCCCAAAAGGTAGAGACTATGCTCCTGACACTTGTTTGTTTTCTTTTATACTTCAGTAAAATCAGACAGTTAGGTAACCAGTTTGCATAGCTAACAGATGGTAGAGTCAGAATTGATCCTCAAAGTCCACTTTTACCTGCATTCTATTAGAAGTTTCTACCTGAGAGACTTGATTCTCATGCATTTGGTGTGGGAACTCTGCATCTGGCATATTGCTTGTCTATATTATATATAGTTCTTTCTCTGGAGCTTTGTTACATTCTTTTATTTGGGAATGTTTCTTTATCTCCGCATTTTAGCTGCCTTTTTATGTTTGTTTCTATGTAGAACTGGTATGCCTCCCAGTCTTATATAGTAGGTGTTCTGTGGGACCCAGTGGCACAGTCTCCCTGGTCACCAGACCCGGCTACTCCAGGTGTGTCTCTTGTGTGGGTTGTGTGTGCCCTCCTGTTGTAGTTGATACATGTTTGCTGTCTGCATGTCAATGGGAGGGATTGACCCTCCCCATGATTGATTGTTAGGTCTGGCTGTGATTACAGTGCAGGAGCTTTTGTGCAGGGGCTGACCCTATTGAGCAGGGTTTACTCTAGAAGGGCTCTGGAGCCTGCCCAGTCTGCCCTTTGCTGTTCTTGGAGGTGGCGGGTAATGCTTGATCCTAGTCTGAAGCTGGCCACTGGGCCTCCTGAGAGGATGCCTAGTGCAGGCCAAGTTCAGCTACAATCTGTGTTCTGCTCGGGGCCACCTGACAAAAGCCACAGAGCATCCAGAGTTGGCTGCCGCCCACACTATGCTTGGAGGCGCCTTGAGAGGCCAAGCCATAACCAAAGCTTGCTATTTCTAGTGCTGGTCTTAGAACTACTCAGACAGAGGTATAGGACACACAGAAGCCAGATGCTGCTTGTTTGGGTTTTGTGAACCTTTGAGATATCTTATGAAAGTCCTCAGCATGAGCCGAGGCAGATCATTTATATGAAAAAACTCCTGGAATCAGATTGGGTGTGCCCGAATTTTGGGTGGCTTGTGGTCTTAGGGAATCACCAGGGTGGGGCAGACAAAAGGTGATAGGCAGTTTGATGGAGTCTCAGATATGGTGGCCACCTGTGTCTTCATGCAAGGAGGGAAAAGCTAAACAAAGAAACAAGGCTTCTGTCTGCTACTCTATCTGTAGCTGCCCCTCCAGTCTTTTAACCTGAAGGTAGAAAATACAGGACATCAAGTGTAATATGGCCTTGGAAACTTTTGAGATGCCGCCCCCTCCCTATGACCCTGGCACCTATTGAGCTGCTGTCCCAGAGCTGGAGATGACAGTGAATGAGTACATCAGCAAGTAAGGCCGTTCAAGAGGAGCCCCTGGGAGTGCAGCGTACCTCTGTCTCACTCAGCCACAATCTCTGCTAGTTTTCACAACCAGAAGTTAATAGGGACTTCTCTCCTCAGCACTGGAACACTGGCTATGGAGGGGCTGGGAACCCTTGCTCCTCGGGGGGACCTCCACAGCTGAGATATTTCTCCTGATTTTTAATGGTCACTTGTGGGTGCGGGACCAGCTCAGCCCTCATCTCTGACCCTCCTACCAGTCTTGATGTTACTTCTTCTGTATGTCCATATTGTGGGACTTAGGTTCAGCTAGACTTCAGGTGATTCTCAGGGATCGTTGTTATGTAGATTAGTTGTAATTGATGTAATCCTGAGAGAAGGTGAGCACAGCATTTGTCTACTGTGCCATTTTGACTGGAAATCCAAAGTATACTTTTTTACTTATTTTCATCCATTTCTGATAAAATTGCCCAGGCATATTTTTGTTCTTATACACCTGTGCACCTAGTCATATTGCTCCTTTTTTTAGATCAAGGGTTTAAATGGCTCTTAGATGAAACTATTATTATTATTATTATTATTATTATTATTATTATTAATTTTATGTTTTTTTATGGTATTATTTTATGCTTTTACTCTATAACACACAAAGAATAAATTATATAACTAAGTCTTGCCTTATTTCATTGCCTGTAGCTGCACAGACTAATCTTTTGTCACTTCATTATCTCCAAATATTTATTTTTATTTCTACAAAAGACTTTAATAAATAATTTAGAATAATTATTGATTGGATTTGTGATCAATTTTGGATGGACAAGCTTACCCAATACAGTTATTTTCTCACTTCTTTATTCAGCTTCCCGTTTACAAATCTCAGCCCATCTTCCCTTACCATAAATAAATAAATAAATAAATAAATAAATAAATAAATAAATACTAATATATTTCTTCTTCATTTGTTGAATTAATCTTATTTAATTCAGTAAGAGAAATTCAAGCATTTTTTGGGTACAGTGCATTGTTGTGAAAAATGTCCACACCAAATTTTTTTTAATGTGGAAATTCACATTTTAAGACATGTTTCATGATGTTTATATACTTTTTTCAGAATTTATATTACAAAATTTATTTTATTAATTTATAATGTAAAATGTAATTAAAATATTTCCATTTTATAACATTAAATATTGATAATGTAGACATTTAGCCAGATTGTTGACTGCTACAGTGCCAAACATTGCAATTATTTATTAGTACCTTTGTTGCAGATTAAGCTTTTACAATTGCCCTGTAATCTAGCCAATGTTACTGTATTTATTTTGAAAATAAAATAGTTTTCTTCAGAATAGAGCAATCTATTTTGAAAATAAGCATATATATCTAGGTACTCTTCAGTTTACAGTTATGACAATTTCCTCTGAATTTTCCCTCTTTTATTTAGTTTGTGTTTCTTAGCCATTCCATGTGATTGTAGGACAATTTTAAACGATGCTCTTTTTTTCTATTCTTCCATGATTGTCCAGTTATATTTCTAATCAAGATAATTTTAAATTTATTCGTATCCCTTCATTTAATCTGTTTTCTGTTCTCTCCTACTGAAATAGCAAAATTTTCATGTGTTTTATTTTTACTTTACAGCTTTTCTATGATCTTTTACATAATATTGGAGAATACTCTATGATTCCTTATTTTCATATTACTTCCTTGAAGTTCCAGAGTATTAAAAACAGATGGACAAAGTCTGACAATTAAGTTCACGAGCTCATCCTAGAGAAAGTCCTACCTACCTCTTGCAGAATATCACTGTGGTCACCATCAAAGTACTCCCCTTAGGAAGGTATGCACTGACACTTGCTCCTAGTCAACCCTTCAAAGCAATTTTGGAACTCTTTTTCTGGAATGACCATCAGAGCTGTCATCATATTACACTTGATGTCCTGAATGTCATCAAAATGTCTTCCTTTCAATATATTCCTCTATCTCTGAGTAAAGAAAGATGTCATTGGGGGCTGGATCAGGTGACTAGGGAGGGTGTTCCCGTACAGTTACTTGTTTACTGGCTAAAAACTCCTTTACAGACAGTGCCCTGTGAGATGGTGCACTGTCGTGATGCAAGAGCCATGAATTGGTGAAAAGTTCAGGTCATTTTTGTTTAACTTTTTTCACACAGTCTTTTCAGTACTTTGAAGTAGTAAACTTGGTTAAGAGTTTGTCCAGTTGGTGCAAATTCATAATGAATAATGAATATTCCCTCTCTTACCGAAAAAGGTTACCAACATCTTTGCAACTTGTTCGCTAACCTAATTGTCGGACACCATAATTTACCAGAATGACAAAACAAATACATAACAAAGGAAAACAGTATATCGTTAAATGTACTGCCTTTGAAATAAATAGAATACCAACTTCAATTCCAGTCTTTTAAAACAAAAGATGTGATATTGGGAAGTTACTTAGTTGTCTGTACTCATCCAAAAAATAAATGCAGTAACATTGACTAGGTTACAGAGCAATTGTAAAAGCTAAATTGGATAATGTTTGAAAAATGTTTAGTACAATGCCAGATATATAGTAAATATTCATAGGTCTTATAAAATGCAGTTTGATGGAGCTAATTTTTTACATGAACGAGTGAATGAATACATGAATAAATGAAATATAGGTTCCCTTTGAGCGTCATACCCTTCTTGTAAATAGAATGCTTAATTCTTTATTATCCTTCTTTTTCAGGCTGATTAATCAGCAATAACCTGATCAGGGGAATATTTATTAATACAGGTAGACTATTAGGGGGAAAATCCCTAAGAAAAGCCACTATCTAGAAAGACTTACATTTGCCTTATATATTGTAGAAAAGTAGGAAAACAATAAATAGCATATAGATCACACAGTTTAAAAACAGAGATTAAATCAAACCTATTTTTAAACAGTTGATAAACAACCAATTGGTGGATTTCTACTAGTTGCCTTAGTTCAACTTCTAGTATTACGTACCAACAATTGTTTATTTGAGCATTTGAATCTGTATATATACTAAAATGTTCTGTTAATAAAATATTTCATAGTATTTTCCTTTATTGTTTGGTTTCTCATTCTTACCAATATGTAAAGCTCTATGAAAAGAGGAAATTAGAAGAAAACTGAAGAGTAGAACACACAGTATCTGTTGATGCCTTCTAGGTAATCATTATCTGTGAAAAACAAGAGCACCAGGAAGGAGCATTATGTAACTGGCAAAAGAAAAACATTCATTGAGTTAAATGATATGAAGAGATGTATATCAACATGGCTAGAAAAAATATTCTCATGAGAAAACGCATGAAAACCATTCTCTTTTCTTGAAAGTATTGATGATCTTTAAGCTGTGAACACAGTTTTGGAAATTTCTTTCAAATAACCCAGTACCATGAGAGTTAGCAAAGGTTTCTAGTACCAGCCATTATTCAGCATAGAGAATGCTGGTACTTTATAGTTCAACAGATAATAATCTAGCACAATGTAAGTTTCTGGACACTGTTTTGATGTTTCAAAACTAGAGTAGACACATTTTAGATGTAATCAATACAGGGGAAAAAAAGCCTTTGTCTTAACAAAGGCAATATATCTTTGAGTTTCATTGTTGCTGTATTGATCCAGGTAACCAGGATCTCTCACCTAGACTCCTGCCCATTCATCTCTCTAGCGTCCCTGTCCATTCCCACTGGTACCCATCATGTTCTGTTCTCCATACAATAGTCAGGGTGATATTGTTTAAGAAAGTAAATCATATCATGTCTGATACCCTATGCTCAGAGCGCTCCAATGACTTTCTATTACATTTCAATGTATAATCCAATATCCTGACCAGCACTTCAAAGACATGACATGGATATAATCTGGCCCCTGATATCACTTTCCTTTAAGTCAATTTGGGTTTATTGCTTTTTTGTGAATGACAATAAGGCATATCCTGCCTCGCCACCTTTGTAGTTGTTGTTTTCTCTAAGTAGAATTTTCTGTTTCTAGTTATTCTCAAAGATCCGTTCAGACCTCCAACCAAGATAGTCGTCTCATATTCACTACCCAGCCTATCTAATATATCTTTCTAAGTCACTTACTATCACCTTATTGTTTTAATTTTTTTAAAGCACTTACCACTATAAAACATTATATGTGTGCTTATTTCCTCATCCATTAGATGCAAGCTGTATGAGTGTAAGGATTTGTTTTGGTCTTTACCAAATCCTAGTGTAGTGAAACACTAAGGCCTTGAATGAATGAGAAAAGAAAAAAAGGGAGAGCTAAGGGTTTTTCAGGCATGACCAACTGGATCAGCACTCTCCAATATATCTTTCAGTAATGGTGGAAATGTTCTATATTTGTGCAGTCTAATACAGTAGCCTCGAGAAAAATTAGTCTATTAAGCACTTGGAAACTGGCTAGTAAAACTGAAGAATGTATTTTTTATTTTATTTCATTAAATTTGAATAACTGCATCTCTATGATATTGGACAGCATAGCAAAGGACAACATCAGAGTCAGGGAAATAACTGAGCCTACTAGCATAGCATATTGACCCAAATAGTGTGCAATTAAATATTTTTTAAATACCCATTGACCTTTTCGTACTATTTGAAATAGTGCTCTGGTGTTACTACATTATCAGAAATTTTAATTTCGACTCCAAAGGTCTCATTTTGACTTAGGCTTAAGGTTCAATTTTGTGATATTGGAACTTATGTGCCTATAAGGATTTTTTTTTTTAATTATTGAGAATAAAATAAAAATAAAAATACATGGAGATAACATTTTCATTTTCAAATTTTCAAAACATTGATTAACAATTAGTTCTGTTGTTGGCCAAGGTTTGGATGGATGGATTTACTTAGAGAGTTTAAAATGAAAGACTGTCTATTCAATTTCGTTTACGAATTTACCAATGAAATAATCAGATATAGATTAAATGTGTTTGGTGTACAAGTATTTCAGTGACACTATTACTTATAACAATGCAGAGTGAGGAGATTCTTAACACCCCAGGATAATGGATGTACTAGAAATGTACTACATCTTATTATTGAAGTACATAGGTGGGACTAAACCACTAATTTTGTGCTAAATATAGTATTACATATAATACGATATATTGTGTGTATGTATTAATGTGTGTACTTTATGATTGTTTAAGCCATCAGTAATTACTTTTTATTAATTTATGTTTCAGGAAATTATAATGTCAATAGCTGCAGTGGCTAAAGTTAATTTTCTCTGTTTTAAGTAAAAACTAACAGTTCATTAGTCTTTGACTAAATAAGGATCAACTTTTTCATATTGCATAGGTTTTCATTTTCTTAGGTAAATCTCCTTCAGCTTATCTAAAAAATCTTCTACTGTATTCTTTTTTATTCTCCTTCTGCATTCTAATAATCTGTTTACTCTGTCTCTCTAATTTACCAACTTCTCCTAGAGTCTCTGTTATTTATCACCTGCAACTTCAGCTCAGAGGAAAAATAAACAGCCAAGGTGAACCTATATCAGTTAAGATGCTCTTGTTTGCAAGAAAAAGAACATACTACTTAAACAGATTTATACAAAAATGCGAATTTACTGATTTCAGAGTTAAAAAATAAAAGCCCAAAGATGGGGATAACTGGGTTTGGTTTAAAGTATACCATGTGATTCAGAAATATGTGTTTCTTTTCTTTTCTTTCTGTTTTTTTTCTTTTTATTTTGGTGTTGTTTTGTTTGTTTGTTTGTTTGTTTTCATTCATTGAAAAGGTTCAGAGATTTAGTCCTTTGAGTTTGATCATGTGCCACTGATCATTCAGTGGGATATTAAGTGTTTACTGACTATGGAACCTACTTTAACTTTGGAGGAAAAGAATGCGATACAGTTCACATACACCTGAAATTAAAATTGGAGTCTGTAAGAAAGGAGGAAAGGAAGGTAGATCATAGGAAGAAAATCAAAACGGTCAAATACAGATCTGGATTGCTACTCCTATGTTCCCGACTGCTACAGACTCCCCTACTATAAAAGCATCATTCAGACCCAACCTGCTGGCAAAATAGTGTTTATTTTTCAGTTTAATGCTTAGAAACTTAGCATTTCTCGGTCTCAAACCACCAGATTTGCTCATTTGTCTTTGATACTTTTTCATGTCCATAGCAGTTTAGCTCTTTGTTCCAGGCTATTATTTACCTCTTTCACATAAGTATTTACATGTTTCATTTGTATGGTTTAGAAATGACAAATGAGCTTTGGGTAGCAGTAAGTGTCAGACGACAGCAGGTTATTTGTTATTGTAGTCAAGAGTTGTTAATCTGGCATCATAGTTCTTTTCTGCAGGGATTTTTTTAAAGGTCTTATTTTATAGTACTCTGCTTACTTATCAGCATTTATTCATAGTTTACTCATGGTATACATTCTAATGTCCATTAATATCATCTACAATAGACAGAACAAGCACCCTTATAAACTATTTTTCTATTAATATAACAAAAACAATGTACTAAACTACAATTATTTTGACTTGGATTTATATATAATTTGGAAAAAGAATCTCTAAATTTTGGATGTTTCTCCACCAGACTACTCACCACCAGACTTCATAAGAAAATGAGTAAGAAAGTAAAATATCCTATAAAGACAATCTAAGCTGTTGTAGAAAACGTTAGTGTCTTCAATATAAGAAAAAAGACCATCATGTGACAAGTAAAAAGGAGTGTCATTCACAAACAATTTACCATTGCAAATAAAATAAGAATTCGAAAAAAGAATATGATTTTCCACCTGTGAGTTTTGAAGGTAGTGTAAATTATAGGTTGATGTTTTCTACAACGGTATGTCTGATTTATAGAGTGCAGGACTGACAAGGGGGTGTAGAAATTGCCATAGTTCAACTCTGGCTTAGGGCTTTGAAGTGGTGTTATATAGTTATTCTAACAGTAAAATGGTTCACCTTTCATTTTATAGAGCATGATGATGGATGGTGCTTTGGGAGCCTTGAAATTATATGTAGCAGCCCCTAGCACTGAGATATACTTCTAGTGTTTAAATAGCAATTCACCACTGGGCACCACAGATGAATATGCTGGATTTCAGTATGTTTTAATTATTCCATGGGCAGCAAATGGAATTTTCACGAAAAGATTAACTGACTTCCTTTATCAAAATAAAATTAACTATCAATATATTATCATATTTGTAATATTATAGCATAGAATAGTGGAGGGGTTGTTTATAAACAAGAAATAGGGCAAAATTATTTCCCTGGAATTGTGACAAATAATTATATTACATTTAAGTCCTTAGCTGTGTTATCTTCAACACATAACTTTAAATAATTTAACCTCTCTGAGGCTTATTTTCTCTATAATGCGGGTAAAATTACCTGCTTTGTCATCGTGTGTTTGTTGTTAAATACAAATGAGATAATGTGTGCAAAACCTATATATTGATTCTATTCCAATAGAAGTTTTATTGATCCCTTATTAAATTATCTAACACTTAAATGCTATTTTTTCTATAGGTTTCTATCCTTGACCTTTTTCCCTACACTTCTTATTGTTTTCACCTCTGTTGGTGATTTCAGTCACTTCCATTAATATAGATTTCAGTACACATTCATGATTTTCCAGCACCAATTTCAATTCAAGCTCCAACACCCATATAGGGAACCATTACCACGGCTCTATTGCTGAATTTGATTATGTCCCTTTCAGTTATGCCCCAGTCCTACCTCAGTTCCAAGAGTCAAGTCTACCATCTAAGTAAAAACCACCATCAACATGAGTAAACTGGAAACCTGGGATCTTGTTTAAGATTGTTTAAGAATCTCTCATTTTTATAACCTCCTAAATCCAAGCGACAACTAAATCTTGTCTGTTTTATCTCATCATTCTATTTGAATCTACATACACAGCCATAATTTAAACCCCCACAGTATTAAGTTCTACCTTGTCTTCCTACTTTTTGATCATCACACAAAAAGTAGATTGCTAGATTTTAAACTTGATCCTACATACCCACAACCCACTTATGTCCTTTAAATTGTCCTCTCACCTACAACTTAGTAAGGTCCTTAAAATAATGCATATACCTTCACAATCTGGCACCACCTTCACACATCCCCAAATATCAATTTAGTCCCTGAAAAGGAGGCAGATATGAGCACACCCCTCATATCAGCAATATGATTGCCTCAGTGACTTTGCATGTACTATTTCCTGTGTCTAAAATATTTTTCCTTATTCACCTAATTAATTCATTCTTATCTGTAATATCATCTGTAATATCATTCTTATCTGTAATATCATGTATTTTTCTCCTGTGAGAGATCATACATTTATTCTTACATATCTGAAATTATATGAAAATCTAGTTATATATCTGAACTGCCACTCCCAATTTGTATTTATAAGTCTCTCAAGGGCGTGTATTGAACATCCTGATGTATGTACAGAGGGACTTTAATTTAAAAATTATATAATTATGATTTTTTAAAACATACTAAAGAAATTGGCAATTAAAATGTGGCTGCTTTGTATATTAATGCATTCCAGCATTTATTGAAAAACAGTTAAATCTGAATGTCTACATACAAAGTTAAACAAACAGTTAAATCTGAATGTCTATATACAAAGTTTTATATGACCATTTCATATACCCTGACCATTTCAGATACATGACTGTTTCATATACCTTGAAATATAATGAATGTCTAGTATGAATGAAGAGACTAGTATGAATGATTAGCTTTTCATCATAGGTGACCATTTACTTTGTTAACTAAACCAGAATAAATTTTGACTGTGTAGGAAATGTGACATCAATTACACCAGTGCTACAGGTGTAAACCAGTATTGTCCCATGTGACTCAGGTTATACGTTCTGTGATCACTCTACCAAAATAAGTAATATTATATAAAATGTAATCTATATATTCTTTATATGCATATATAACATACTGGTAAATACATATTATATAGAATATATATGTGATGTATATGTATAGTATGTATGTATATATATGCACATATGTGTATATATATATACATATATATACTGTGTATACATTTCTTATTTTTTAGATGTCAACTTCTTAATATTAAATGGAAGAAAAAATACTATACAATTCAATGAGTTGTCTTCTTACAGAGCTCTATTGAAATGGATGGATGGGGTCCAGTCCTTTTATTTTTCCCTTTCACAAGAATTTTTATTTTCTTTCTTATTTGTTTCTAGGTAAGATTTCAGTGGTAGAAAGAGCTCCCTCCATAGTAAAAAAGGGGGTGGGAAAGAAGTTACAGTATACTTGGCTTAGGACTGATTTCTCTTTATACTTATTTCCATGTACTCAATTTCTTTCATAGACCTCTAGGTGAAATCAATAAAAGTGGAAAAACACTTTATAAACAGAAGTTCATGAGTCCCAAATTTCTATTACCCAGTAAAGATTGTCAACCATTTCTTATATAAAATGGCTTTAGACCAGTTTGTGATTTTATTTATAGTGTTCTGAATAAGTTCTAGTGTATCTTTTTATTTTTATTTTTTATTATTTTTTATTTTTTATTTTAATTTTTTACTTGAACTGGAACTAGTTCTAATGTGATCTCATTAATGCAGGATAGAAAGAGCTTTCACCTCCTTTATTTATACATTGATTAATACAACTAAAATTGCATTACTATTTTGATGTTCCCATTACAGTGCTGAAATATATCAAATCAATTGAATTCTCAAATCTTGTTTGTACATGTTCTAATGTATAGAACTAAGATTTACTAGCCAGCACTTCTGTGCTTCGCTCCCTGGCCCACATGCAAGATATCCTAAAGCCTTATACATTATACATTCATTCTTATACATTTATTCTTCCAGCTTCTTAGAGTATTTTAATCTGTCGTTACTATCTCTTCAACTTTATGTCTCTAGCAAACGTGATTAATGCACCTTTTGTACGTCTTTATCAAAGTCACTGATAAATGCTAAAAAGATCAAGTCCTAAGACAGAACCTTCTAAAATATTCCCAGAAACTTAAACCTGAGCTGATGTCAAACTATCATATATAACTTTGGATGTATTTTCATTGTATTTAAAGTATGCTTTGTCAGAATAAATAGACTCATACAAGACATATAAATGTATCTTTTGCCAAGAAAAAATCATTCTATTATATTACTGTAATTTATATTCAATTATCTATGTCATCCTTTCCCACATTATAGTTATAAATCAAAAGAAGGAATGAATGAACCTAAGTACGCCAGTATTCTTCAGTTGTGTACTTAAGATGTCATTATTTCCACACCTGTTCTCTTGCATCACTAAACAAAGAGTCACTAAATATCAAACTCAATCCTATCTACCTGTGTGAGTAACTGATTATATTTTATGGGACCATTGTTTTCTTTTCAATAAGATACAGCAACTGCTGGTAAAACATGAACATTGTATACTATGTGTTATTTGTCCTTAGAAGTGCTGTGTTTCATCTCTTCTTGGTATATCATTGTATAATGAGTTAGCTTGGGCAAAATTGAATAATTTGGATCATAGAATATAAGGTAGTGTTAAAGACCAGAATCTTAGGATGAGTAGGCATATAGCTTGGTCTCAGAATCAACTGGTGCCAGTACATTAATGATACATGAAATCTTTACCTCTCTAAATCCCATACTGGTTTCTTTTATGTTTGTATGGGGTTTACTCTCTTTCACTGGAAAATGGCTTTTTCCACACAGTAAGAAATGTGAAGTCCTACCACTTCCACTTGTTAATCTTATATCTATAGAAGAGGGGTTGTTTTTTTTTTGCTTTCTTTTCCACCAATGGGGTGGAGGAGGGAGGGGGGAGAATGTAAAAAGTCTGTTGATTGGTCTCCTATGGGTGGGGTGACTAGCCTAGTTTAATCAAACTGGACTTGAGGAGCAGTGACAAGGAAAAACACAGAAGACATAAAGTTTGAGACCACCAAAGCAGTTATTTATTTATTTTTAATACTTTTATTTATTACTACTACTACTACTACTACTATTATTATTATTATTATTATTATTATTATTATTGAGGGCACAGCTCACAGAGGCCCATGAAGGAATCGAACCAGCAATCTTGGTGTTATTAGCACCATGTTATACCCAATTGAGCTAACTGGCCACCTTAGTGTTTTATTCTTGACCCTGGGTTTGCTTCCTATGAGCTCAATGCTGCTCTGTGGGGTTACAGGCAACTTTTCATGTCTAAATAATTTCCTGTGTGAAAAGTTAAAGTTTTGTGTTTACCATTTGGCTCTAGTGGAGACATAATTTTCTTCCCTGACCCACTCTGCTCTTCTGACTTGAATTTTTCACTTTATCTTCTGAGAATTTAATTGTTTTTTTTTTTTAATTTGAGACTCTCTATGTACTTTATTTGCTTAATCTATAATAACACATTATTTTCTTAAAGCTTCTGATATTTACTGATATTCAAACTAGAATCAATTCCACCCCCAGGGGATATTTGGCAACTTGTGGAGAGATTTTTAGCTGTCACAACTGGTGTGAGGGGTGTGGGGGCAGGGGTGTGCTACCAGCAGCTACCAGCATCTAGTGGACAGAGGCCTGTTCCGCACAGCCAAAGTTATCTGTGCCCAAATGTGAATAATGCTGAGGTTGAGAAACCCTGTTCTAGAGAATATAAAAATCTTTCTAAAATTTTGTTGCACAGATCAACAAAAATCAGCCCCACCCCATAGTTTTTGACTTATACAGTTAAGGTTTGTAAGGAGGCTTACTTTCATACTATTTTGCTTTTTTAACAAGCTTCTCAGATAATGTGTAATCATACCAAAGTTTTAAAACTATAACTAATATGAGGTACTATCAACTACCCCCTTTCTTAGTATGAGAAATGTCGCATTTGGAGCATAAGACATTGCCTAAACTTTTTTTTTTTTAGGTTTAGAGAAAAAAATACTCATTATTTCCTTTGGTAACTGGCCCTGATAACTATAATAACACACTATTTCCTGTTTGATTTTGATCTCTCCAGTCTTTCAGAACTATGATTAATGCTTTGCTCTTGATTTATCTAGAAATGTCTTTTTAAAATTGCTTCATTACTACCAGCAAATTACTATTAATTATCACTTTGCAACGCCAACCTCTGTTCACCATCAGTGTGTGAATTACCCAGAAAAGCGAAAATCGTTCAAAGATTTCAGATACCACATAGTTTTTTTTCTTCCCTTGTCATCCCCAGCTAATCTTCTAATCAGTGAACACTTAAGTTTAACAGTAATTTTCTGTTTACTTTAAAGTCACATTTGCCATTTCATTCTCTGGCACTCTTACACACACATACATCACACAGTTTGTCTCTGTCTCTCTCTGTCTCTCTGTCTCCCTCTCTCTCTCTCTCTCTCTCTCTCTCTCTCTCTCTCTCTCTCTCTCTCTCTCCAATTTTTAATAAGACAATAGTACCAGACCCCAGACCTCATAAGGAACAGGTCTAATGGGAGATCATTGACTGTAATATCTATCAAGTTGAAAGGAAGAAGAAATGGAATGAGCAGTACTTTGTTTTATGCCTCTTCTCTGGAATCAGAACAAACATCAAGAGAGCTGCGGATTCTTAGCAGGAAGAGCAACTAATTGTCAGACCTCATAACAGATTAAATTTCACTATTTGAATGTTTAGATTGCCTAAATAAAAATTAACTGTATCTCAATCAGCTATTTAAGGTTTTTATTCATGATAGTATTCTTGACAAATGTTGATAATATTATGACACCATGACTACATATGATTATGTGTATATTAGACCTTAAAGTGTTCAGCTAATTGTATATAAATTAGCCTTTACATTTTTAGCACCAAGGATGTTATCTTCTCCGTAGAACTGTGTTTAAAATATTTATTTTATACCAAATTAAAATATTTATACAAAATTTTTTTTTATATAATAAATAGTTTAGATTATCTCTAGTATTCAAGTGGAAGGTTTTTCAAATACTTTGTGGAAAGTAGACATTCAGAACCCCAGGATGAAAATCACTACCCCTTGCAGAAAGGGAAACAGTGAAATATCATACAGATAGAATAATCATACAGCTAGAATAATCATAAAGTACCCTTGTACATCAGGAAATGGAAAACTAAATACATTTCTCAACGAGACACATTGACAATTCAACTACTAATAAATGTGCACAGAACATACCTATTCCCTGGGCCTTGAGCATGCTGTATAATGATCCATAAATATAAATGCCAATTTCGGTGAATAAAATTATTATTATTTTTAAATGATGAAAAATTAAAGGAACACAAAAGTTTAATTTTTACAGAATAAATAGGATATTGTAAATGTCCTAGTTCACATCCTCTGTTTATTGTCTTCCCCCAACCATGGAATAGGATTCCCATGGTTTATATCCTTTATAGTTAAGAATGATTCAGTAAAAAAGCTAGAGAGAAAAATGCCATTAAGTTTTCTTTTATGGTTGCCTGTAGTTTCGGTTCTTGAAATTTTTAATTATAAAAAATGATTTAACATGCAAAGAAGTAGAGGGGATAGTATAAAGAATCTCAATGAACCTGTCCCCAACCTCAGTTTAACAATTATCAGCTCATGGAAAAATTTGTTTTATCTTTATCTACCCCACTATATTATTTCCAAGCATATTCCAGACATGATGTGATATCTTCTATAATTATTTAAAATACAAAAATTCTTTAAAGAATAAGCATGATTACATGTTATTAAAAATATTAACATTTATTTCTTAATAGCATTAAATGTCAACTGAACTAACCAGTGTTCAATTTTCCCATTTGCCTCCTGATTTCCATTGATTGGCTTTTTTTTATTTAAAGTCCACACATTTTACTGTGTTTTCTTTCTTTGCCATTTAATGTATACGCTCCTTTTTTCTTGAAAATTTATTTGTAAAACAAACAAACATACAACTGAATCATTTGTCCTGTAAATGTTCCTGTATTTTGTGTTTTGCTAATTGTACACACAGTCCTTTAAATTTCCTTTAAATTGGTGAATTATTCTTCTGATTCAGAGTTCTTGGTCTTTAAATGAATCTTTCTTCAGTGGTATTGGTTACTTGGATTGGTTACATACATTCTGAGTTGTCTCTTTAATTTCGATATTAAAAATAACTGTTCAGGTGCTATCCACATGATCTATCCATTATGAGGTTCCTTGTTTTTACATTGTATTTTTGGCTCTTTTTTCTTTATACATTAAAATTGGTGATATTCTCATTATTTTTTCCCTTTTTCTTAATTTATTAGAAAACATTTTTTCAAGATATTATTTCCCCTTAACTATTATGCCAATACATTTTATATAGGTAAACAGGGTATGCCTTATTCTTTGTTATTTTTTTTTGTGTGTGTGTGATTGGTTTCCTAGTATTCATGTGTGAAAATTAAGATATGTTTTTAGTGTCAGTTAGAAGTCATGGTCTTTATCTGCTTTAACCTATTGCAATTATAATTGTTAGTGAAGCACAAATTGCCCTATATTTAGTTAACCAGGATTCTTTCAGTTCCCACTTGAATGAAGAAGTTTTCTTTGATACAGGTAGTTGGCTTTTGATTTGAATCTTAAATAGTATCAATTGTCCATTATCTGCCATAATGTGTGAATCTAGAAAATATTAATGAACAGCAAAAGTGTCATATTTTATTTTGAGATAAAGATATATACCTTTACCAATTTTTGCTATCCTTATTGTCAAAACGTTGGTGAGAATAAAACAATCAAGTCTCCCAAATAATCAATAAATATCGTTCTTCACAAATAATTGACAACCATGTGGAGATATAGCTCGTCACTTGATGCTATTTATTCTTCCATGTCAAACTTAATAAATTTAACTTCCCTTTATAGTGACTGCAAATGACAGCCAGCTTTGATGTAAAACCTCTTATGACATGAGTGCTCATGATTGTTTATTTTGCATGTCACCATCACTTTCTTCTTGCATTTCCCTTTCATTATCATGGAATGTTGTGGTAGTAAGGGTATAAATTGCAGTGTTAAGTGTTATTGGATATAGTATTGAGCATGTATTTTTACCGTCTCTTAAATTCCATTGCCTATCGGTATTGCTTTTCAAACTTTCCAATCAAGAGTTCCAAGATGCTCATTAAAAGGTTACTTTGTGCTTGACAGGGGCCACTCTTTCAGATCTTATGTGAGTAGCAGAAGAGTGGTAGCCCTACTGTCCCGTTTCTTTCTATAGGTCTACTCTGCTCGTTTCCACAATGAAAGCTGCGTGACTGTGATTTTATATCAAAGGGCATCCTTGTGCACAGAGCTAACGTTTGTGGACTCTCCTCTCCAACCACTTTATGCAAACTCGCAGAAGGGTTCTGAAAGCTCTTTGCTTTAGATTTTCAAGAGATGCTCAATGGAAAGTATTTAAGTTCTTGGAATAGATACATATCACTTTCCTTCCTTTAAAGAACTCTAACACTGCCAAACTAAATATTATAGTAAACTATGAAATGTTAAATATATTAATAATGATTCTGAGAGAATAATCTGAAGTTAATCTAAAGCACATTTAAAGGTTATGGTTGATGAAATAGTCTCACATATGACACATGCCACTTATTGTACTACTAGTTAAAATATTTTAGAAGTATCAACAAGAAATATCCAAAATTACAATTCTGAGTTGCATAACTTTTGGGGGCAGAATATGCACTGTTCAAATGGTGACAACAATTATGTATTGTTTCTGGGAAGGGAAGTTCTAAAAATATATATGGGGGAAATTAATAGTTGAAAGAGAAATGACTTGTTGGCATCCTTTTCCTATAGAGAAGAGGATCTCTTAAGAAATACTAAGTATGATGGACAAAATGTTAGAAATAATTACACTAAATGACATGGGGCATTTGAAATGGATAAAATGGATGAATGAAATGGATGGGGCAATGGAGACTTCATCCTTGAAATTTCCCGAGTCCACATAGCTTTTTGAGAGTTCAAAAGTTAACATTTAAGGTAGACTAAAGGTGAGAGTATTCACTCAGATGTTATATAGAGAAAAATAAATTTATCTCATTTAATTCATAATGTGGAATTATGAATCACATTAATTCCACAGGCATAAAAAGTGAAGCTTGTGTAGTGTTCTTTGACATGAACACTATAATAGTATGATGAGTCACACATAGATAATTTTTATAAAGAGCCTATGCGATTATTCTCAGTGAACAATTGCAAATCTGCCATGCAAAATACATGGAACTGCTTAATTTGTGTTTAAAATAACAGCTATAATTTGCAAATAATGTATTAGGACTTGACAATCCTCTGTATTTATACTCTTTAGCGGAACTGCATGTGAAAAATGTAGAAGACGATTAAAAAGAATATTTAATGCTTTAGGAAAAGAAAAAAATAAAGTACCACTGTCTCTGAATCTGAAATACCTTATAAAATGTCTCATAATGGTAGTTCCTTTTATTTGTTAAATTGGCTTTATATGTATTTCATGTTTCATCAGTGCCACCTTTTTATAATAATGTCCAATGTGCATCAGACAAATATTGTTTCTCAGGCAAATCAAGATTATTTTTAGCCCTTTGGTGATCTAAAGAATCTAGAATCTTGTATAAAAGCCTCAAATAACTGAATACTGAACATATGAAGTTATGTATTTTGAACTCAACTATTAAAAAGAAGTCTAATCCCTGAAATAGTTAATATATGAACTTGTAAGGCAACTTAATGTTGTTTATCAAGAGTTTTTTTGTTTTTTTACAGTGAAAAACGTTTGTATTTAGAATTAGCCAGCTGGACTCAGTTTAGATGATCCCAATTTGTTGGCAACATCCAAAGCATCGTAGTCAGGAGCCAACCGAACATATGCCTTCTTCTCTCCATCAGGCCTGATCAGGGTGTTGACCTTCGCCACGTCAATGTCATAGAGCTTCTTCACAGCCTGTTTGATCTGGTGCTTGTTGGCCTTGACATCCACAGTGAACACAAGTGTATTGTTGTCTTCTATCTTCTTCATGGCCGACTCGGTAGTTAGGGGGAATTTGATGATAGCATAGTGGTCAAGCTTGTTTCTCCTGGGAGCGCTCTTCCGAGGGTATTTAGGCTGCCTTCGGAGCCGCAGTGTCTTGGGCCTTCGGAAGGTGGGTGACGTCCGGATCTTCTTTCTTTTGTGGCTGTGGACGCCTTTTAGGACTGCTTTCTTTGCCTTCAAAGCCTTCGCTTTGGCTTCGGCTTTGGGAGGGGCAGGGGCTTCCTTCTTCGCTTTCGGCTCCATCTTCGTTGTTTATCAAGAGTTTTAAATTATATTTTAGGATATTTGAGGTATTTCATTTATAATGAAAGAAAGCAATGTAAATCAGCAAAAAAAACAGTTTATAATATGGCAATTACATTATAAGGTGTCCACATTGGAGTCCGCATTGTCATAATGAAACAGTTCGATATTTGCTGCAATAATAGGTCTTGGGAAGGTATTAATAAGGTACCCATGTCTCTGTATGCCTTCTGTACAGAAAAAAAAAAAAGTGCAACTAATTTTTAGGTGGCCTTGTTGTAGCTAAAATGCTGTATCATTAGTCCATATAAATATAGACAAAATTTTAATTCTGTGTTCTTAAAAACTATATTATGAATCTATTCCAGAGTCTTTATTGATCCTTCCCTTTTTTGAGACCTTTACTTTCTCTATAGGTTCCATGACATTGGGAGATAATAAGATTGGATAAGCCAAGGAAAATTTCAGGGATAAATCCCAGTCTAATTTAGAAGTCCCTCATCATGATCCATTAACACCATGAATTGTTCTCAGTATTTTTTCTCCCCAAACAGCTTGTCATTTCTTCACAGAGTTAATGCTCTATGTATAGAAGTGGTTCTCCTTGCATGACCCCTTTATCCTCTTAAAATTATTGAGGACCTGAAAGAGGCTTTGCTTATGTGTCTTATATCTATTGATAATACCCAATTAGAAACAAAAACTGAAAAAAGAAAACTTTACAAGAATTCACAAATACACATTTCATTAGACACCAGATTAACAATGTTATCATAATATATGGAGCTTCTGGAAAATTCCATTTTACTGTTGTGTCCTGCTGACAAAAGTTGTGGTAAGTGAGAAGGGCGGTGCAGGATTGAGAAATACAGTGGCCAAGAATAGAGTGAAAGCGGGGCCAAGGGACTCGAGCCTCAAAAAACTGAGCCCCGTATCGGGCCAACACATAGCTTTTATTGATTAACACATGAGGGAGTATAATGCTTGTTAATCTTAAGATCTGTGAATCTCACACATTATACTAGGAAACTGATTCAAAACAATCACCCTTGCCTGCAGACAGCTGGAACCATGTCTCAAGATGTATGTACCTCCCCAAGGGACAAAAACTTTATGCATATGAATAGATGGAGAGCTGATGTTATCACATCATTGAATCTTTTCCCAAGCAGGATGTGGGAAGGAATGTAGCCACAGAGACAGAAGCTCTCCTTAGCCAGGTGAAGATTGGGGTCTGTGCCCACCTCTATGAACCCTGTGAGTTCTCCAGATGGCCCCGATGTGACTGTGCCTGGCTTAGGTAGTTCCTTCCTTGAGGAATCCTACCCGTCATTGACTAATCAACCATTCTTTGAAGCCAAAGAGGAAGACATAAGGTGTAAGCATAAAGGTGAAGCAAAGTACATGAAAGCATCCGTCTCACAGACTCTCCTTTCTTTAGGCGCAGGTACAAGGGGACAGACGGGTAGGTTGCTGCATGACAACATGATACCAATTAGAAAATGAGAGTGAAAATGGAAAATAATGTACTAGCATTATATGAAATAAAATTGAACTCTCAGATCTCATGAAAAAAGCTTGAGACCCCAGGATCCCAATACCACATTTTAAGAACTATTCTTTGCCATACTTGTTTTATGTATCTGTCTTCTGCTCAGTGATTTCTGTTTCCATGGAGTGTATTTTATTTAACTTTATGTTTCTAGAACCCACTAAAATTACATTCGTAGCAAATTCTTGGTCAATACTTATTGGATGAATAAGTGTATTATCCATAAGTGTATCACAAAATCATTCCACAAATTATGCTTTGGAATCATTATGCATATAGCTACATTTTCTTAATATTTTCCATATATGTAGAAATATATGTAGTTTTATACTTTGTACACATGGATCTTATAGTTGTACTTAAGTTCAGGTGATTATAGTGATCCCTGATTACCATTGTCTCAACAGGCCCAGTTCCTGGGGAAAATGCAATTTTCTCAGTAAGCTTCTTACTGCCCTGATTACACCAGCTTATCACAGTTATGTTTCATAAACAATAGTGTTTTACCAATACCATGAAGAAAATAAAAACTCTCCAATAACTTCACCTGTTTTCTCCTCTAATTTAACCCATGTGTATATTGCCTCTTTTCTCTCTGATTTTCTCTAACACATTCTTAAATGTAACTATTCTTAGACATTATCTTGAAGAACTTAAAAGGAAAACAGTCAATGAGATTTAGACATGCTCTATGCAATCCCATATCACTGATCTCTGATGACGAAATAAATTTGACAGAAATTTAATAAAGGTAGTAAAGTTTCTTCTTAGGAAATATTTACTAGTCATTACTTTGTTTCAAACTTGAGACCGAATGTCAAATAAAACAATTGCCATGTTGATTTTTTTTAGCAATCCCTAAAATTGATGGAGTAAAACTCTTGAGGTGAGAAAAATTGACACGCAAAAACCTGCTTTCGTTTGGTGGATAGAATTAAGTCAAACTTAAAATTAAGATAACACTGCTTGCTACACTAAATAATAGTAACATTAGTAAACTAATAGTAATATTTTATTTTTTATCCTTTTTCTATTTTAATACATAGTGCATAGATGTAAAAAGTGCACAAATTCAATATTGTAATTCAGTGATTTATCACAGAGAGAACATCTCTCTAATAACACAATGTTCAGCACACCAGGAACTGCCACAATGGCTGTCTCCCAATGCTCTTTTTTCCATATAAGAAAACATTTTCCTGAATTCTATGGAAATCAATTATCTATTTGTTTTTCCATTTACAAACTAAACATGAATTTCTCAGCTGTACAGTTTAGTTCTGCATTTTGTTTTTTAATTTTCCATAAATATAAGCATGTAGAATTTATTCTTTTGTCTGCTTTTTATTTCATAGCCATGTATTTGTGATATTTGTCCTTGTGATTAATTCAATTAAATAAAATATTTGTATTGCTATATGTCTTTCAATTATATGAATACATCACAATTAATTTATCCATTCTATTTTTGATGAACATTTGGGTTATTTCAGTTTGCAGTTGTTATGAAGTATATTCTCATGCCCATTCTTATATACTTTTCTTGTTGTACATGAACACCAAGAACACGTTTCTATAGGATATATATACTTCGTAGTAAAATTACTGGAACATGGACAATGTATACATCCACCTTTCCTGGAAATGATTGACTGTTTCCTGAAGCAGTTGTAATAATTTAATATATCCATAGGCAGCATTTGAGACTTTCAGTGGCTTAATATAATTGTCTTTCTTAGTATTAACAAACCCATTTTAGATCTTCTGTTATACATGTAGTGTTGTTTAATTATGATTTTAATTTTGTTTTGTTAGTTATGAATGAGAGCATTTTTCATACATTTATTGAACATTAAGATATTATAGCTCTGATGTGGTTTTTCAATTAGCTTGCCTGTTTTCTATTATGTATTTCTTATTGATTTTAAGAACGTTAAGTATATTTTGGAAACAAGATATTTACCAGTTACATGTATTATGGATCATCTTTTTGAACTTTGTTGCTTGCTTTTAATTTGATTTTGTCTTTTGAAAAATAGGATTATTCTTAATATAATGTACTACTTTATGGTTAGTACTTTTCCTTGGACTGTTTAAAATTACTGTCAAGATCTAAAGTCAATTATGTATTATCTTAGTATAATTTCTAAAAGCTGTGCTGCTTTGCACTTCACAATTAGATCTTTAATTATTTGGAATTCATTTATGTGCATAGTTTTAGAGTGGGGTCATTTTATGTTTTACCATAGGAATACGCAATTGATTTGGCATACATTAAAAATAAATAAATAAATAAGTTTAGTTTTCTTTAGATTCCTTCCATAAGGATTATTAGTTTCCTAAATAGAAAACTCGGTGATGGACAAAGGTCATCCTCTGTTAGAATTGTTCCTATATATTTGATATATATTATTTTATAGTAATATGTATCTTTTATTTGTTTTAACTGTTGTGTCTTGTAGATAGAACTGCAATTCATTTTTGTACATTGTGACAACAAATTTGCAAAATTCACTTACTTCTCAGTGGATTATTTTCGAATTTCCCTAAGCACCAACAGACCACTACAACTAGTAATTATCCCTTAAAAAAAAAAAAAAATCTTACATTATTTTCCTTTCTTTCTACACAGAGTAGGAGTCCCGATAAATGATGAATTAGAGTAATGCAAACCACGGTTTCCTCATTGTCAGTCTCAAAGGGAAAATATTCACTATTTCCCTATGATATATAATCAATTACTATTGGTAATTTTGCAAAAATTAACCTGTATAAGATTAAGATGTTTTCTTCCATATCTAGTTTGTAAAACTTTTTTTAAAAAAGATTAAATTAGTAATAGCTGATGAATTGTATCAAATCGTTTTTTCTAACTCTGTTTACATGATCATATTTTCCATTATTGTTATTATGGTGAAATATCAATTGACATTAAAATACTAAATCAAACTTGTCCTCCTGAGTACATGCAGCTTGATTGAGAAATATTATGTATGTATGACTATTTCAGTGGAGCTAATTTGCTACATTTTGTTTATAATTTTTGCATGTATATTTATGAAAACGATTGGCTTGCGAATAAACTGATTCCTCATTAGCTTCTCATATCAAGATCATACTGGTCTAATAAAACTGTAAGTGTTCTCTTTTCGAGTACAGTGAAAACATTGTATAAGATCCATGTCAGTTTTTCTTTAGGTGTTTGCTGTAATTCAACCATGTTAATACATGGGCTTCAAACTATTTGGGGGCAGAAGATTTCTAATTATAAATATTTATTCAATACTTCTATGGTTATAGGACTACTCAAAAAGTTTTATTTTCTCAATTTCAGTTTGAAGTTCTGGAAATTTATCTTTTAAATTTAAGATTTCAAATCCATTGGGAATATTTTCTCATAAATTTTTAGCTTTAATGTCTATGTCTGTAGTGATAGGCTCACTTTCAAACATGATATACATTTTTTTTTCTTTTTCCTTTTCCTTAATTCGTCCGGCCAAAAGCTTATCTTTTTTGTCACTTCTACCTTTGATTTTGTTAATTTTCTTTATTTTATGTTTTTATTTTATTTAAAGATGCTCACCTCAAGTTTTTTTTGATATATATACATATATACGTACTTATATGTATATATATTCCATAATTTATAAAATATTTATTGAAATATATGGGGCAATTTTATGCATCTATAGATATTACATAAATTTCTCAATTTGTTATTGATTAAATTTCTTGGATTTATACTATTTTTTATGAATTTCTGTTTTTACTTGACATATTATGTTTTTGAATTTATTAAATTTTACTGTTTTAATCTATCATTTCTCCGCTCTACTAATTAATAACTGTTATATTTTAAGACATTTTTTTCATGTTTACCCTATTTATTTTAACAGGTATAGTAACCTTAAATATTCTTAATGTGCAAACATAATAAATTTTAATATACAGAAAAATGTTAGAATGCTAGACATATCATAACTCTCTTTGGTCTTATCTCCTATCATTAACTAGTTAAGTTCTGGCACGTAAATTTCACATTGATACTCTTCAGTATATTCAGACTATACTTAACTCAGTATATTTAGCAATATCTTTATTATTATTTCTTGCATGTATTCTTTTGTATAGAATCCTAATCCTTTGGTCTAAAATACTTTCTTTAAACTTTCCTTTAATGTAATTCTGCTAGTAATAAAGTTCTCAGAATATTTTTATTCTTTGCTTTTCCTTCCTTCCTTCCTTCCTTCTTTCCTTCCTTCCCTCCCTCCCTCCCTCCCTCCCTCCCTCCCTCCCTCCCTCCCTCCCTCCTTCCTTCCTTCCTTCCTTCCTTCCTTCCTTCCTTCCTTCCTGTTTTGCATTCTGCATTCTGCTATGATCCCTTTTGAGTTAATTTTTGTGAATCATGTAAGGTGTGAATCTAGATATGATTTTTTTTACATGTGAATATATAGCTGCTTAAATTAACAAAATAAAAAAAAATGTTTGAGTAGCTTTTGGAAAACAAAATCTTTTAGTTTACCATGATTGAATTTTATTCGGCTGTCTAGATCTGTGTAACTGTGTCTTTCAATAGTTCTGGAATTTATTTTCCATTACCTCTTCATAATTCCTCTTTCTCAATTTATATAGTATGTCTTTCTGGATCTCTCTAGGACCATGTTAGATTTTCTCATTTTACTGGCAATGCCTTGAAATTTGTTACATTTTGTATCTTTTATGCCTTTGTGTTGCATTCGGAATGACATCTAGTACTTAAAGAATATATGGAATTAAATTTTGTTATACTTTTATTTCTGTACATTTTATTTGTTTAATTGTCAATTGGAATTTCTTTGTAATCTCTTGATTTCTGTTCATGGTAAATAGTATATTCACATATGTTTTAAATATCAACTATTGTTTTAAAATTATGTGGTTTATAATTCCCAATATCTGAAATTTCTTAAGGTCTATTTTTTAAAATTTTTATTCTCTGTCTTTCTCTTTGTCTCTCTCTCTGTCTTTTATTCTGGATCTCACTATAATAGCATTTTTGTTCCTTGCATCTTTTAAGACTGTTTACCCTGAACTACTTATTTTTCTTAGAATTTTACTTGTGGGAATACTTTGATGCCAGAATTAAAATTGTACCACTCCAGAGAGCGATTGTGATTCTTTGTGCAAGGTGCATGTGCACATAATGACTCATAAGTACTACAAATTATATTCTCTACTTAAACATTTTCAGACCACACTGAAAATGAGAAACCAATCTTGAAACCTATGACTGTCAGATACAGTTATAGTTCTCAAAGGATCTGTTTTTTTCCCCTTTTGCATGTACCCAACTGGCAGAAGACAACTTTTTAAAGTTTTTGTTATTCTGTAGTTGCACTAAAATTTATCTAGTTTCAGATTTTGCTTATGTTTCTCTTCACCAGAATTCCATGTCTGGAGTTTGAATACTAAAGGATTTACTTCAGCAACTTTGACAGATACTGTAATTTCAAATATTTCCACTTCTCATTCTCTGTTTTCTATATCTGGATTTTTATTGACAATCTAGATCTTCTACTTATGTCCTTTCTTTTTCATACCTCTTTTTCATATTTTTCTGCATTGAATTCTGGGTAATTTTTCCCAGTTCAATTTTCTTTCTCTTCATTGTTTCTAATCTGTTCTTTGACTTACACATTGAGATTTCAATTTTTATCACTGTTTGCAGATTTCTAAGCATTCTTTTTTGTATCTAATTTTTTGTTTTCACAGTGAGTTTTATAGTTTGTATGCATTCTTTTATTACTTTACTTATTTCAGTATATGTAATGTATTATCTCTTTTAGATTATTTTATTATTTCCAGTTACTAGGTTGTTACTTCTACTTATTGGTACTACCCCACAAAACACCTCCTCACATGTGTATAAACTGTGAACTTACCTTTCTTCAAGGAGCAAATTTTTTCCTGTATTAAATGAATGTCTACAGTGTAAAAATGTTCCAGCAGAGTGTTTTTTATTTTGGTCCATTAGTGCCAATGAAATTCAATTGTTTTTATCCAATTGTTATTATATGTTCTCAATTTGAAACTCCTATAACTACTCTGTATCTATACATGCTAAGGTCAGTGCTTCTGATTCTTCACTCATGATGTTATATAGATGATAATTATTTCTTACCATTGTCTAAAGCTAGTGAGTCAGATCCCTACCCTTTTCTTATTTATGAATAATAATCATAATAACCACTAAATTATTATATATTACCTATGCCATAGGCACAGTGGTTATGCAATAACCACTAAAGTATTATATATTACCTATGATAGTGCCTCAAATTTAATGTATATATTTTCATATTTTAAATTAAAAAATACCATTATGAACAACATACGTTGTCTCTGCATAAGAGGAAAGAAAACTGAGACTTAGAATTTGCTCAAAAAATTGCCAAAAATTAGAAAAGGGGATTAATATCCTTTATATCTCACTTCAAAGCATACTCTTAGGCCCTTTACATAATCTGCCTCCATTCCTATAGATCCTAAAACAAATATAAGACACAAACTACTAGGGGGCTCAAGAAAGGTGGTAGAAAGTTCATAATGTTCAAGTTTTTCAAAGGGTTGTAGTAAGAAGTAATAAGAATTTTGATGAAAGTTTTTAATATTCTGCAATTGATATTGATATAAAATGCCCTCTCAGAAAATATTAGGAATTGGAATCTGGTAATTGAGAAGTTTAATTTGTAAATGTTAAGATTTGTGCCACTTACAGTGTTCGGAAATCATTTCTATATAATATTACATTTAAAATATTTTATTAAAATTATCAGTCTCTTTCTTAATCATGTCATGCCAAGATGTAAATTTACTCAACAAGTAATCCTAATGGGTTTGAGGGTAGATGCTCTAGTTGGTATTTAGTTTTGAGGTTTTATTAGTCTCTTGATTCAATGATTTAATTTATAGTTGCATATTCATTTCTGTATGTGCTCCACTTTTTAAGTAATTTCAAATATATAGAAAAAGGAAGTCTTTGGAACATATACTATTTAAAGAGAACATTTTTAGTTATAACATCTGTGTGTCTTCTGTTGATTAGAATCATTTGGTATTTCTGTAGAAATATTGCAGAGTTCATTACTACTGAGAAGCATTGAACATGCAGATATAGCCCTTGTACCTTCGCATAAATCAATATAATCACAAGCAAAGTTACTGAACAGATATGTAAATATGGGGGCTGTGATGGGAAGAATGGAAAATAATACCAAGACACAAGAACAACCTATTACAGTTCTGGCTAGGAGATAGAAGGACTAACCAGAGAGAAAGGAGACTGGTGATATAGCACAGATTACACTTCTAATTAGCAATGTAACCTTGACCTATCACTTACATCTTTGAAAATATTTTTCAATAAGGCTTTCTTTTCTATAGAATTTGAATTAATATCTAATAGCTTTTTAAATAATATCTAATAAGTCTCACCTGTTTTCCTGATTGTTTCATTTTATATATTTGTATTTGTAAACATTTTACAAAATCGTGAAATTCTCCAAAAATAGAATAGTTTTATAATGTAGACAAAGAAAAGTAACAATTCCTAGTTGTGGCTAGGCTATCTTTAGAAATTCAGAATAAGTTTTATATTATCAGACATTATTACCTAATATTATTGGAAGAAGTTAAAATATGTATTTGACAAAAAAAAAATCTATTCACATATACATGTTAACAAGATGAATTATGAATCTAAAAGTTAGACTATTTAGTGTTTATTTCTGTTCTTCAAATAGATGATGGCATATTATATCTGCTTTGGTTATAAATGACCAAAATTATAAGTGTATCAGTTTTATAAATACATATGTCATGAATCACAAGGTATTTCTAATGGAAGTTTCCATGATCCAATTATTTTAATTCAATAATAAACAGTACAGTAATTTGACACTGAATATCATCATGGAGCAAAAGATTTAAATATATATACATATATGTATGTATATACATACATATATACACATATGTATATACACACGTATATATACACGTATGTATATGTGTGTGTATATTTATATATGTGTGTATATATATATATCATATACAACTTCTTTGTGTTCTGTAAATATTTTTTAAGAGACTCCTTGTGGAAACTCTAAATTTTAGTGTGGATAAATATAACTGAGTTACTTAAGATAACAAATCTATGAGACTATGACTTTTGTTGTGCTTTGTTTAGTGTTTCAGAACTGTAGCTGAGTTTTTAATTTGTTGGTAGTGACTAGCTATACTGAAGTGAAATTTATATAATTACAGGTAGTTGGCATTTTCTCCTTCTTTAGAAAACTTTGAGATATAAACAATGGTTAGAGTAATCATGGCAAAGCCAGGAAATGTGGGATAAGAATAGTTACAAACTCTATTAACCCAAGAATTAGTGACCGGGAATTTTTTCTCATTATGATGAGGGCCACAGTTGCAAAAGAACTCTGCCTATCTTAATTATCTCCTGTTACTAATTCTGTGTTTCCCCCAAAATAAGACCTACCCCGAAAATAAGCCCCAGTTAAGGTCTCAGCTGGATGGATGCAGTTAGTATATTATGACTATATTCCAGAAGAAGATGACATTGCTGTATTTGAATAAATGTAGATTGTTATACATGAAAAAATAAGACATCCCATGAAAATAAGCCCTAATGGAGCAAAAATTAATACAAGACCTGGTCTTATTTTTGGGGAAACACGGTTGTTATGTTCTTCTTTCCCAAATGGTTGATGTTCTGTGTCACACAATGATCACTGAATTAGGTCTATAGTGAGAAAAATGTATAAAAAGAAAAGTGGCTGTAATATATAACACTCTAGGAAGAGGTGTTTCTCAGGGTGAGCATGGACATTAACTCACTGTCTATTATAATATCAAAATATTGATTCCTACATACAACCTGGAGGTTAAGAACATAGACTTTGAAGACAGAATAAAACTGGGTTCAAATATGTATCTGTCATGAACTGGTTATACACCACAAAGTTAATAATTCAAATTCAACAGGCCTCGATTTTCTCTACTCTTAACAGAAAAATGATGTTTCTAATTTGTGAAAATGTTTTAAGGATAACAGATGACTATGCGTTAGGTACTCAGCACAATACTTGACACAGAGTGTTTAATCACCTGTGGCTGCCAACCAAATATTTAAGTAAAGATGAAGGTCGTTTACCAACAGTACAGTTATATTGTGAAAAAATTCCCACAAGTGATTCTCATCTCCTCTCTCCCTGCTCCCCAACACGGTCTGCCTTCCACATCAAAAGTCATTTATCTCTACTTAGAACACAATGGTATTTTTATGGACATGTGAATTTTGTTTCAACCAAATTCAATTGCATGATATATTTTCAACATAATTGATCCAGCAATTTTATCCAGATCCCTTAAGTTTAATTAGCCATTGTAAGTAAATGATTCCACTTCACTTTCCTATATAAACACAATAGTCTCATATATGTTTTATAACAAAATGTACAATGTAATAAATCAATATAACCTAAGGAAATATATGAAGAGAAATCCATTTACAACTTAGTCAAAACCATTTGGAAGTTTCTATCTATCTATTAATTCAAAGATAAATTGCTGCACATGCTAGAGAATAATGGGGTCAAATTCAAGACTTAAAAAAACAAAACAAAACAAAAAACAAAAAACAAAACAGGACCTTGTATTTTCACTGTTTTGTTTTAAACATCTGTTCTACCACCTTAAGGGGAAACCTTTTGACAAAATCATCTATTAAGATATCAGTTCTCTACAGTTTTATTTTTAAGCAGTTTTCTAAGTAGAGATGGAATTGCACTTTTGGATTTCTAATAAAAAGACTAAGAGGAACCTTATTTTTTGTTAATTCCTCACTTATCAAGCCTCACTTATCAAGCCTGCCAACCCAGTGCAGTAAGAAGGGAAGCTCTATAGTAGAAGAGGGGCTGTTTCCATGGTATTCATAATTGATGTTAATGGTTTGAGGTTAAGTTCTGTGAAGGCAGGAATTTTATCTCTTTTGTTCACTGATATAGCCCCTGACATTAGTCAGTATTGAGTAAACATCTGTTGAATTATTTTATTATTTGCATGAATAATTTTAAATTGGCCTTGATTTATTGTGGACCCAGACATACTTCCAACTTTCTAGTATTCCACTATTATTTTTATGGCAAAAATAGTGATAATTAATTTAAGAAATCTAGTTCCTAGATTTTTGTATAATTTTGTATTAATTACAGCATAGGGGGCCCATGATAAAATTAAAAAAAAAATTTCCACTTTATATTCATTAGAACGGTCAGAATCCATTATAAAGAATCACAATAAAAGCACCGTGGGAAACTCACATTTTGCTTTTTGTTAAAAAATTGATACACATAGTAGGCTACACCTGTTATACAGTGTATACCATCATGTGGGTTGTCATCTACGCAATAAAAAATTGTCTCATTATTTTCATACTTAGAGATGGATTCCTGCCTGCTCACATTTCTTAAGGTTTTATGGTCCCTTAGGCAATGCTAACTTTTTTTCTTTTTTTTAAATAAAATGATTTTGCTTATTTTTCTGACTGGTACCCTTTTACATTGGATTCACATTAGCATTTCTTAACTTTAACTACAACAGAAAAAAAACTTGGATGCATGAGTTCAATAACTAGCCGGCAAAGCAAAGTCAATAGCTTCCTTTAATTTTATTTTTGATATGGCGAGAATGGGTTTTTATGCTAATTGCTTATTTACAATAATCTCCCTTCAGCAACTTGCCCTGGAGCAACATGAAAATACGTTATTGCGAAAGTTTACCATAACAGGGACTCCCAGGAAATGAAATTTATAATCCTCTTGTTGCAACCTCTTTTAGTAGCGTGCTGCCCCCTTGATTCACAGAGTATAAAAATCAGAAGCCTTTGCAGCTGTGCCGAGACCTGCTTTAGTAGAGTTGAATGATTCATTGATTTGTCATCAAATGTCTCCTAGTATATTGAGTACATAAATATTAAAAATAACCCATTCTCAGACATAGGAATGAACATTGTAGAGTCATAACTTTTTTGATGTTGGAACAATATTGGCTGACATTTAGTCCACCTTTTTCATTTCACAGTTCACAGTGATTTAGCTATTATTTGGTGTAGAGCCTCGATTTTGATATGTGCTGTCAAACATCCATATGCTAAGGAGAAGTGAGGATCTTAAGTGTAATTGAGAACATACTTCTACTGAGCCTTTCTTTGTGACCCCATAATTAATAAAGCTGACTAATAATTAACCTTCAAAAATCTACTCAGTCTCCCAAATTTTCCAGGAAGGTCTATTTTACAAACATTCTAGTAAAGAGAGATTGTTATTTTTTTCATAAATTTTCAAGAATGCTAAACAGACTTATCCATTTGGTTAAATACCTTCAGTAAACATTGGTGGAACACTAACATATGTCAAGCATTGTGATAGACAGGAAGAATAGAGAGATAAATAAGGTATAATTACTATGCTGAAGATACTCAACGTTTAGTAATTACTGCTATGTAGGTAGGAACTTGGCTCTGAACACAGAGCTATAGAATTCCCTTCTTTAAGGACTTCCCTTATTACCAAGCTGATGGATTCAGACTGAGTAACTCACATTGACAATCTTCTAAGGATTGAAAAATCAATAGAGATGTCCCATTAGAAAATTTTAGAAGCCAGATAGACTTCAGCATAGACCACTGAATTTCATATTTCTAAGGAACTTATATTGTGAAACCTAAAAACTGATTTTTATTCTTTTATTCAACAGTGTCCTAATGGTCTCTTAAAGCCACCTTCTCAGGAAACCATCTTTTACAACACATCATAAAATAATACCTTTCAAACCTAATATTGCATTTGAATTGCACAAATCAATAACCCCTAGATTTATTTAAATTAAATTGTGCAAACTACTGGTCTACCGATTTCAGATTCACTGGTTAATTTACAATTTTTCGATATATACTGTGAAAGACAGGTATAATAACGTGTGTGTATGTGACTGTACATGTATGTTTTTAATTCCTTTCTTTATGTGAAAATAAAAACTAACACATTTTCTTTATTAATAATTTAACTAGTTCATACTCAAAATTCCTAAATATGAAGTTAACCTGGGTTAAACCGAAAATAGCTTAAAATTAACAATGATTAATTTACAAGAGGAAAATGGTTACACTAGTTTTATTTATTTATTTATTTATTTATTTATTTATTTATTTATTTTAGGTGATCAAATTTATTCCATTTCACTTTCACTATGTGTAATCTGCATTCAAAAATTCTAAATAAATGCAACAATTAACAGAAATTTGTTAGGAACCTATTGTGCGCCAGGCGTATGCTGGGAACATAACAATGAACAAGGTACATAGTTATGTTTCCTGCTTTTGAGGTAGTAATATGCTGAAGGGGAAGGTTGACTTATAAGAAATAAATACATGAAATAATTACAGATTGTCAATGTGATAATAAAAAAATAGAGGTTTTTAAAATTAATAATAAGGCTGTTAGGTTCTCTTAGAAGGTGTGTAAGCTAACCTCTGCAAAGGAAAATGTACCCGTGGGAAATGAGAAAATACATTTGAAGCATGGAGAAATACGTTTGAAGCATGGGAAAAAAATGTGAGCAAAAACTTGAGGTGGGAGAGGAACAATGGAAATGAAGTCAATGATAGGAATGGAGAAAGAGCAAGAGTTGAGAATGGGTTGAAGAGGTAGACAATGCAAAGACAAACCAGGACTTTTCTAGCCAAGGTGATAGGTGAGGGTTATCTTGTGTAAGGGAAGCTGTTAGAGAATTTGAAGCTGAAGTGAAACATGGCCCACTGAACCTCTTTGTAACATCACTTTGAAGAGAATAAACTGGAGGAGAAAAAAAGAGCAGAGTGATTTGTTGGAACACTATGTTTATAGTGTGAGTTTTTTACTCTAGATTTTTTACTACATGCTGAATAATAAACTTTGATTTTTTTTTTTCTATTCTAATGGTCCCTTGAGCCATATGTTATATCCTTATCTTAGTTTTGTGATTTTTCTGGCTCCTAAAAAATATGGGGATTAGTACAAGCACTATATCAAGTGAAGTGTCTTTTAACTTTATTGTCATAGATAGAGAATATTACATAACCTGAATATATTAAAATTGAGATTTGCAAGTAAATAGCTGAAAGAGCAGCCATTTTAAGTGATGTTTAAATTATGACTACTGGATTTTACCTAAAAAATTGAAATATGTCTGAGTTGCAGTATTCTTACAATGTTAAAATATATCGGCTATTTTAGTTTCTTTCTTCAAGCTAAGCAGTTTTTGTATTAGATTGTTGTTTATGGTCCCATCTGTATTGCTTGTAACTTACATGCAAGTTGCTGATATAAAAGAGAGTAAATATATTGCTTTCATGTAAACTGACTTCCAAATAAAGCATGGCCACCAGTTCAAAATAAATTTAACTGATATTTTCATGTTTTGCTTTCCTTTGTAACTGTATTATAATCCTATATAAATATCTATAGAAGTCTTTAGCAATGTAGCTTTGCTTCGTTAAAATCCTCTGAAATGGAGGATTACTGTTTATTAGAAAATTAGATATAATTATAGCTTAGTCATCTGGGAATAGATTTTCCTGCTATCACAAAAGGAAGTAGGAGTAGGTGAATTTTTGTTATGCAAGGGCAGAGAGAATGCAACAGCTAAAATATAAGTAGATTTGAAGTATCTAATTTTTTATTTATTTTATATTTTTAACAGATTCTTTTACTGCCTCACAGTTTAATGTTCTCATCTCCAAACTGGAGAAAGTTCCCAGATAGCTCATGTTTATAGTTAAAGCACTTTCCTATTCAGAATAATGGGTTAACACCAGAGACAGTGCACAATGGCTCTTCTTGGACCACCTTCCCTGCCTAACAGCAGTTAGTCTCCTGCCAATCTTCAATCCAGAAGGCAGAGGTGTGGAAATGGTTTCAGAGTATCATCTAAAGAGAATGGAATTTAATATTTAGCACAGTATACCCATCTTTCACACTATTTAATGTGTTCTTTCTATGCCTGAGTCCTATGCTATACAACAGGGCCCAGTAATCGGTCATTTATTATAGGAGCATACATAATAGAACCAAGGGCCCATGAGAGTATCTCATTACTTATTTCTTTATAAATTCAATCAGATTAATTAGATCTCATTATACTCTGCTCAACCTTTTATCTTATTTAGTGAAACTTGTTTGATATATCAAAACATTTTCTATATAGTTCACACTAACACATTAAAATAATCTTAGTTTTTAAATTGTTTCTAATGATTATGTGTTTGTCGAATAGGAATAGATGGCAGTATGATTCTCATAAATCTGTCTCTCCCTGAGGATGGTACAGTAATTGAATTAAAACATAAAACTGTTATAAAAATATCGGTGTTTTGTCCAAGATGAGCCAATTACAAGGATAATTTGCATTATTTCTATTAGTTTTAAATATTGAATATGCAATTTTAGTGATTGATTGGATGGATCTATAAATCACCCTTTTAACTTATATAGCATTGCAATTTTAATTTTATTTTTTTGTTTGTTTTGCAAATTCAGTTATTATCAGTAAAATCAATTGCAGGCTAAAATTGTTTCCAAATTTAAAAATAAATATTACTTTATTATGTTTTATATGGGATTTTCGAAACTTAAATTATTAAGTAGAATAATGGATGTGATGTTTTTTGTCCCTGGTAATGTTCACATCTGGTATGTTACAGAAGGAGAATAGGGGCATAGTTGATAAATTTTATTTCCCTTAAGTTGTCAAGCATTTTAAAATTCACAAAGTATACTTATAAGCAGTATAAAATTGTATCCTTGTAACAATTTCACAGTTATTGTTTCCACCACTATTTGACAAAATTAATAATTGATATTTCTGTTGATGCAGTACCTTACCCTGTGTTGGACAGCAAGAGAAAGAATTTGAAATCAGGTTAGCTCATTCCCATTGAACAATTTTGACTGTACTAGACATGATGATAGGTCCAGAAGAAACAGAAGTAAATAGCACATGGTCCTTTAACTTCCCCTTCATTGTGTCTCTTTCTCCCACAATGTCAAGGACAACTCTTGCTGTAAGAACCTAGTAACAGGAAGCCTAGCTGGCTACAGGTCTACACAGTGGCATCAGGATAATGCCACACTGACCCTTCCAGCCTCTGCCCCAACAGATGTTCCTGCCTGGAAGGAAGATATTAGTTGCTGGCAAGGGATTCTAAACATTACTTCTTCCCTGCCTCTGGGTGAAATCCCCCTCAAATTCATATGCTTTCTTTTAACCAAAGGTTACAATTAAAATTAAATTATGAAGCCAGCTACAACTAATTCAACTGGTTGATCCTGAGCTAGTCATCTAGCCAAGTTTTAGCGCATTCTTTTATTTCCTAGTTGTGATATCGTTCTGCAATTTTTCAAGATGTTAACATTGGTAGAAGCTGAATAAAAGGCACATGAGATCTCTCTTAATAACTTCTTAAAACAGCATGTAAAGCTACAATTATCTCAGAATAAAATGTTTCATTAAAAAATGCCTTAGCACCTTAAAAAATCGATTTGGCTGTAATATCTGCTGTTATATTATGTGATATGAAAATGCCTCATAAAATTCCTATAAACAACATTTTTCTAAATTGAATTAAATTTAAATGCAATACTGAAGTTCAAATTTTAAAGGATGCCTAGGGAACTCTCTATTTATAATAGTTTTTTTAAGAAATTCTGATTTAAATATTAGGCACCTTTCCTGTTTTTATTGGTTGATTTTTTTTTTTTGGTTGTTTATTTATGGAGGTGTAGCACTGTCAATGTGACAAGCAGAGAGGTATGTTGCTAGACAGAAAAGATGACACAGGATATTCAGAATTTTTTCTCCTGTGTCTTGGAGTTTTCACTATCCCTACAGGCGGTATTTCTTTGGTGAGTGTATATTGCATAATGTATCTTTGCTTGTTATGCATGTCAACATGTCACTCTCTGGTGAAGTCTAAAATTATCTAGATGGCAGTTTAGATGGTGTTTGTATCTGCTGAAAAGAAACACCTTCTCTTGAGTGATGACCTCAAAACAATGATAATAATAATTTAGTGTTGAAAATAGCTTGACTTGGTTGCAGTTTCAGTGGACAACAATAAAATATTTCAGAGGTTAATGGAGATTAAGCTCTGGCTTCCGAGTAGAAGCTTTCTATGGAATAGTGATTATAAAACGGATTTTTTAAAAGCAGTAGAAAACTTGTATAGTTGTCTAATCAAATTTGCTAGCAATATATTATTTTTAATAGTCTGAAATTGATAGGCCAGGAATGCATTTAGGTATTTCTTCCATAAACAACAAAAAAGTCTAAATGAATAATGTATTTCTATATCCTTCAAGTGGCATGCTGTATTCATCTCATTCAGTGTGAACCCAACTTCATATGTAATATACCCAACATAACAAGTGGGTTTCTGGAAGATAATTCTGCTTTGTAAAAATTTTAAAACTCCCTTACCAGGTGCTTTCTGGTTCAATTATAATTAAAGACTTGCACTGGCATCAATTAGTCTAGGCACTTAATTGTCATGCCCTGATTGAATTCAGTCCAATTCTGAGTATTAGCATCTGGACAAAGGTTGACCACATGGCTGGAAACTATTTCTCTGAGAATAGTAAAGGAATCTCAAAGAAATTAAAGTGTAAATAGTTTACATTTACTAATTAACAACCAATTATAATCAGATAGAGAATCTGTGAATGCTTGACAACAGGATTCCTCTGATTTCAGGTCCTTCCCTAATTAGTGTTTTTTATTGATTGCTAACCAGGAGTTCAACACTTTACTGTATATGAAGAAGGACATCATTTTCTGATGCATCTGATTTACAGAAATAGTCATAAAGTGGGGACTGAGTTTTCTCTTACTCTGTGAGAAGAGTAATGTCACAGCATCACTTATCTATGGGTGATAAGTAACCTCTTTAATTACAAGAGCCATAACACATTGAATTGGCTGTGCTTTAAATTGTCATTTTAATTATCACCATGGGGGTTGATGGTTTCCATTTTCATTTTGTTTCTGTTGCTCCAGAAGGTGAGAAATTTGCCACAGTTCTCAGCTCATCAGGAAGGAGGAGCTATGTTTAGTTGTCAGGAATAAATCATTAAAAATGGCCCAAACCAGGAGTTACTTAATATTTGTTGAAAAAATAATGGATTATTTTTATAAACCTCTTTTAAAAAAGTAAAATACATCACACCAAAAAAATATAAAATAAAAACAATGAAGTTGACTTGAAAAAGTTTGGTTTATAATTCAAAGAGTTTTAAAGGAACCCATGAGGTGATTTTTTAGGGTGATGAAGTTATTTCATATGTTGTTTGTGATTATAGTTCCATGACTGTTTTTATCACACTTATGGAATTGTATATGAATTTTATAGTACATAAATTAAAAAAATAATTGAAAAGCAGGTCCATATTCACAAAATGTAGCTTATAAATCAATATGTATATGCCTCAAATGATATTCTATCAAGATAGAAAAATGTCAACTTAAGAAACATTCAAACCTGTAGAGAATTTTAATGAGTTTATTTGAGCCAACTGTCAATTGCCAGAAGCAAAATCTCAATGGATTAGGAAAATGTTCTGGAGAATGGCAGTTTTGCAGCTTATTTTATGCATTAGAGTCAAAGGAGGAGACATATGGAGTGTTACATGCAAACCATTGGTGGTAGATTAAGGGGGTGGGAGAAAGCAAAGTGGGGAAATCTCTATGGTTAGATAAAAAGTAAAATGGAGAGACACATACTTCTTTTACTTTGGTGAGTAGGTGATAGTGAATAATTAATATTTACAGCACATAAAAATAGTAGTTGGAGGAAAAGATGCCCCGTGAGGGGTTCTGTGCTCTCCTTCTCTGGTATAGTGGGTTATGTCCTGGGATGTCTGGAAAAAAAAAGAGATTACTCTAACATTCAAAGGGTATGTTATCTTAGATGCAAAAGACAAGAAAATAGACAGGCTGACTTAAGGTGAAGACTGACATTTTTCAAGAAATCTACAGGTCCAGGATGTGATGACCCACCTTTAGTTAGGAATTTTTATGTTCAGACCATCCTATGAGGTCTGAATAGATAGGACCTGCCATGCTGGCCTCTTTTGAGCTTGTCAGGTTTAGTATGTGGCCTCTTCTTCATCCATGGAAACAAAAGAAAGAATTGAAATACATGTTTTACTAATAGTCCTGCAATGTGAGAGAATGTGAACATCTAAAACATGTTTAAGTAAAGCAATTTTCATTGCCAGATCCTTTCTTTGTCCCTTTTCTACGAAGAAGGTGAATACATTGGATGTTTTGTAGCACAACATTTTTGAGCACATGACCTTGCTATATATTGTAAATAATTCTTATTAATCGGGTTGCTGGATTCTCCCAGAAAATTGAAAAAAAATTCCTTGGCACAACTCTGACTTTCATGTGCATGAGTTTCTGAAAACATAAAGGAGGATTCCGTGGTATGCTCTGTGAAGGTTAATGCTGAAACTGCAGTTTCAACCCAGCTTTGCATTTGGTGTACTTTTACACTTGAAATAGTTTTAGTAATTGAACACAAGTCATAAGTAGAATACAAGAAGGAAGAGTATAATTGAGACTATATTTTTGTATATGCATAAAGGACTGGTACATTGGAAATTAGATATGATTTTTTTTCTTGTATTACATGTTCACATTAAGTCATTCTCATGTTTATTTAATTGAATGTTACTAAAGAAAAGGGTCCAATCTAGTTTTCAGCCTTTTAAGTAGTAGCTGATATTTTTAAAAAAATCATCTTTTAGGGAAAACATTATTTGGAAAGAGGTGAAACATTTAATACTAATCTTTTAATAAAAATAGTTCAGGAAAAGTACCATTTTACCTTTTAACCAGAAAATCGTTGTATACAATACAGAAGAAAAACAATCTTGATGTGTTCTGTCTGCCGCTGAAAGCTCTAAGCTATTTTTATCTCAGGAAGTATTGAAACATAGCTTTAACTGGTATAAGATTCATCAACCATGGTTCAGAATACACATCAGAGCTGAAAGTTAGCGATTCCTGAGATCAAGTACTTACATAACTGACTTTAGTATTATGTTCGTAGGCTTATTGTGAACTAAAACACATTGCAAAGCAACATCTCAGAGATTTAGTAACAGAGTAATATGAATGGGACATAATGAACAGAATATAGAGTAATAAAATATCACAATTATATAAGGCAGATGTTATTGACTCCTGAACAATATTGATGAATTATTTTACCTGATTAATCTTTACTTCTCACCAAGGATGTTCACTTTCTGTTCTTTCTTCCTTCCATATTTACTTGGTATAAATAACAAAAATTATACATATATAAGGTGTACAACATGATGTGAAATGCTTACCAGAGTTAAGCTAATTAAAATATCCATTTTGTCTCAGAAATCTTTTGCATGCTGTGTGAACACTTAATATGTATTTTCCTAATAAATTTCAAGTATACAGTACAGTATTATTAACTGTAGTCACCATGTTGTACGTTAAATCATCAGAACTTATTCATCTTATAACTGGTAGTTGGTACCCTTTGACCAACCTCTCCGTATTTCCCCCATCCTCTAGCCTCTGGCACCACCATTTCACTTTCTGCTTGTGACTTTTGACTTTTTTAGATTCTAGACATCAGTGCTATCATACAGTATTTTATTTCTCGGTCTGGCTTATTTCTCTTAGCGTAATGTCATCCGGTTCCCTCCAAGTTATTGAAAATGGCAAGATTTCCTTCTTTTCTATGGCTGAATAATATTTCAGTGTGTGTGTATGTGTATTTATACATGCACAAACACAACATTTTCTTTATTCATTCATCCATCAACAGACACTTGGGTTATATATGTGTGCATAAAATTTATGCATATCACTTATATAGATATATATAGAGATACTTAGTGGATAGAGAGATTTATTAATTGATATAGTCTGTATAGAATTTTAGGAAATGTACAAACTCATATATCATGCACAGATTGTTACGGGTCCATAAGATTCAAAGTAAGAAGTCATGGAGTAATGATCGCCTCTTTTTGGTAATCTGTCTCCTCCAGATTATTGCCTTTATGACTTTTCTTTTATTTAATTTTATTTAGTTTTAGTCTGATGGTCATAGATTGATTTACCTTGCTTAGTTGAGATTGTTGTATTGTCAAAACCAAATGACTTATTTTCTATGTATAATCCACTTTAAACGTGAACATTTTTTTCTTGATTTTAGGCATATTTATGCTTTCGAGCATTATTTTTCTCCCAACTCTTTTTTTCTTTTTTTTTTCTTTGTTTTTCTTTTGCACATCAGTATATGTGCCAGGTACTTTGTAATCTGGAATTTAAAAGTGGAAGATATGTATCTGACACACTTTATATTGCGACAAACAGAAGAATATTTCTAAATAGAGGACATATTATTTGTATCATATTTATTTATTCATCCATCAAATTATAAATTTAAATGAATATTTAATATCTATGATGTGCCAGGCACAAATCTAAGAACTTCACCAAGATAAATTTCTTTAGCTTTAGTACAACTCTTGAGAGGTATGTACCATTTTCATCTCTATTTTACAGATGAAAACATTATGGCACTAAATATTCTTGCTTCAATACCTCAAGTAGTAAATGAGATAGCTGAGTGAAGTCAGACAGTCTTATCCTTGTGTCCATGCTCCTAAATAAGATGTTGGACTGATTTATTAGCATCATTTAAAGACTGATGATAATTAGTTATAGCTGAAACATGAGAGGCCTGGAAAGCAAGACATGTAGTCTCAGAGAAGTTCACATTTCAGTAGTTCTTGCATAGATAAGAGTTTATCACTTTTTACAATGAATTTTCCCTTTTTACACTGTTTTCTTCTGACCTACTCCCTCGCCCCCCCACAAAAATAGAAGAATCAAAAACAAAACACACACACACATGCACAAAATAACTAAGCTGAGTTCAAGAAGTCAGGCCATACTGGCATTTGACAGAGTCACAGAGCACCTTCTAGCACAGTGCCCATGTTCACAACCAGCAGCTTCCAGCTCAGGCTCTGTGTTCACTACCAGTGCCTTTGTTATCTGGAGCCAAGTGAGGGAGTGTCCATAGTCCACCTATTTGCCAAAATGACCTCTCTCTGTTCTTTTTTTTTTTTTTTTTTAGTAATGGTTAAACAGGAAAGTGTAGCTTTACTGAGAGTAGTTTTCCAAGGACAACATTTTTGAAATCAGTGATTTAGAGTCATTACATCATAGTATTGGTTAGATTACCAATCACTATAGGTTTATTTCAATCAGTTATTGATTTATTCATTCATTAAGAAAAAGTTTAATTTTTAGTGTATATTAGGCATAATACTAGAAGGAGGGGCTATGCAAGTGGATATAACAATCTCATTATAAAATTTTCATATGCATTTTAAATTGGTGGACTTCTTAGCAAAATGATAACAGCCTCATTGAATATTAAACTTGGAAGCGACTTTTGAGTAGGACCTCCTTTGTAGCACAGGATTCTCTTTTATTTCATGCTTTGACAACTCCAAATTGCTGTTCTTTTTTTTCTTTTTGTGAATGTTGACATACTCTAATCAAGAGCTTTTATGTATTGCTACCATACATATGTATTAACAAAGGGCACTTTGGAAATTGAAATATAAAATAAAATAATGCTCTATTTTAGGCAAAAAAGTAATGATATGCTAGTTTTAAATCATGGAACTGATTTGAGACTAGAACAGAAAATTGAAGATTTAACAAATGGATCCTAAAATAGCAAGTCTATTAAATCAGCAGTTGGTTCATAAAATGCATGGAAAGAGCTATGTGATAAAACTTAAGAAAAGTGTAAGGATGCACAGAGAATTGTCCTTTATCATGAGCAATGGAAATGGGATGTCTGACTTCTCAATTTAAAAAAATTATTATGCAAAATATAGGCTGACTGTGAATGATTTGATGAATTCAATTCAGTGGGGACAAATAAGAAGCTCATTTTGGTCTTAGTCTAGGCCCAGTTTTAAAATAGAACTTTGTAAAGGAGTTTGCTATTTTATCTGCTTTATTCATTGTTGTATTCTTAGTGCATAGAGCAGTGCCCACAGAGGCACTATTCAATTAATATTTGTCGAATGAACAAAAACATTATATAAACAAAGAAACTCATAGACTACTGTTACAGATTTAATCTGATGGAGTTTCCTGTTATAAAGTTGTGTTCTGCATTACAAAGAAATTTTACACACACACGTGCGTGTGTGCACACGTGCACTAAGGTGAGACAATTAAGTTCGCAAATATTTTTTATATCAGAAGGATTAGTCATTATGAATTTGTACCAATTGGACAAACAGTTAACCAAGTTTACTATTTGGAAGTGCTGAAAAGGCTGTGTGAAAAAGTTACACGACCTGAACTTTTCACCAACAATTCATGGCTCTTGCATCACGACAATGCACCAGCTCACACGGCACTCACTGTCTGTGAGGAAGTTTTTAGCCAGTAAACAAATAAATGTATTTGGAGACCCTCCCTACTCACCTGCTCTGGCCCCCAATGACTTCTTTCTTTACCCAAAGAAAAAGCAAATATTGAAAGGAAGATATTTTGATGACATTAAGGACATCAAGGGTAATACAACCAGAGCTCTGATGACCATTCCAGAAAAAGAGTTCCAAAATTGTTTTGAAGGATAGACTAGATGCTGATGTCGGTGTGTAGCTTCCCAAAGGGAGTACTTCGGAGGTGACTATCGTGATATTCAGCAATGAGGTATGTAGCACTTTTTCTAGGATGAGTTCTTGAACTTAATTGTCCAGCCTTGTATATATGGGGGGGGTGCCAACAATTTTATACAAGTGGACACTTTGGTCAACATTGCTCAAGCAATAGTTCGACATAATTAGAAGTGTCTGGACACTGATGGTAACCACTTTGAGCACCTTTTATAACTGAAGAAGTCAAATGTGACTTGTATTCATCTTTTGTTTTTGGTATATATTGAATATTACAATTTTAATACTGTTTTCCTTTCTTAAAATGTGTATGCTTTTTTTTGGCTATATATATATATGTGTGTGTGTGTATATATATACATATATATATATATATGTATATATATGCATATGCATATATATACATATGCATATATATACATATATATAACGGATAATTTAAAAAGGTTCTCATATTCAAATATTTACTAAGAAGGCTGTAAACAACATTTGTATGTCTTTACTGATTACCTAAAGCAAACTAGAGAGTGTGCTGTTTTGCAAACTGTAATTATTTTGAATTTTGAGTGCAGCAATTTTCTATGGAGAAAATAACTAGAGCAAAATATTAGCCTACAAATGAACTTTCAAAGAAGCTATTTTTTTTAATAGTTTAGATATTTTTAATGGGGAAAAAAGCATCAGTGAATGTTATATGAGAGTTTATTTAGTTATTGCCATGTGAATCTTAAACATTTCATTTTTATAACATTTCAGAATTTATCCTCACAGCTATTATTGTTTAAGTCTGTGAATAGTATGTGGAAAATGAAAATACATGAAAGAACATCTTTCTTCCCAAGTGTATCTGTACTCAGCTATGAGTTAAATACCAGTGCACACTTCATATGAAATACCTAGATGGACCAAACAGCTTCTTTTCAAAACTACTTTAGTCATATATATATATATATATATATATATATATATATATATATATACATATATATATATATATATATATATATATGCTATCCATCTCTCTCTATATATATATATATAGAGAGAGAGAGAGCTATCCATCTATCTATCTAGATAGATAGATAGATAGATAGATAGATAGATAGATAGATAGATGGATAGCTTGCTATTCCAAACTGCCATTCTGGAATTATCACACTGTCTGCTTCTTATTATCCTTTAATTCTTTAGAGAGGGATAGCTATCAAAAGAGTACCAGTTTGCACAATCATTTATTTGTTTGTTCATTTAAAATTATATTCATTCAACCAATATTTATTGAGTGGTTAAATGCCCTACATTCCACTTTACTGAAGCATGTCAGTGAGAGGAATTTATTCCAAGTAATCAATATTGAATTGAAACAAAAATTTAATCCATGATGTCTATGTAATAGGGGAGAAAAGGAAAAAACAAACAAACAAACAAACAAAAAATGAAAGGATCGGAACATTCTACAGTTCTAACAAAGGGGAATTAACCTTGCAAGGTACATTTTAAGTTAAATGTTATTATGCCTTGAAAAAGACGTTGTGCCATAATATTCTTTAATATAAAATATGTGTATGATGTCTTAAATTAAAATGCATACTAAAAATAATTTACAGAGCATAATCATAATAACATTTATATGCTACATATGACATGCATACATACTTACACCACACACACACACACACACACACACACCCCAAAGAATTAACTATTTTATTTCTGTTTGGTAATGTTATGAGAGAATTTATTTCTTAACCTATGTCTGCAGAGAACATATAGCCCGCTGTAAAACTGTTCATAGAATACAAGAGAATTATAGAAAATATCTATTGGAAGCTCAATATGTTTAGAGAGATTAAGAAAACTATTGAACTCTAGTTAACATTTAGTTTACTATGTATCACAATTTGAGGAAATCACATTTTTCTTATTTCTTTTTCCAAATCTAGGATCCTCCTGCTGCTTATACCATCTGTTGACCATTTCTTTTTTTTTGTCTTATGTCTGACTTCCAATGAATATTTAGAAGAAGCCAAACATTAGCACTGCACAAACCACATAGTATCCATAAGGAACAACACTGAGTCTTTTGACATTAATTTTGAGGATGTTGTAACTGCCTCATGGTAGTTGTCTGTCTGGCTTTCCTGGCCAAGCAGCAGTCAAGTTACATTGGACATGAAAAGTAAACTAGAAGTACTGAAGTCCAAAAACTAAAGAAAGCTAGGGGATTAAAATCCTGGTCTAGAACGGGAGAGATACCTTAAAATTTTTGCTATAATAAAAGCAGATTGGGTGACAGGTTGGAGTCAATTATCGGTATATAGCAGTGGGAAATGCAAAAAAAAAAAAAATAAATAAATAAAAGTAAGTGGGAGACAAGCACAGGGGTCAGTTGTAGAAGCATTTTACGTTAGTATTTCTGCACAAACTCTGCCTATATGACCATAAATCACTCTTTTGAGGAAAATTACATAGATTCTGAGTGATGTACTCCCTCACTCAAAAAAAAAAAAATCCCTTTGTGAAAACCGGGGAATTACTTCTTCTAATCATGAAATTCATCTTTATTTCCTGTTGAGAGTTTACTCTCTGTGTAGTTGAGAACAAAGCATAAATGAGTACACTCTCAGTCTACAGTTTATAGTGATTTACTGGGGTAGCTGGTTTTTTTAACTGTCCCCTAGGAAGGGTTGAAAGCAATCTCTAAAGACCTTTAACCTCAATAGCATAGCCCTGAGTAGCTCTCTACAGCATACGTGACTCATAAAAGAACCACATGTTTTGATTAACAGACTATAGAGAACATTCTGAATTGTATGAGACCCGTGTAGACTTTTCTGACGACCAGAGCCTTCACTGCAATATCTCTGGGTTTCAGAAGAGAACTCCATGGAAATGACATAAAAGTAAAAACTTTGGTTAATTCTAAAACGTTATGGAATTCAAAATCATTTCTTACATAGGTCTTAATTTGATTTGCACATTTTGCAGAACAAATATTGTGATAGACATTAAAAATGATGATAATATTTTTGTCACATATTAAGTTTACAAAATATACTTCTATGAGTTTTGTTTTTATTTTTTATTTATCCCCACTTAGTTTCCATAACAGCCCTTTTAGTAGATGTCCTTTTTCTTATTCTGTTTTACAGGCCATTAGCTGAGAACTATAGAAGATGAAAAACCCTTTCAAATTATATAACTAAAAAGTGTTAAAAGCAGGATGAGAATTGATTATTTTGATTCATAAGTTTATTCAAGAAAGTTTATTGAGCATATAAGATGAACAAAGTTCTGTGCTAAGTATTCAATTGTGATTAGGAAAAAAAAAGCAAACATGCAGACAAGAATGAAGAGGGGAAGGAAGAAAAGAATGAAAGGAGGAAGGGGAACAGTAAAGGAGGACAGAAGCCTGATCTATAGTTGAAATCATATGAATCTCTTGATTTATTTTATTGAAATATTTCTCAACAGGTTGGATAAATTGGGGTTCATATATTTATCAGTTAATTTATTGCAGATAAACTTTAATTTATTCAATAACTGCTGAATAAAGTCTTCATAAATAAGTTACAGCTTATTTACTCTCTGGAAACTAGATCTATTACAATAAATAGAAATCACAAAAATCATCCAATATCAGTACAAAATTCCTACAATGAACAGTGCTACAAACTTGAGGGCATAGTGTTGTAACAGTGTAAAATAAATCGGCTTGATCTAGTCTGGAGTAGAGTGAATGAGGAAGGGAAGTCTTTAATGAAGGAGTAAAATTTAAGCTGAGAACCCCAGACTAAGAGGGAGTTAACTAAGTGAAAAACAGAGATGAGGAGGATGTAAATATACTGAAGATTGAAGATATAGTTTGTTAAAAAGGCTCAGAGTGTCAAAAGAGTCTGTTATTTAAGTGGCAACGAAAACTAGCAGTATGGCTGAAGATCAGGAAATGAAGTGCAGGCCCTCTTAAGGGGTCATCTCAGGTTCTTGGTCTTGACCATAGGAATGAGGGGTAGCTATTGATTGTTTAAATAGAGGAATTAAACTATTGAATTTGAATTTTCAAATTATTATTCTTCGTAAAGACTGGAGAACAGTCTAAGTAAAAGTTAATATAAGCATAATCTTTATAAAGCTATTTTATTAGTACAGGTAAGAAATGATGACTGGACTAGGGTATTCGTTACTGAGAAAAATGTATAACTTTTTTATGAATATTTAGGTGGTAAAGTCATATTGTTAAAGTTTTAGAAATGAGAAGTACAAAGGAGAAAAATAGGAATGATTCTAAGATTTGAATTGTGTGTAATTGGATATACAGTTAATGGCAATGATTGAAAGAAAAAAATTCTGGCATTGATTGAAAGACAAAATTCTGCAACGGGGTTAATTTTTTTTTTCTTTCTGTTGGTGGAATTGGGAGTGAAGGAAAATGAGTATGAGTTTTGTGTCATGTGTATTTTCATTCTCTTTGAAAATATTTAAGTTTCAAATGTCAAATACATGGATTTGATCCACAGAGATGATGAATAGTAGAGGTAAATGTGTGTGAGTCATTGTTATATCAGTTTTGTTTGGAGTATGAGCATGGATGAGATTTCCTGTGAAAAGTCAGAGTAACAAAAGACCAGGAATATGCTTTCATTTAATACAAAGAATAAGATGAACTTGCCTAGGGAAATAAATACTAATAGCTAACAACACAGGAAGGGATAAAGGGATTGTAGTGTCTGAGAAGGTAAGAGTTTTCTTCCAAATGTGTGTTGTCAGAAGTGCAGCACCAAGGAGTTGGTAAGTGGAAAACAAACAAACAAACAAACAAACAAACAAACAAACAAAAAACTGTTAAGTTTAGTAGCATGGAGGTCATTAAAGAGTGTGGGAAACACATTTTTATGGAATTATGGGGGAGTGAATAGAATGGAGCAAGTGAAAGACAAGAAAGGAGAGACAGGTGATATATATTAAATTCTTCCCTTGTGATGCTATTGTTCCACACTCCCATGACTCTCACTAAACATGGCCTCTGAATTTATGAATCACTTCTTAGGATAAAAATGGAAAGTATGTTGGAGATATTGGAGAAAACAAAAATGTTAGAGAAAATAATATCTGCTGTGTGTTTTGTAGTCCCACAACATTATACCAGCTCAGATATTGCTATATTACGTTGTTAATATGCTACAGTATTAGGTCTTTTGCCCACCTCAGTATCTCATTTAACATCTGGCTGCAGCCTATTATGGATATGTTAACTTTTAAAAATCCATTATGCACTTCAAAATTAGTTCCATAATTGTATTATCACTATGGAAGAACTGGCTACATTTCAGCATAAAATATAAATGGATCTGACTTTTCTCATTAATATTTGATGGTACATGGTTTAATATTGAATTGAAGCAGAACCCTGAGGTGATCATGAAAAGGGCAATTTATAAATGTGAATTTAACCAGGGAATGACAAAATAAATCTTTGTTTTAGTTTTAGGTGAATGTGACTTACTAGACTCTATCTTCTTATACGGCATACTGAATTAAAAGTAGAATATCTTCATTACTGTGATGAAGAAATAATTGACATCTCCTTGTGATATTCAACAAATGTGGCTCATGATGAATCAGCAATATGTTATTTTTTTGACACACACACCAGCCTCTGCCTATTATCAATAGAGTTGAGGGATGCTGACATTTTGTTTGAGTCCTCATTTCTCACAAAAGGGATTGATTAGCTTTATCCACATCATAGAATCTCAACATTGTTTAATAGTCTACTTCTATTAGTTCAGTTCACTTTGCTTGACATTCATAGCAAATAAATTATATCTGAGGTCTTTGCTCTTGATAAATTCTTAACAATAAAATATCTTGTTTATTTCATGTGAAACCATAACATGCTGCTGTGTGTTTATTGTGGTTGACTTTTAGAAACAAAACTTCAAAAGCACCCAACATCTAATAATGCCTTCTCTCCCTAACTAAACTGTGAGTTTATTGTAGAAATCCAAAGCTATGGTTTTAAATAGGAAAAACAGTACCTGCATGCGATTTTGTTTTGATAAACTTAAAAGGCCTTGAGAATTATGGCATTGTTACTCATGGGTTCTGTCCTTATTCCCTTCCCATGTCTGTCAATCCTCAAATTAGGAGAAATGAGCCTCATCTAACTGATACTTTACAAATTGATTGTTTTTTTCTTTTAAATCCACTTTGTATTATGGAAGAAACAAGACTTGTTACATAATTTCTTGGACCCAGTACAAAATGACAATTTGGGAACTCTATATAAACAATCTGAAAAATTTCAAGGAGGCAATAGCACAGCATTAAACCAAGCATGGAGCCATTGTAAGTGTGGGTCCCGTGTAACTGCACAGGTTGCCAATGAAGTCAGCCTGATAATAAGACATTTAAACAGTCCTGAGAAAACTAAGCCATGATCTAAAAGTCTATCCCAAAGGAAATCTAATGCAAAATGTCTCAGGACCCATAGTCCTCTCCAAAAGAAGTCAACTGTTCTTATTCTTGCTATACCTGCTATATTTTCTGAACTTAAATATCTATATAATTTCCTGCACATTTACTATGTACATTTTTTTCCCAACAGCTCACTTTGGCATTGCATATCAAATGATCCATGGGCCATCTGCTAATGAAACTACCCCTATTTTCAGAGAATAATTTTGTAGGTCCTTTTGAAGGAAAACTCCCTTTGTATTGTTTCTTGCTCCTTAGTTTTAAAAATCAAGTTTTCACAGTTATAAACTGAAGGGCTTTCACTCCTTTTAGTTATTGAAACCTAGATTTGCCCAAACTATCTTCCATGAGTATTTCTTCCAGACTCATGGCCCAAATCAAGTAGATGTTGAAAATTTAACACTGAAAACTAAAATGAAGTTTGAGCATAAAATTGAAGTGTTAAATGGAGTATAAAATTGAAGCAGCCTGTTTTAGAGCGTGGGCTTGCCTCAGGCTCTATATGCTATCAGGAGAGCTCAGACTCTGGATACTTCTCAGGTTGACAGGAATTGCAGAGTCCTGTCTGAGATATTTTAAGGTGAAAAATAGAGAAGGCAAGAATTAGAAACTCTCAAAACATCCTAGCCCTCTGATTCAATAGTATTTTTAATTTGCCTTGTCAATTGGTTAATAAACATTCTTTAAAAGTTTACAAATATATTTCAAATGAGAAACAGTCAAATTAGAAAATATCTTTGATTCAAATTATCTTAATTGATATTTAACTCTTTATTGAAGGTAATCCTGTGGTTGATATGGGTGAAAATGATTATCGTCTGAACACATCAGGGCCATTCAAAATACATATATAAAAATCAGATCTGAAAGACTGTAAAATAAAGAAATAGAGTAATTATTGATTAACACAGCAAAACATGTAATTTATATATATGTAAACACACACACATATATACACACACATACATAAACTTTCTAACTACCTTTTAAGATTCTTTATGTTTTTATTATATTTTTAGTTTGCATGTTTTTAATTTTCATGAAGTGATATCTGTCCATCCCTAATTACGACAATAAAAGATAGTCTGTTCCATTCCAGTGAAGTTGCAAAGCTATATGTAGAATTAGATAAACATGCTTGTGAAATAAATCTCAACAACATATTAACTGATCTGTTTATATCCATTGACGGCATTGGCATATATTTTATGGTGTATCCTTTTCTGTTTACTGAAAAAATACACAAAGATATTTTCTAAATGTTGAGTTAATGTTCTAAAAATCATATTCAGAACATGGTCACTTCCAAGCTTAACTAGTTCTAATGGCTGTAATAATGAATAACAGTCACAAACAATCCTGAGATATTGGCAAAAAAAGATCAGAAGAGACATATTTTGAAATGATGTTTTCTCTATTTAAAAAATCATAATTTGTCCTCTAATGAACATTTCATGAGGTGGAGTCTCATCACTGAGTAAACTTTGAGACCATGATATTCTTCTTAATTACTCTGTTAATGGTAGTGGCATAATGGAGATGGTGCTTATAAGGCACAAGCAAAATCAGGTGATAGTCTGGTTTTTTTTTTTTTGAGTGAAAAAAGGGTGAAAAAAGAAGTCATCTTTGAAATACCTTCTGGCAAGCTCTACATTACGACACATTTTGAAAAATTATAAAAACTGGGATCATTAGCGGTTTTTAGCAGTCTGTCATTGTACTAGCTTTTTATGCATCCAACAAAGCTGGCTGAATTATCACAGTAGTGTACAGGTTCTTTTTTTCACTTCTGCACAGGTGATTTCACAGGATCCCCTCTGTGAGGTATTTCGTAATGAATAGATATCCAGAAAGAAAAAAAAATGTATAAGTTTTTACTATGAATAAGTGTGCCTAGTATCTAAGATGCCTAACTTCCTGAAATGAAAAGAGTTCAGAGATCTACATTTCAGAAGAGTCCCTCTTTTTTCAAAAAATAGCATTACAAGGCTATTTCTAAAAGGAGTTTTTCTAAAGCTTTTAGTACGTTATACCAACATATCCTAAGCTACTTGAATAAAAACCGACTGGGCTGCAAAGAAATATATATTGGGATTTTGGGATTTCTTGCTTATTTTTTTGCTGAAATCAAGACAATATATGTGAGACAAACTGGAAAAAAAATCAAGTAAAAATATCTGGAAAAGATGTAGATAAGGGACAGTGTGGCAGATTAGATACTTCAATGACTCCAAATGGGGGGCGGGGGAAAGAAATCTGGATAAGATACTTTAAAAACATATTATCTTTTAAACAAACCTATGGGCTAACATAAAATGAAGGAACATGCAGATCATCCAGATAAGGTGTAATCAGGAGCATTCCAGCATGGGAGCTCTAAAGTCAATTCTTCTTAGTTCAGGATTATTCCAAACTCTCAGATCTTGAACCTCCGTTTTGAGGGCACTGGGGGTATGGGAAGTAAGAATTTCACCTAGGGCCTTTCCAATCTGGGTAGTTAATAGGGGTCACATGAATAAATTGGGGAACCAAAGAGCTATAAAATTTGAAGGGTAAAAAAAATGCACCCTTTTCTATAGAATTCGGGAAATGCAATGCTCATCTTGACAATGAAGTTTAATGGGGGGAAAAAAAAACACAAAAATTTACCCTGAAAATTCAGAATCACAAGGCATTCCAGAAGCAGACTCATAGTCATAATACTCTGTGATCTTAAAAAAATTCCAAGTATGCATATAATTTCACACATATGCTGGTTGAGGATGCCCTCATTTGTCTGATAGAAACAAATTAAAATTATCTCTGGATAAATTCAATTTTAAACCAAAATTAAAATTTCCCCAGATAATGGAAACTCAGCAATTTATGGTGAAACTATACAAAATTAACAAGAAAATAAATTACTGAGTGAAATACTAGATACATAACAAAAGATCCACAGGTTTAATACATTATAAAATGTAGGCACAAAACATAATAAAATATAAAATAACAATAACATCTTTCTAAATATGAATGAGAAGCTAGTAAAAATTAGAACAAGATAGTATAGTGATAAAGCAGATTAAAAAACAGCTTCTTAACATTACAAAAATAACTAAAACAGAAAATTTAGGGGACACATTAAACAACAAAGTAGGCATATTTAAAAAAAAATAGCCTATAGAGCCAGAGACTGGTAAAAATGTGTTTTATTTAATATTTATCATTATGCTTCATCATTTATGAAAAATGTAAAATATCTTTATATAAGAATTATGGAAGAGATACCAAAAACGTCATTGTGTCCAAAGAGAGTTTCTGTAGAAACACTGAAAATGGGGAAGAGGTAATATAAAAATATTGAATGATTTTCCCTGAATAGTCGAAAATTTGAAAGATGTATTTAGATATGCTCAACAAATCACACAGATTTATACAATTTATATAATAATTCTGAATTTGTTTTGAACGTAATAAATTATTAATGTAGTTTCCAAAATATAAAGCACAAATTTACAAATCAAGAATTTGTGTGTGATTTTATTACATATGCCTTTCCAAAAGCTGTCAAGTGATCTTGAGACATTTAAGGCATCTGCCCATTTGCTGGCCTCTAATGCTGGACTCAACTGATTTCCAAAGATTGACCTCATACTAACTTCACATTCTGACTATATCCAGTTACATTAAATTATATAAAATTTAAATAATTTAATTTAATTAATTTAAATCTAAATGTAACTAAATGTAACTAAAATCCGGTTACATTATTTTTAATATAATTAATTTTAATTTAATTTAATTTAATTTTTTAAATTTGGTTAAGAATATTCCTCCAAATAATGCATGGTTAGAAAAATCATAAGGCAAAATAGGATATATGTAAACCAAAAGTAAGAAAATACCTAATATAATATGTTATTACTTTGAGGTAGAACCAAAAGATATTTGTAATCTTAAAAGCTCTGACCAGGAATGAAAACAAAATCTGAAAATTAATAAGCTAAACATCTAATTTTAAAATGTAAAAAACAGAATAACTCCAAAAATATGAATGTACAATTAACTATAACATAAATTAATGAAATAGAAGCTAAAGTTACAGTAAAAGTACTTATTAAACACATCAAAGGTGCTCGTGGCAAATGATTAAAAATCGGAAACATCCAGAAATGTGAATAGTACCAAAGAGAGAATGCACAAATAAATCATAATAGAAATGTAAATGAGAATATAACCAAAGATCCAAAAACTTGAAACAGATGAGTGATGTGATTATTATTAAAATTATTATATCATTATATTAGAAAACACAGATTCCTAGAAAAATCCTAACTAGAAAAGTAAAAAAAAAAAAAAACCTCACATTCTTCTGTAACAACTAAGGGCAGTAGTAAAATCAAGTCCTCCTAAAGAACTATAACAGTACTAGAAAACTTTGTAGACACACACACACACACACACACACACACGCGCGCGCCAAGTTGGACAATTAAGTTTGCGAACTCATCCTAGAAAAAGTGTTATATACCTCATTGCTGCATATCACTATAGGCACCTTCAAAGTACTCCTCTTGGGAAATGACGTACTGATACTGCTGCCTACTCCACCCTTCGAAGCAATTTTGGAACTCTTTTTCTGGAATGGCCATCAGATTTGCCCTCATATTACCCTTGATGTACTTACTGAATGTCATCAAAATGTCTTCCTTTCAATATTTCCTTCATCTTTGGATAAAGAAAGAAGTCATTGGGGGCCAGATCAGATGAGTAGGGAGGGTGTTCCAATAGTTATTTGTTTATTGGCTAAAAACTCCCTCACAGACAGTGCCATGTGAGCTGGTGCATAGTTGTGATACAAGAGCCATGAATTGTTAAAAGTTCAGGTCGTCTAACTTTTTCACGCAGCCTTTTCAGCACTTCCAAATAGTAAACTTGGTTGACTGTCCAGTTAGTACAAGACCATAATGAAGAATCTCTCTGATATCAAAAAAAGGATAGCACCATCATTGTAACAAGTTTGTGAAGTTAATTGTCAGTTCTCATGTATTCTTAGATTATTTCAGGGGTCTTTTAAATCACTATTTACAAGGAGACCTATTTCCGATGTGTTAGAAAAGTTGAAATTTCAACACCTGTCATGGGTAGTCACAAATGCGAGGTGTGGGAAATAGACACACCAAGTGGAAAAGGTGTTCTTAGAAGTTGTCTGGCAAAAAGAGGAAGCTCTTAGATAATTAGTTTTAAGTAACTCAGAAGATACTGTCTGAATATACACATGTACACATACACATAGACATACACTTATACATTGTGTATTAACTTTACATGGATATCTGTGTATGTATGTGTGGGTGTTTTAACTTTATAGATAACTAATTCATTATTGAGCCTAGATTCCTATACTTTCCAAATCCATGCATCAAGTTAAATGTGAATTGTGTAAAATATATATAGTAGGTTATTATGCTTATTTAGTAATATTTTATTTTTATTCTTTCTGTTCTCTATACATGAGAACACAGTTTTCAGAATAGTAAATTCGCTTGTCTACATCTCTCTATAAATGAAAATTGGATGACTGAAATACAAGGAACGTGTTAATAGGGAGCCTACTTTTGCATAGTGAATCCATTTTAAAATAATTAAAAAATAATTAGTTTTGTTACACACACACACACACACACACACACACACTCCTATTGGTTTGTGGATTTCATTGTAATTCTACCATTCATCCAGACTCACACCTTTACAGCTGGATTGATAACAGATTCTTAACTACTTTCTTATTAAGACACTTGTGAAATCAAATAGAACCAATATTAATAATAAATGTCTATTGCCTGACCACAGTCTAAGTCAGGGGCTTGTTATTTATTCATTTTTCTTTTTAGCAGGATAGCACGATTTTGTAATAAAAATGTAAACTTTTTTTTGGAACGATGTAGCCCTGGATTTGAATCTTTGATCAACTACTTATTAGCTATGTAAACATAAATACAATTATTGATTAATTTTAGCATTCATATTTTGAATTCTTGTTTGAAAGTAATGCATAAATAAAAATCTTCAACGTCTGATTTATAGAATGAGTTAACATAAAAGGCAGATAAAAACTTTAATGTGTTCATTTCAACGTAACCATACTCATAGAAAATTATCCCCGAGTGGTTTTGTTTTCACTCCATTCTTCTTTTCATTGACAGATTGAGAGATTTTAATAAATATTTAATTAGTCTCTAACTGGCATGGGCATCAGGATAATTATTAATTTCTCTACTATTGTATGCTACTGTTATAGTTGGAATGATTTAGAAGAAACGCATAGGCTTATTCATTTCCCCAATCTCATGGCTTATTTTTGTTCTCTGCTTACAGATAGTGGATAGCCCATAATAGGGCTAGGTGCAATCCTGTTTGTATAAGATTTCATGAGTTATATAGAGTGGAATCATTCCATATGCCATCCTTTTCAAAACAGCTGTTGTGGAAATAATAGGTTTTTATTGGTTTCCTCTTAGATTTATTTTTTTTTTAATTACAAGGTAGTTTGTATTTTCAAAATTAGTGAATGGAAAGTTGCATCTCTTGTGGAAGAGATGTTTCATCAGATTCAGAGATATTAGTTTTGGGAATCTGCATGGAGGCAATATGGTTTGAATTTTAGATAAACCCTGACAACTTAAGAAATTAGAGACCAGGAGCCAAAATACAGACATATTTCTATAATGTGTGGGAACGAAAGGAAAGTGCTTATGTTGGTAAGTACAGAGAATGATCACTGCTACAACCTGTACGATCCTGAGACTACAAATGACCCATTTTCTTCCGGTTGTCCCCATTTTTGCTTGAAAGTGCCTGGAGCTATAAAATGTAAATTGTGTTGTTCATTAGTCTTCCTTTTAATTAAATGTGATAGTACCTGACAGTAAAATGGCAAAAATATTATAAAACACCTTAGTAGTGTTTATGCTTGTCCATTATTCATAGTCCTATCCTCTTTACAACACAAGAACACATTCCTCTTCTTAGAAAGGAAAAGCAACCTTCTAAATGCCTGTACCCTATTTCAATCATCAGAGAATAATCTTTGTGTGTGTGTGTGTGTGTGTGTGTGTGTATATATACATATGTATATATATACATATGTCATGAAGACACCTAAAAATTTTATTGGGTAAATTATTTTAAAATACGTTATTTAGTATGTATTTTTACTACCTACATTTTTTCTTCCCACACTAGAACAAAAAATACGAGATCCTGCTGACTAGTCACTATGAAAAATGCTTGCTGCAGTAATGAGTCTTGGTCTATTTCCAGACCAAGTTTGAATCTGCGAATCCTAAGTCAAATGTATATTAGATTCCATCTCAGTGACTTATAAATTGAGAATCTTAAGGTCATTGCTAAAAAACCTTACAGTTAGCTTTTTAATTTATGTACTATGCTTATTTTACAGAAGCAGTGCACAAATACATTTTCACTGTAAAATGTTCAAGAAATATAGGAAAAATATACAGTAAAAGTTGAACATCCTTTTTATCACCAGTCCCTTGCATACTCATTTCTTTGGAAGTAACCATTATTAACAACTTGAGCTTAACATTTTTCCTCTCCATTTTTCAAAATTAAATGGCATGTTTATGTAAGGGTTTTCTGTGAGGATGCCTGTTTTTAAATTAACAATAAGTCATGATGATTTTCTAAGTAACAACTGAAGGTCAACTCATTTTTTTAAATAACTGTAGTATGATTCTGTGTTATTGATATGCTGTAGTTGATTTATTAAAAAATATATTCCCTTGATTATGAAATAATGTTTCGATAAATATCCTTATATATGCTCCAAAATTGTTGCTGCAACATGGAAATGTTTGCTATATTTTTTATCTTGATATATGGTCCGAATTTTTTTAAGAAAAAAGGCCTTATAGAAGGTGTATTCCCATGTCCTAGTGTAGGAGAGGAAGCTCTATGCCACTGCCCCTCCTCAGTATGTGAGATTTCATGTATCCAAGAATTCGTCCCATCACTACATAAAACAATATAATAATGCGATTATAAGTATATGTTATAAGTAAATAAAATCATAATATTACTTATTAAGATATCAATTTATTGAAAACTCTTTGGAGATGATGAATATGAATCCATATTATATGAAGCTGTGTTATTAATTTTTAAAAATTATTTGGGAATTGACTACATGTCTGTGTATGTGTACATACGGGGTGGGTCAGAGTGAAGAATCAAACATTATGGGGTTTGAATTAAAGTTTACCACCTGTTAGAACTTGAGCAAATATTTCATTGTCTTTAAACTTATGAATAAAATAATAGTGAGAAGACTGACAACACCAAATCTGTTGAGAATGTGCAGCTACAGAAACTCCCATTTATTGCTGGTGGAAACACCCAGTGATACAGTCTCTTTGGAAGATAGTTTGAGGGTTTCTTACAAAACTAAATATGTTTTTACCACGCAATGCAATAGTCACAATTACGCTTATGATTTATTCAAAAGAGTTGAAAACTCTGATCATGCAAAGACTTGTCATGGATGTTTATGACAGCTTTATTCGTAATTGCCAAAACTTGGAAGCAACCAAGATGGATTTCAGTAGAGAAATCAATTAATAAACCATCGGAAATCCAGACAATGGCCTATTTTACATCCTTAAAAAGATATGAGCTATCAAGCCATGAAAAGACATGGAGGTAAATGCATATTAATAACTGAAAGAAGATAATCTGAAAAGGTTACATATTATATGTCTTCAAATATATGGCATTCTTCAAAAGGCAAAAGTATGGAGACAATAAAAACATTAGTGGTTGCCAGAGATTTGGGAGGAAAGAAGAATGAGTAGACAAAGCACAGAGGATGTTTAGGGCCGTGAAAATAGTCTGTATGATACTGTAATGGTAAATACATATCATTATACATTTGTCCAAACCTATAGAAAATACAAAACCAACAGTGAACTAACTGTTGTAAACTATGGACTTTGAGTAATAACTATATTGTTGTTACTAATTGTTGTTATAGGTTTAATTATAATAAATGTGCCACGCTGGTGGAAGGATGTTGATAATGGGGGAAGCTATGCATATATGGGGGCCGGGGATGAGTGGGCAATCTCTGTACCTTTTACTCACTTTTGCTATGCACTTAAAACTACTTTAAAAGGTAGTGTATTTGAAGAAAAAGCCAACCAACCACTAACAACATAAAACTTATAATAGTACATAATTCAAAGTGTATCTGTGAGAATACAAGTAATTAAATTAGTACTAACAAATTAACACAAAAAGCACAACTTCTGTTTTTCTATTATTACTTTTGTGATATTTAATTTACACTTTTAGGTGAAAGTATAAAATATTTTTAATGCATAACAATATACTGGCTAATCATATAGTTATTCAGTTCATCAAAGGAACAATTTTAAATAAATGTGAAGGATCAAAATTTACATCTGCTTAAAATAATTTTTAAAAAAGAAGAGTAGCATGTGGTTATGGATGGCTATATTTCAACTGCATCTTGAAGTCCAACCTATTTGTAATTATCTACCCATGTAGTAACATGTCTCAAACTCTGTCCCTTATACTTCAAAAATAAACAAAAATTTATATTGACCTTCCAACTTGCCTTAAATATTGCAATTCTATTCTCTGTATTTACATAATATTGCTTTAGTTGTATTTACCTAAATAAGGCAGGAAATCATAAGCAATTTGCAGATTACATTGTTTGACTTACCTGGAATAAGAAAAAACATCTATATGAATAAACATTCACAGTGACATTATTAGAAATTATTTTAACCCCAGACAACACCCCTTTCTACCTTATTTGCCAACATCTCCATGTTTCCTAATATAAATTTTGCATAATGTGAAAAGAAAGGATTGATTAAAAGGATAAGTTTATTTCTATGATATCGTAGCTGAGAAAAAAAGATGACTATTATTATTTTGACAAGTATACACTTCTGTTAAATACCAGAACTAATTAAAATCTTAATTCAATTGACATACCAATTAACACAATACAATTAACTGAAATTACAGTGCTATTCATTACGTTAAATACTTCTACTAGGTACAAGGGGAAATAATAAATTCACATAATGTATGCTGTTGATTTCATTTGGTATCATCTGTAATGGAGCCTATTACTGTGATAAATTTAATTATTTTGACTGATAGATAATTCTCTTAAATCTACGCAAAAAAAAACAAAACCTTTCATTCTAGGATGTATTTCTCTTATCCTTAATCCATCTATCTATTCATTTACTCTTCAAACAATTGGGTGCCAGATCATTGCTTTGAGAATATCGCTTGCATTATGTCATTTGATTCTCATTTCACCTTGTCTTATAAGTATTGGTTGCTCCAGTTCATAGAGAGGAAACCTGTCCAAGTTCATATGACTGGGAAGTGAGAGAGGCTTCATTTCAATCCCGGTCACTCATTCCAAATCCTAGGGAATGTCATTTGCTTTCTATGTATCTGTCTTCACTTTGCAGCCATCTGGCAAATACCTTCTGAAATTGGATGGGAGATTTAGGAGTAATAGATTAATTCATTCAAAAACCTTTGAGTGTTCACAGCAAACAAAATACAGATATAGTTACTAGTGTTAGGGTAGTGTATAAAACTAAAATCCTGCCTTTAATGCAAATAACTTTCTAGATTAATAAAAATATATCCTTTAAATGCTTTGTTGTCCATCCACCTGCTTGGCCAAACCAAAGAGAGCTCCACATTTTGTTTTTGAGAGTAGATGTAGTGTTATTCCACTGTCTGACACAATGATTATTTGCTAATGAATCTGTATATGTACTAGATGTGTAGATATATAAGTTAGTTCTTAAAAGGGCAGTAATAGATGTCATATTTCATAGGCTTAAATCCTGGAAAAATTGTTACTAACTTTTTTTTTCAAGTTATGTATGAGTCAATCTAAGATTTGTAAAATGATGTAAGAATATTGTCAACATACAGGTTTGAATAATACGTAAATGAAGCAGCACATTGAAAGTACTTAGAGGAGTTCATGGGGCAGACTAAGTGCTTAGATAATGTAATTTAGGAACCTGGTCACCTGGGAGTCACAGGTAGCTATAGTACGATACAGAGAACATAAGACTTTGAATCAGAAATGAGCCTCTGTCAATTACTTATTGTATGACTTTGGTCATGGCTTTTAACTTTTCCAAACCTAGGTTTTTATAGTGATACAATTATGAAAATTGTCGTTCTATTCTTCAGGAAATTTTTATTGTGAGGAATGAGTGCAAAGTGAGTCATTAAGTCATGTATTCATTCGAGAACTATTTATTATATAGCAAATATGATAAGTGATGCTTACTATCTTGCATGCTGGGAATATAATAATGAATAAAAAAGACAGTCATGTGCTTATGGTATTTATAGTGGAAAGTTATTTAGTTTTTATGAAAGTTTCATTGAGTTTGGTTTTGATGTATCAGATCTGGGTGAGATGAAGTACTTAAGGAGTGACTTGTGCAGCCAGAGAGTGTAGCATAAGGTAATTCATCTTTAGCTGTATCAGAGTGGGAATTAATTTTTTTCTAGTATCTTTGCCAAAGTATGGAGATTTCTGCTTTCTATATTGGCAACGTAAGGACTTGTTTACTTGTAAAGTTTGAATTTTTACATAAACCTTATTTGTCATTGTCATATCTGTGTCATAAAATGACAGACCACTTTAAATTGTTTCAATGACACATCTAATGATTCATCTTCAGAGGATATATATATATATATATATATATATATATATATATATATATATATATAAAATTTCCCAACAATGAAATTAAATTTTTAAAGGAGGCTATGCAGAAACCAGAAGCAGTCTGTATTCTGTATTTGGTTTTGACTTTCTGTAGATCAAATATTGTTTTGTTGCTAATGCAACAAAAAGTGACCTTTAATCAGTGATTTCAAGCAAACGACAGAGAAGTCTATCAAGTGATGAGATAAGACATGCATGCTTTTTGGATACCAATCTAGAATTTATTTTTTTACACAAACTTATAATCCATCTCAGATGTGATCTTTTAAGAACAGAGGTTTCTAAACTTGTTAAAATTTTTGAAATTATAAATAGCCATGCAGGAGACATCTAGGAATAATCCTCATCATCCCATCTTCTCCAAATTTATCTAAGTATCTGTGGATGTATTTGTAGAATCTGATGAAAATGCTACCACTTTTAATAGTGGCTTCCTGCAGATGCAATGAACAAATGTACACCAAAGCCTAGATGTAGCATGGTAGTTCTAGGAGTAGTAGTAGCAGCTATCCAGCTGGAACATCAAATGTTTTCAGGCCTTTTAAAACCCCACACACTGTGCAAGGATGGTCACGCATGCAAAATGTGCTCAGACTTCTTATGCCCCTGTATCCTTATGTCCACAACTTCACTCTTTAGTAGAATGTGCTTATGAGGAAAGGTTACCTTAGAAGAGGAGAATTACTATAAAAGATTGAATGAAGACATTCTGAGGCATACCAATTGCATTTCATGTGTCATAACCATGAGGTATGGCAAGTTCTTATTGAGGAGTATGTTGATTTATGTCACGGGCTGCCTCATGGTGTTTAATTAAAGACTGAAGAATATTGATGAGTTGCATATAAGGAAAGGCATAGCCAGGTATACAATTTTACTGTTCTTTTTCTTGTTTCTGAGACATCTAAATATTTCATCTTTAGTCATAGTGTTTGTGAACCGGCAAGTTATCTGAGAGGCATCCCTATTCAAAAGGAGAGAAGCTAACAAGCCCAAAGGATTTTAACGCATATCTTTTCATTAGACAAGACAGCACACAGATAAGTTACCAATGTGGATTTCAGCCCAAAATTCCTAGAGATCAAAGCAGAGGCATTTGTCTTTCCATATTTCACATTACATTTTGAGACTAGATACCCAAAAATACTTTAAAAGATTGTGCTTATCTGTCCTTTCTGTTAACATTTTAAAAGCCCTACAGATAGGATAGACCTGAGTTAACTTGTTAAATGTAAATATGGCACATGTCATTTGTATTTAAATAACTTTAACACACTGCAATATTACATAGAGATTTGCCTTCCAAATGGGTATGAAGAATATTTTAATGAGGTCAGCTACAAGTAAAAAGTAATCTTTTTCTAAGTGATTGTATAAATTGGCTTAATGCATTAAACTCCATGAAAACATTGATTTTCAAAAAAAGTAAAAGTGAAATTTTATGTGTCTGACCAATTTACTAATGTGTTCAAGTTCTGTTTTATTTTACTCAAGAATTTTTTCAATTGTATTTCTCTTCCAAACTAATAAGAAAATCATTTCTATGTTCCATAATCAATCTCTGCTTATGACAATCACTATCTATCTCCCCTTTCTAGCCCTTCTCTTCTTCCCTATTTGTTCCATTCTCTATGGCCTTTGCATAGTTAATGAGAAAATTGAAATATTCAGATTGGTACTACTTTATTTTACCACCATGGAAACCAGGAATCCCCTAATACTATATCATCAGTATCCTCTGGCTTCTCTTCAGATATAGTAGAGGAACAATCCTCGTTCTTACCTCTAAAGGTAGCCACTAATTCATTTGTTTACTGAATCCCATAGTATCACATTCAAATATTTTCACCTGCCAAGATTTCTTAGTTTTCTAGCACCTCCAATATTCACTCTCTATTGGTTTATTTGCATTGACCTAAAAATAAGTTATACTATTAATCATCTTTTAAAAATGTATTACACCCTCTCTAGCTCTAATGCTTTTCCTTTCCTCTTCCTATCAAGTTTTTAAAAAAAATGTGTATTTGCTGTCTCCATGTTCTCGGGCTTCTTCCTTAATTTACTCCAACCAGTCTTCCACCATCTGACTGATATTTGGGTTGCATAAGTCCCTGATCTTGCCAGATCAATTGATTGCTTCTCAGTCATCATCTTACACAACTGGCTGGCCATATTTAAACATAGGTGATTACTCCTTGTTCCTTGAAATACGTTCTTTACTTAGCTTCTGATACACCTATGCAGTTTTCTTCTTTCTTTCTCTTTTTGTTTCTTTGTTTGTTTGTTCCTTTCTTCCATCCTTCCTTCCTCCCTCCCTCCCTCCCTCCCTTCCTCCATCTCTCTCTCTCCTCTCTCTCTCTCTCTCTCTCTCTTCTATAAATGGCTGTTGTATTTCTGCTAAAGTGACAGTGACACAGATAAGGAAAAGAGCTGAGGGGCTGGACACTGGTGGGAAAGGGGCAGACCATGCAAATCGTCAATGAACCTAAAAAGATCCATGTACCAGTAGGCCCTTCCCTTCTTAGTGGGTGAACCCTTGGACCAGGATGTGGGCAGGAAACAGATTTTGTCCTTCAGAAAGGTGATTAAAAAAGGTACAAGCTCTAAGTGAAGGGCAGTGATAAGAGGCAGAATTGGCCAGGATGTCTTAGTTAATCTGGGTGTGAGGTCAGGTGTAAAAAGGTAGAAATGCAGGGCTGGAGATGTGTGGACACAGGTCTGAGGGATCCTACAAGCCTGCACCAAGCTGCCCCCTCCCCAAAGCCCTTTTGGGGTGGGAGCACCTTCCCCAAGACCCTTAGTATGGCCTCATTTGGGGAATCCTGCTCTGGGGTATATGGTACAAGTAAGAGGGAGGATTTCAAGTGGTGGAGGAGATAATTGGCTCTAGAACACTCATGGGAGAACAGCTCTGGGTGAAACAGGGATACTGAACTCTCTGCTCAAGTCCCCAGTCCCCATGGGGGAACAAAAGGATTGGGTGCTGGTGTTGAGGGTTGAGAGGTCTCTACTAGAGACCCCTTACTTGACCTGACCTTTCTATGTTCCCTACCTCACCTGAGGGACAGTTCCTTGGTCAGCAAGGACCAAACCCCCAACCCTCTGCTCCCATCCCCCTGCCCCCTGCCTTCAGGCATAGGTCAAGGCCTCACTGCCCCTTGACTGTTGCCCTGGCCCTGCTTACAAAGATTCCTCACTGGGTGCTAAGAAAATAGATCCATTTGAAAAGCTACGCACCAGCCAAGCTAATGAGAATCAACATGGCAAAATCCCTTTCCACTGCACCCAGGTCTCCTCAAAAGGGATGGCACAGCTTCCCGGGAGACCGAGGTTGTCCTGTTATGTATTTTCTTCCATGGTTCTGGGGTCCCCAGGATGTGGGGCATGCCCATCCCATGTCTCAGAAGCTGAGACCAGGTCCTGAGGACCCCAGTTATCTTTTCTTTTTCCCTTCTGAGACCCAAGATTCAGCACTTAACCTTTCTCTTTTCTAGTCATAATGTCTTGCTATTATACACACACACACACGCACACACACACACACACACACACACACACACGTATAATTGTCCTATTCATTAAGAAGCTTCTACATGTTCATTATCTCTGTGTTCAAATTTCTGATACAGACAGGTCTCCTGGGGTTCCGGTCATATGCTGAACTTCTTGACTGATATATCCTGTTTGACATTCAATAGTTGTATCAAACTTAGTTTGTATTATTCTGCTAGCCTGCCCCTTCCTACCCAGACCAAGCATCACCTCACCAAGTCATTCCAACTGAAGTTGATATCAACATCAGTTACCCAATTGTTTATATCACAAACCAAGGACTTAGAAATCATCTTTAATTCTTTTGTTTATATCAATGCCCACATTCTATTTTTCTATGAGTCCCATATTGGTTTGTCTCCCTGAAGATATCCTGAATCTAGCCATTGTTCTTTTTTTCTCTTATAAACCATAGAAGTTTAATCAAGAGCTATTGTATGCTATTGTGCTGGTTGTATAGCAGTCTTTTTTTGTGTGTGAGAAAAAATATCATAACATGGCATATATATGTGTGTATAGATAGATAGATAGATAGATAGATAGATAGATAGATAGATAGATGTTATATATAAATATAACATCTTCTTTATGCATTCCTCTACCAAGGACACCTAGGTAGCTTGCATATCTTGACTATTGTAAATAATGCAAAAATGACATAAGCATTTATATATTTTTTGAATCAGTGTTTTTGTTTCAAACTAGTGTTTTGTTTGAATTAGTGTTTAGTGGTAAATACCCAGAAGAAATTGCTGGGTTGTATGGTAGATCTAGTTTTAGTTTCCTGAGGAAACTCCACACTGTTTTCCGTAGTTGCTGCAGCAATTTGCAGTCCCACCAAGAGTGCAGAGTCCTACATTTCTTTGCCTGCACTCATCTCAAAAATCAAATATTCCAAAATTGAATATTAAGAATCGTACAAGAATCTCTATACTCTCCCATCCTTTATTTGCCATCAGGTACTTTCAGTAGTTTCTTTACATGAAAACTCAGCTATTTTCTTTATATTAATGCTCATCCAGTTCTAGTTCTCCATAGGCTCATTCCAGTTCTAGTTCTCCATAGGCTCATTCCTAGATTATTTAAGAACAAATTAATCTCCTATCAATAATCTCTTTCTTCCTCAACCATGTTTAGAAATAAATCTAATATTCTAAAATACTGTAATTATCATATCCCTATTTTTCTTAATGACCTGTAACAATTCCAACTGCAAGCTGGAACAATTCCAACTTCCAAGCTAGTCTATCCTGAAGTTATTCCAAAATCCAATGTATGTTATCTATCCAAACTTAACACTTAATTTTCTGCAATATATTGCCAGCAACATGATGATTTGGGATGCTTCAAGTTATCTACCGGAACTTTTCTAGTCAATTTTCATGACATTACATGTGGAGTAGGCTAAACTGTTTGTAAACAACCTTGAATTTGAAATTTTAATTATTCACTGTTTTCTTGATATAGCAAGGTTAAGATTTAGAAATATAATGTTCAATTTTTTAAAATATGTTCTTTGTTTAATAATTGTTTTATTTTTCAGTTACAGTTGAATCCAGTATTGTATTTGTTTCAGTTGTACAACATAGTGATTAAACATTTATGTGTAACTTATGAAGTAGTCACCACAATAAATCTAGTACCCATCTGACATTATACATAGTTATTACAATATTATTGAATATATTCCTCATGCTATGTTATACTCAGCATTCCCATGACTATCTTATAAGGATCAGTTTGTACTTCTTAATACCTCCCCCTTTTTCATGTCCCCCCAACCCACCTTCCAGCTGGCAACCATCAAAATATTCTCTCTATCTACTAGTTTGTTTCTGTTTTGTTTGTTTATTTTGTTCCACATATACACATAAGTGAAACAATATGGCATTTACCTTTCTGCACAAGTGCTAGACTCAAAGTGAGTGAGTCCGTCAGCGAGTAAGTTCCTGTATGTGGACCTTCTAAGAGGAACCCCTGGGACTCTAGCAACTTTCCATTTCCCTCAGCCACAATCTCCACTGTTTTTCACAGTCAAAAGTTATGAGGACTTCTCTTCCTGGCACTGGAACTCTAGGTGGGGAAGCCTACGAGCCCTCGCTCATCCTGGCAGCTACTGGAGCTGAGACTACCCTCCCAATTTTTAAATGCCACATCATGTTCATTTTTGAGGCTCAGTCTGACTAATATTCAATTCCCACAGACTTCCAAAAGCTTTCCCCATTTATGACAAATGACAAAACCCAGTTGCTTTTTTATCATATATTATGTCATTATAATTATTTCTTCACATTGCTTCATTTTCTGTAGGTAAGATTAAGTTTCTCAAAAAATTATAAGTCCCTTGAAAAAAGCGATCTTGTTTTATACTTCGCTTTTATGCTTAGTGTTAACGAACTAGCAGAGGATTATAAACCTCTGTTTAATTGAACTGCATATTCTTTGCTTTAAATGTGTTATTCACCATTCTACTGACAAATAGCTTGCTACTAGACCAGACACCGTGTCCTTATTATAAATGTTTTCAAATGGAGCGGTGGATCCAGGCTTCCAGATGCTGCTTTAATTGGAGCCCTGAACTCTCTGAACCATAGTCCCTTGAAAATAGCATCTTCCAAAATCCTCACTTAAAAGAGACTTTCATTTATAAATGTTACCACATATAAAATCAACTGAAAAAGTTGAACCATCTTTGAAAAACCTAGCCTATAATACACCACGTTTTCATCCGTTAGTATGGGAAATTACTACTGGTCTTAGACCTACCTGTAAATAAGTAGATTTTTAAAGCTTGCTTTCAGTTAACAAAAGATTCTTATGTATTGAATTTATGCATTTATATATGTCATATTTTTTTAATGGAATAATAACATTTTCTTGCATGCTACCAGTAACAAGCCTGTTGTTTTCCAAGCCATGTAGTAATAAATGCTTAGATATTAAAAGTTTTTAAAAGACAAAGACAGATAAAATAAATTCAATTACTAATTAGCATTTTGTATAATTTTCTGTCCAAAACTGCTAATTTTATTTAAAATTAATTTTCTTAGTTGATCACTGCAATAGCATGTTTTTATGTTGACTACATTGAAATGTGCAGTTTGCTTGACTTCAAATACATAGTATACTGTTTGAACAATTATGTACTTAATTCACTGAACCAAATGGTTACATTTTTGCACATTTGACAAATGGAGCCACAAACTTTATTGATCAATCAGCATACTTTAGTGGTTCAGTTTTATGTGCATTACTGAATGAACCATATACTTTATAAGAATAGCTTTATATGTTTCTGGAATTTAGCTGCAAACTCTCGTAGCCAAAAGAAATACCTTATTCTGGTCCATTTAAAATGCACAACGCCTTGTTTTTATCTCATACTTTTTTTACTGGTAGTTACATTCTCAATAAATTTTAATAATTCCTGTATTTGCTTAAAAGGTATTAAGCTACGGTAACAATTAGTAATTCAATGAAAATAAAATTATAGGTATAAAATTTCAAGACTTAGGCAGTGAAATTTTAGAAGCTATAAAGTTCAAAATATATAGCTAAGAGATATGATGAGATGAGATAGGTGTTATCCAGTTTAACTGCTTAGAAATTATATATATATATATATATATATATATATATATATATATGTTTATATATTAATACTAAATAGTTAATTTGGTTGAATCAGAATTAAATTCATATTCTCTCTGTCCTCTATACCTTGTCATTTCTTCATTCCCTCTTTTTCTGTTTCTGTTTCTCCCCTCGATTTAATTGTTTACAATCCATTTAGACATTTTCTTGAGCCTGTGAGCTTACAAATAATTGAAACTTCATGATACTTGAAAATTAAACAGCTATCATGGTCTCTAATATTTGTACTTCAATCTTACCTTATTAAATGAAATATCATTATAACTCTCCCACCCTTCCTATTTTAAATAATCATGATTTCACAAAAATCTGTGTTTTAGTAAGTTTCTTTCTGATTTCACTGAATGTTGAGACTTTATACTTATTGAAAATTATGATCATAGTAGTAGGTTTCCTGACTTTATTATTTTGCTTTTCTTTATTATCGTGATATCTAGAAATCTTGATTTCTCACTAGAAACATTTTAACCAGTTTTAACAACACATTTTATATATTTATTTAGTGACTGAATTGTGATAGTCTACTAATTCATATAGTTTTATATGTGTATATCAGAATTATATATATATATATGTATATATATATATATATACACACACACACATATATACATATATGCATATATAGTTAATTTGGTTGAATCAGATATGTCTATATATATTTCTTTGACTTTAAATTATTTCTCTTTTTCGGTGACTTTTACTTTTTCTGAGGATATAGTGAAAAATGTCTTTCAGACTTAATGCTAATTTGTCACATATTCTTACTACTTTATTTTCTTTGGCCCTTTGTTGTACTATCTTTCCAGTGATATTTTAGATTCCTTCATGGTACTTTTAATAACAAATTCATACCACTTTTCTGAACTATTTTATTATATTTAAATTGCTTTTTTCTGTAAGAAAACTAAATTTATTCATTGCATTACTAATGAAAGATAAAAGGTTATAGAAGTATATAAGTCCTACTATTAGTTCAAATATTTTATGTTTGGAAAATTAATGTAAATAATAATAAATATATTAAAGGAAAGAAAGAAATAGGTGAATATTATTCTCTTTTACCAACCTAGTTTTATTTCAAATGTAGGAATACATCTAGGCCAAAGAGATGTTGCAGGTGTTGATTTATTGAACTGAAGCACGTTTGGATATGCTAATGCTTTTTACTTGCACTTCTTTGTGTGCAGGGGTATAATATGCTGGCCCAACAAAGTATATCCCCATCAGGATCTAAATGTGTTGGGATTTTAACTGGTAACTCTTGGTAACAGTTGCAGGGATCACAGGAGAGGAAATGCTACAAAGGATTTACACTTTCTTTGTGGAACAAATACCATTTGGACAAGTTCAGCAACATGTAGTGAAAAAAAAAAAAAGACCAATTAGAAATCTGAATAATTATTTTAAAATCTAGTGACCTATGAATGATACTTGTTATTACTATTCAAAAATGTTGTTTTAAGAACTTCCCCATGCACTTTTTGTTGTTCTTCTCAATGCATATAAGCAGAACTGTATTAGGTTTTATTCTGAATGAAAGCTGTAAGAACCAGTATCAAATTTTCTTCTGCTTTGGCCAATAAATATTGGAAGATTGACCCTGCGTTCATCTGTAATTAATTCTTAATTACCTTAATTTTCCAAGTAATACTGGATTTGTAAAGCTTGTTTTGAGTTATCTTAATTAATTTTGCTTTGTATTTTCCATAACTGTTCCAAATTTATATTAGTACCTCCCTATTAAATTATTTTGAGGATCTTAAGTTCCAAAATGTTACATGTATGTTTCTAGAAGGAGACAATTGAAGAAAGTTTGTTAAATGCCTGTTTTCTTCTCCTAAAGAACAAAATTAAAGCAATGATAACTTCTACTTTTATGTTTTGCACATCATGTTACACTCTAAAGAGTGATTGATTTTTATTTATTTTTTTTTGATGGCCAGCTTTGTGCATTGAATTCATGCAAAACTACTTCGATTTTCATCTCTTGCACGAGTGACTTATCAAAACTGGTTAAATTTGAGAGTGCAGCATTTCAAAGAAGGAGGAACCTGCAGAGTAGAAGACACAAAGAAAATTCATAACACTTATTTAAGAATACAATAATAGGGCCAAAAATAACGTCAACATTAGGAAGGACTTTGTTCCAAACCAGAGGTTTAGTTTATTTTAATAACTTCTAAAGGAATTTTATTTCTTTTAGACTTTTTCATTGAAATGGAGGTCTGTGGCCACATTTCTGCACATCCTAGGTTATTTAAAATCATTTTCTCATTAGAAATTAATGGATTCCTTGGTTCCCTTATTCTGATATTATAATACATTTCTTAGGGCAGGTAATTGCAATGGATGATCAAGATTGTTATTTTAAAACATTGATCTCAGTAGTTGGCAAGAATATCAGGAGGCTAGAAGACAGAACAATCAGGTGGATAATAGTGAACTTCATTTTTCTTCTCGCATATTGCACAAAGAATGATCCAGAGAACTTGAAAAACTGCTTATTTTTGTTTGTTTGTTTGTTTTGTTTGTTTCTCTCCTAGAGATGCAGATTACATAAGCTTGAGGTGGGATTTAGGAGCCTACGGGTTTAATCAGTGTCTCAATAGTGTGTAGAACACATTTTGAGAAACATCGGTCTAGTGAGGAATGAGAATCTTCTTTTTACTATTTTTAGAGGTCCATGCAAGTTAATATGCAAACTTATTTTTCTTAATGCTGAGGAAACTCTACCAAAAAACAAAAAAGAAAAAGAAATCAATCAAAGAATGAGATTAAATAAAAGGGATCATGGCAAGCAAGAAAGATAAAAATTTGTGGGAGGTAAAGAAGGAAGTTTGACTAGGGAGTAGAAGGGAAACTTCTACTTCATATTGTCCTGTGTCTAAGATATTCTGCATGACATCACATTGTGGTCCCCAGCAATGTGGTTCCAAAATCTCTAAGGAGAATTAAGGAGATGTTATCAGAATATTCACATTTTGTAGACATTTAATTGAAACATGATATTTTTCAAATAAAATATAATAGTAAATGTATTTTAAGGTCCACACAAACATCCAAAATTATACAGGTTTTAAAGCAACACGTCTAACCTGAATGGAAATTATTTTACTGAGTAAAATGACAGGCTTAGTGAGAAGGAACATTAACATGTAGCATTCAGGGAGACAGTAAAATATGGGTGATTTCTTTTGAACAAGAGAATAATTCTAGAAAGGTACTTCAAGCCCAACGTTCAGTGGTTTGAGTGAAAGCTGTTTTGAATTTAGAAATAAATGACATACTCAGAACTCACTTTAGATAGAACCGGTGTTTGAGGGAGCCTCTTAAAGCCAGAATGTTGATTATTATTGTCAGTTAATTATCCGTTGTAACATTTATTGAATCCTGGCATTGTGCCAGTCACAGAACAAAATATGATTTTAAAAGCACAGGTTCTTACTGAGTGGCTGTGTAGTTTTCATTTTGGAATAGAGTAAGGGCTTCTGTCAGAAGCTGCATCTACAAGAAACATCCTAGGAAAAGTGAAAAAAATAACAATAAAAGTAAATTGAACAACATAACCTCTTTAACATCAAATACGGTGGATAATCATTAAATGCAGCTTTTTGAAAAGTCTGGTATTGTTATTCACTTTTTTTTTTTTCCTAAGTAGCAAATCGGGACCACAATTTCCCCATGGTATTTTCATCATAATTTGAATTCAACAGAGTCTCCTTTTGCCATTTACCTATCCCCGCCT